>NW_021941031.1:600000-1047508 GCF_000721785.1 Aureobasidium pullulans EXF-150 | reverse complement strand
TAGAGGAGAATCTATGTATATATAGAAGTATTCTATAGCCGTGGTAGTAGCGTGGTAGTAGCGTGGTAGTAGCAGAATAGTAAGAAATTTTGAAAACGAGCAAAATCTGTTTTCTCTTAACTTAAGCTAGACTACTACTATAGTATAGCTATGTAGATACTAGCTATTAATAGAGGAGAATTTATGTATATGTAGAAGTATTCTATAGCCGTGGTAGTAGCGTGGTAGTAGCGTGGTAGTAGCAGAATAGTAGAAAAACATTTCCTATTTTTTGCCCTTGTTTAGTTACGTATTCCTAGCTCTGTGTGGCTATGTAATTAAAACCGATAATAGCATACACTTATTATACTATAAAGCTTCAAATGGCCTATTAGAAAAGTGCTTAGTAGCTATCTACTACTAGATTTCTCCTAAAGTTTCTATGCCTCCTACAAAAGTTACTACTTGATATCTCTATGGCTACTAGCTATATATCTATAAAGTAAATTTACATTTATGACTCATATAGGTGTAGTTTGGCACCAAAATTTTTTCGAACTCTAGAAGCTACTATTTGCCCGTAAAATCACGTTTTTTGAATTGGGACTTTTGGGAAATTGCTAAGACCCCACCCTAATTAATGGTATGGGGTCTTAGCAATTTCCCAAACATTTGGGGTGGTATAGGGCAATGCCAAGACCCTATACCATACCACCCCAACTAGTCCCAACGGGATGTCTAGATATAGTATCTTAGACTATAGTCTTATAAAGGTGTAAAAGGTGTTATAGCTTATGAAAGAAGTTGCAATAGGCTGCTATAGTACATGAGGTGTTATTATAACTAACTTTTTATACTACGCTTTCACACATGGTCGACATGTAGCCTATACATAGCATGTAAAGCTATAACTAACAGTTATAGACTAACATATAAAGTTATAGGCCTTACAACTAATTCATGTGATAGAGATTTCATTTGTTGATTCATTTGTTATTGTATATAGCTATTTTTCGAGAGCAGTTAGAGTAGGTGCTTTAACTCTAGGTAGGGGAGGATGTTATTGCGTTATCGGAGTAGCTCTAAATAAGCAGCTCTTGGCGCACAAGCTATATAACCAAGGCTCTCGTACGTAGCACAAAAATCAAGTTCTTTTTGGCGATTACAGGATGTTGTTTTGTCGATATCAGGGCCACCCTGTCAAAAAATCTGTATTGGATGAAACCATTAGGCAGGCATCGATGTCAAAGATGTTTCGGGTCGTTTATGGGCGTACGCAATTGTCTTTAGATAGAGGACGTACGTAGTCTTTGTAAAGTTGTTAGGTTGCTGCTAGGCAACGGATGCCACGTTTTTGAGGCTGTGAAATTCTGTGTCTGACAAAACACGCCAGGGAATCAACGAGGTCGAGACTTCATGCAGTGTTTTGTGGACAACATCTAGTTACCTAAACTCCAAGCGTGTGGAGAATTAACAGTAACAGTATGTCATTCATGGCTACAAGTTGTTCGCAATATAAAACAAATAGAGATGGGCAGCAAATAGAGCATCTGGATGATAGTCAGGGACAGTGCCTTTGGCGGACTCTTGCTGCACAGACATCCGGTGGGGCAGCGTGACGTATCTCATCGAACAGTCGAGGTTTGAGGAATAGCCAGCGAGGCGACGGTTTGTGCTGATATTAAAAGCATTACAGAAGCTCGCGAGAGGGCTAAAGCCATCAAAGTGGCTCCTAATCTATTGCGCAACCTCAAGGCGCGCGGCAAAGTCATCAAGTCGAAGCCTTTCCTGAGCTACTTGCTACCATCGCAGGTCACTCGACGCAGCGCACGCTCTCGATTCCACCATCTCCGTTTCGACACGCTCCCCCGACTCCGTCATTCAGCACAGTCCCGTATATATCGTTTCCTGGTCAGCCGACAGGTCAAGAAGCAGCAGCGCAAGGCCAAGGGCATACTCGCCTATCTGCGTCAGCGCAGTCCGGCTTTCCTTACTTCACGCGCCTCGAAAGATGGTCGTGGATATCTACAGCGAGCAATCATGTCATACCGAGGATACCAAGACGATGCCCCTCGCGAATCAGGCGGCCGCCGTAAGAAGTTGGCTGGATACCTCAAGGCCGCGAATGAGCTGAGACAATCTTATGCATCGCAATGGACTCAATCAAGAGACTTTGCCAACGACAGCGAAGAGCAACCGGGTATCTTTCCCGGCGCCGACGTCGTTCGCAGCGGTAATGAGGAGATGATCATCTTCCCCAGCTATGCTACCAAACACATCCGAGCAAAACCACGTGCCCAACCAGGCACCATACAGCAGGCCTCTGGCACCGGTCGAGACTCGAGAGACACAGTGGGCGCTGGAGATGCTGAATTCTGGAAATCACAATGGGAAGAGTACGAACAAGACAAGGCCATCGTCGATGTCGATGTGCGCGGCTGGCTATATACACCACACCAAGGCCAACTAAGTCGCAAACATCGTCTCATGGTCGGTCTTGCGAGACAACTGGTCGGTATCCAAGCTCCATCCGGTAGATCGAGTTCTGCCAACAGTCGAGCCAGCAGCCGTTCCTCAAGTCCGGTCGGTCATCGAGATTCGACTACAAAACAAGAGGAGGAAGTCATACAACAGCAAGCAGAGGAGATCTTGAAGAAGGGTGAGAAGGAGGCCGAGATTGCAGGAAGAGGTGGCTTCAGCGAGCGTCCATCTCGCTATGCAGAGAGCACTCGCAGCAGAGAACCCTCTCCTGCTCCGAGCGCCAAGGAGGGTCCAACATTTGACGACTTCCTTGCTCCTACAAGGTCGAATACTGCCGGATCCGACTACCTCAACCCAGTTCAGAAGCGCTCTTCATGGCCAAATCCTGCCAAAATGTCGTCTGAGCAACTTGTCACAGCGAACAACCATCTCATGGCTCGCCTGAGGCCTTTCATGGCGAACCCTCTGGCAAATGCATCTGTCAGCGCTTTCTTTTACAACGACAAAATCTCGCGTCAGCGGACTGTTCAGACCAACGCCGCTGGCCATTTCCACCTGAGAGCCGCGCTTGATTTCGTCCCTACCCACGTCCGCGTGCTCGCATCCGAGGACTTGTCTGCTACTGAAGAAGTCAAAGTCACCCCTGTCAGAGGTGTGAGTCTGATCAGTGATATCGACGACACGATCAAGCATAGCGCCATTACTAGTGGTGCGAGGGAGATCTTCCGCAACGCATTCATCCGTGATCTCGGCGATCTGACCATTGAAGGTGTCAGGGAATGGTACTGCAAACTAGCCGACATGGGTGTTCAGATGCATTACGTCTCAAACTCGCCCTGGCAGCTCTACCCTGTTATTACTGGTTTCTTCAAAGCTGCTGGGCTGCCTTTGGGATCATTCCATCTGAAACAATACAGCGGTATGCTACAGGGCATTTTCGAGCCTGTTGCTGAACGTAAGAAGGCTACTCTCGACCGCCTGTTTCGTGACTTCCCAGAACGTAAATTCGTTCTGGTCGGTGACAGCGGAGAGGCAGATTTGGAGGTTTACACCGATGTGGTCTTGGAATATCCAGGTCGGGTGGTTGCCATCTTCATTCGTGATGTTACATCAAAACCTGACAAGGGCTTCTTCGATCCATCCATGGGGCCTTTGAGCGGTGACAGATCATCTCGAGGTCATGGGCGTAATATGTCGACCGACAGCTTGATAGGAGCCAAGCGATTGAATCGACCAGCCGATATTCAAGACGATGACGAGGAACTCCGAAGAGCAATTGCAGAGTCGCTCAAGGATACTGAACCGGATAGGAGATCACTCTTTGGTGGAGATGTTGAGCCGACCAAAATGCGTGGGGGACGACCTGATTTACCACCAAGACGTCCTACAGACCCGCCTGCACCAGAAGCATCTGCAATGGAGGATAATCTCATCGATTTTAGTGACGACGAGAGCACTTCACCATTGTCCAGCAACGAGCCTCAGAAGCGTTCTTACAGCACATCACTCACTAGAAGACCTGCTATCCGCTCTCATACCGAGGGCCCCGCAAAGCGCTCTACTCCACCACCTCCCCCGAAGCCTCTGGCGCTGCGTTCACCCTCGATGGAAGGCAAGAATTTCAACAATGCACTATCTACAGCGGCTTCATCAAAGTCTCCATCACCGCCGCCACCAAAGCCGCGCAAGCCAAGCACAACTGTTAATACCACAAATGTGCCCTCACCACTATCGCAAGTCGTCGAACCATCACCAGCAACAACCGCACCACCACCCCTACCAAAACGCCACTACCTGACCTCCGCGAAACAAAAGCTAAGCCCCACGACCGCTCACTTTTTATCCTCCTCAAAACGAAGTCCTACCTGGGCTTCTGAGAGCAGTGGAACCTCCACCCCCGAAACCAGAACTTTAAGCACAGCAGCAACCCGCAGCATGGACGAATTACGCCCTTCCGCCCAAGCCCAGCAACAATCACAAGCACTCACCCGCCCCAAACCCCCTCCACCACGCCGAAACCTATCCTCCTACCCAGCAGCAGCGGCTTCATACGCATCCAACCGTATCAGCGGCGCTTGGGGCAGCGAACACGAAAACCTGCACCCCCTGACCGAACCCGAAGGTCCCATCCTCAGCAAAAAAGAAGAGCTCTGGAAACGTAGGTGGGCGAAGGCGAAGGGTATTATGGAGAGAGAAGGTGTTGTGCTCAGGACTTGGAGGGTGGGTGATGATGTCATGGATGTTTGTGTGGAAGCTGTTAGGCAGGAGTTGAGTGAGATGGAAAAGAAAGATCGACGGGATTTGGAGATGCAGAAGTTGAAGGAGGGGAAGAATGGTGGTGGTGGTGGAGAGGGTAAGTTGATCTGAAGAGGTGTGGATTGTATAGGATGAGACGAGCTTTTGATGACGGACAGACTGGGTGTTTTTCGGATCATTGTTATTTTGGCTTTTCCTTATGAGCGAGTTGTTTTCTTTGGTCATTAGCGATTTCCAGCGGTTCCGTGATAGAGAAAAAAAGTGGCATTGTGTCGTATCATTGTTTATCATCTTTTGCTATGCTTACTCTTCTTATCTTTTTGACCTCTCTTCACTAGTATTCTGCCGTCTCCGCCTGATCAAATCTTCTCGCATGAACAGAGCCTTGGTATGAAGCAAATTGGGGTTGTCTGCTGTAATCCATCGACAATCCGCTCTGGGTGGCTGTATAGATCACCCCCTCCCCCTATCCCAGACTTCCTTCTCATCGTCAACCAGCAAGGAGATCTACTGGGTCTGGAGAAGCCGCTCTCAACCTCCAAGAACCGCCGTAGTACTTCCCGACCCATCTTTGCCGAACAGACGGACGAAGAAGATCCACAGGCACCTCACGTGCTTCACCGAGCCATCTCATCTACCACCACTACTTTCGGATTTTTGGGAATTCTCGTATTTCTTCAGTGATGTAAGATGCTAGGGCGAGGGGGCTGGGGTCAGGGCGTGAGATGATGTTGCTTGACAAGGGGGTAGTAAACCCGGTTGTCATCCTTACTCTCTTGCCTTCTCTGTTGACGTCGTGTAGAACAAACGCCACGTCCACCGCAAAACGCTTTCTAGATCTTCGATATTGTCTTTTTTCTTGAGCAGTTGCTTAGTTTCTTTGATGAGAGAAGGAAAAGTCTGGGGGTTGGGTGTGAGGTTTTGTTTTTAATGGATTGAGGGTGTTATTTGCGGTACGATTGAGGGTGGATGGTGGATGGTGGATGGTGGATGGTGGTATGGTCGGTGAATGTAAGAAAGCGTGTGAGGCTCTGGAGACTTGTGTAGGTGTCTTTGAGTGGAAGGTGGAATGGGTGTATCGTTCCTCCCTGCCCGAAAATGATGAGTTTTCTGTTGTAGATATTAGATGGTTGATCTCCCTCTTTTTCCTCACAAAACTTCCTAAAGAATACTTGGAAGCTTTACATCAAACACTCATATGATACAAGAAAAATCCATCTCAACAATCACTTCTCCCCACTCAGATAAACCTTATACAATCAACGGAAATAACACGATGCAAACATTCCCTTACGCCTTAATCCACCCCCTCTCCATCACTATGGAAAGGAAAACAAATAATTCACAAAAACTCAAAAACACAAAACATCTCTCCTCCCATCCTTATCCAGTCAAGAGCCGCTGCTTCTTAGTTACAGTATCTTTGATCGAGACGGACGATTTCATAGACAGCGGGAAACATACACTGTCAAATCAGTCCTACTCTCTTCTAACATTCAGACTGGAGGAAGACGAATAAACCCCTCGCCTATACTACTGATATTCTAACCCATAATCTACTGTCGAGAAAGCTATTGCAGAGCCAGAAATGCATCAATGAACGCTTCTTTGGATGAAAGGAGCACTCAAGAGCGCCTCATCGACCATTCCTAGCGCTTCTAGACACGTATGATTGATTTAGGCTGATGAGCATACAAAGCCGAGAACAACAAGCAAGCAGATGAGCACAAGATACATGAATTCAAACATCAGGTTCCTACCTTTTCACCCCCCCAACACCTAATCCCAGCACCATCTCCGGCACCATTTCCAGCACCATCTTCCCCCTCTAACCCCTGAGTTGAAGATATACAGTAGTCTTGTCAACACTGGGGTCAGATATTCAGGAATAAGCTTCAGGCGATGGTGTTGGGGAGCCTGATGATTTTTTATCTCTGCCTTTTTCTCTGCCCGCAGGTCCAGAGCATGTGGCAGCAGCAAGACACCAAGGGTCATCTGGCGAGGGAATTTTTTCCAAGGTCATCTCGCAAGGAACTTTTTCCACTCATGGAAGGAGAAAATATGCGGTAGAGGGGGTTTATACAGATTCAGCTGTGGTTGATATGATATGATGTGATGCGAGGTTGGGTTTCACAGTGAACCGTCACTCGGTTGGTGCAGCCCTCCAAATGTTCAGAAAGTGTGACCCGACCTCATATGTGGAGGGTTGGAGGACATGAGGGAGAGATGGACAGAAAATATGATGCATTCAAAAACAAACAGCGTGAAATGGGTGGGATATGACACTTGTTTTCCACTTTCAAATCCCAACTCAAAGCTTCCTTCTCTTCTTGTCACCCCCAGTACCAGTACCGACACCTTCATCTTCATTATCTTCCTGATTGGCAGCTCTGACACTACTGTTCGCAGCCGCACCTTCAACTTGCCTCCAATCCCTGACCTTAGCTTCGATATCATCAGCCATCTCCCTAGCATCTTGTACGATACCATCATTGCCGGGATTGAACATGACCGCATTGGCAAACATGCGCAAAACTTCCTTCTCGAGTTGCGAAGAATTGACAATCGCCTTCGGCGGGATCAAATCGGCAGTTTTATCCAGCAGGACCACAGAAGATGCAGAAGCAGAGGATGGAGTAGCAGCCGGCGAATCAATAGAAGAGGTAGCAGCGTTGATAGCACGTGAACCAAACGTAATGGCGGCCTTGATGGATTTCAAATCTTGCGGTCGTTTGATGATGTCGGAGTATCCTTCTGCATCCTTCTCGCGCACGGGTTTTTGAAATGGTCCCGCGTGTTTGTGTTGTGTGATATCGTTAATGATCACATTGGAAATACGTGCGAAGTTCCTATGCGCTTGGACTTTGGATTTCAGAGGAGGGCCGTATGCTTGTCCTGGTTCTGGTTCTGATGATTCGGTTGGCATGGCGGGGGAAGAAGGGACGACGGGGGTTGGAGAGCGGGCTCGCTTGCGCTTGTTGCTCATGAAGCGACCGCGTTTATTTTTGGGTTGCTGTTGGGAAGGTGGGTCTGAGGTTTCGGCTTGAAGAATTTCTTCTTGGAGGAGGTCGGCTGGAGTCATCGGTTCGTCCTTAACAATACGTGATACAGCTGATGGCTCTGTGGGGATGGTATGGCTCTCGGTGTGTGAAGCGACAGATTGACTCCTTGTTCTCGCGCGCACCGAGCTGGCCATTGCGGATGAAGCATTGCTGGTAGCACGATTGCGTCTGGCGGATTTGCGAGCAGATTTGATAGGCCTGGGTGTTGGTTCTGATATCTCTTGTTCAAGTTGTGGATGATGATCCTCTGTGGGTTTGGCCTTGATAGGAATCTCCTTTGTTCGAGCCGGAGAGACATTGCGTGATGGTGGAGGTGGAGTGATACGTTCAGGAGCGGGACTCTCGATCTCACCGAAGAACGGTCGTGACAGCATAGATGGCCTCTCGCGTTTCCAGGTCGCGCCACGAGCGGAAGAAACAGGAGTTCCTGGACGAGAAAGAATTGCGCGAGGCGTTTGTCTCAGACTGCTCAGGATGTTCAGAGGGTTGACATTCTCAGCACGGCGTGGGTCTTGAGCAGCAGGATATGCGTATGGCGTATGGGGAGAGTAGGGAGCAGCGATCGGTTGACGAGCAGGAGTTGGAGGTTGTCGTGGCTGTTGCTGAGTCAAATGTTGCTGATGCATCCTGCTGGGATCCTGAGCAGCGACCTGGAATGGTGGTAGTTGGTATCCTCCTTGGTGTGGAGGACGAGGCGGATATCCTTGTTGAGACTGTTGGTGCTGCTGTTGCTGAGGATGTGCTGGTTGCTGAGGGTAAGGTGGGTAGGGTTGATGGTATGTCGGAGGAGTGTGCACGTGTGGTGCTCTTGTAGCCGGCTGCAATGGTACAGGAGGCAGACGCTGGTTAGGAGATGGGTACTGTGCAGGACCACCGCGGTTCGAGAGAGCGGGAGAATGCGGTTGAGGTGGCAGGCTCATACCAGGAGGAAGTGGCAGGACTGGACGCGGAGAAGATGGTGCAGGACTGTGACGAGGACTTGGCTGACCATTCGGTCTAGCAAATTGCGGAGGAAAGCCATTTTGCTGTAAGACCGGAGACACACGATAGCCTGGTGCGGATTGAAGAGTCGACTGTAGTTGTGGCGATGGCTGAGACTGCTGCATGTGTGGTGGCAGAGGAGACTCTGGAGCCATCTCAGAGAGAGGTGGCAGAGAAGTGGTCGAGAGTCTGTGTGGTACGGCAGGTGGGGCATATTGCTGTGGCTGTGATGATGATGGAAGCAGAGGAGGGGTAGGCGAGATATTTGGACGAGTCGCGACGGGATCGTGGTTGATGACTGCGTCGATTTTGGCGCGATTTATACGTGCTGGCTCCTTTACTTGTGATGGCGCATTTTGTCCAGCTGTGGAAACAATAGCCCCATTGGTCTGGGAATCCACATCTGCGGTCGGCAGCTTCTGAGTCGCATCGATGGGCGATTGTCGCGTGGGTGCTGTAACTCCGGCCTGCTCACTCCTCAAGCGATCATCCCATTGTCCTCTCTGAATCTCTCCAACCTCGCGCGCCGCAGTGAAGTATTTTTCCTCGTCGTTCTTGATCTCGGCAACGATTCCCTCTCTGTAACGTGTGTATAGGCGATAGATAAGGCGCGGGATCAAGTGCGTGTGTTTCGCGGCTTCTTCGACGGTGGGTATGCTAGGGCTGAGTTGGCTGCGTTTCCTGTCCTCATGCTGATCCAGACTGTTGCGTGCCTCATCCTTGAGGAGTCTCAAACACAAGTGCTTCAAAGCATCTTCATCCAGACGGGAGCTGTCGTACGTGGGGTCGTTGCGAATGAGTGGTATGCCCTTTAGCTGCTCGGATATTTGGCCGAATCTGACGGCTGTCAGGCCATCACCTCGCAAGGCTTGCAAGAGTAGAAGCGACTCGAGCGGAGTGTGCTGGGCCAGGCTAGTCATCATTTCATGGACTTGTCGCAACCTGTTCGCGACGCTGTCGACCAGAATAGCCTGTCGGATCTTGTTCGGACCAGAAGTTGAGTAGATTCCAGTTCATGCTTCTCCGGGGTGGATTTACGCGTCGTGGCCCATGGCGATTAAACTGAGAAATTGTCGATGGCCTGAAGTTGAATATTGGACGTGTTGTCGATGGCCTCGTGCTTGATTGATGGATCGCTCTGATGGAATTTGCGACCGACTTGTCCTTGTCGCACGGCGCCTCTTCCGCTGCCGCTGCCCGTTGCTTGGCCAAAGCAACCAGAAAACTGTTGTCGCCAAATGTTTATATCTTATCGTCTATCGAGAACTCGTCATCTCTTTCACATGCTAATTAACCTGAGATGCCTCGATTTCTGTCAGGAAAGTTATTGGGTCCTTTCTACACATGCCCGACATCACGCATCATGACCAGTCATCGCCATGCACCGAGAGAACTCTAATCTGGCCACTGTTTACCAAGGTCTCAAGGTTTGGCCCTTTCACTCGTCGTGCTGATTTTTATCAGTCCCTTGAAGCGGTTCCAAAGTCCCATGAAACTCCTTATCAAGCCTTAGAGACATGTACATTCCTTCTTTTTTGATATGCTTGTCATCTGCTAGATCTAATGAGCCTTGGCGACATGGTCTTTCCTGAGTCGCCGAGTACGTCCCCTAGGTTGGCTCATGCCGCAGCTTGCATATGATTGAGACGATCCTCCTTTTATTCCATGAGCTCTTTCCTTCATAACCCTGATCCTGATTCCATTCGTCTTCCACCCCGCTTCTCGTGTTACATTTTTTGACATCTCGTCCTCGCTCCATCTTCCATCGTCGTCAGCTTACCAGCCATCCGTACTCTACTGCAGCTCATTCATCCCTGCCTACAACGTCATGGAACACACAACCCAACCACGGGCTAGACCCGAGTCGTAAGCTTCGTCTTGTTGACCTGGTCGCTTTGCCATGCACTCACACAGATCAGTATTGCTGCTCGCAACTTCTCAGATGACCTGGACTCATTGTTTGGCCTGAACTCAGGTACTACTCTTGGGAATCTCTCATTTACTGTGCAGGAGAAGTCAGTCTTGTTCAATACTCGTCACATCACCATCTTTCACTGACTACGTCTTCCAGAAAGCGTACAGTCACAACCCGAGAGGAAGAGCTCGCTGCCATTGAAGCCCGTCTTCGCGAGACGGAACAACGTCTAGCCCAAGCCGCCCACAGTCCCGATCACGAGTCCTCAGCATATCAAGCTGCGTCGGGCGCCGAACCATCATATCCTGCCAGGGAATCTTCATCCAGACAAGCTTCCGGTTATCAACCATACCCCGAACAACAATATCAATCAAGACCGCCAAACAACAGAGAAGAGTCTTTCCAACCTCACATCCCCGGTGCAATGCCAAAGACACCTACACCACGCTATGCTCAAGGAAATGACTACGTGACGGTCGATCGCACTAGATGATGATATTTGGCAAGCTGCATCATCAAATACACGTATACAACATTTTGCGAAGGAGTTTGGGATTGGATAACACGCATTCGAAGAAGGGCTAGCAAGCATTTCATACACCTGTCCCTACACACGGAGCGAGATACAGGGTCGTCTTTTTCGCGTTTCGGGAGGCATACTTTCGAAGTTCCTTTTAATCAGAGCTCCATCGGCTTAAGAGCTACAAGTAGCGGCGCTGCACGCATGCATTGAGCGATTTTCATGTCCCCAGCCATTCCGTACCTTGCCAAGATCAAGTGCAGATCTGAAACATTGAAAAGATGACGGTTCTCCCAAATGATCAGTTTAGGCATCATCTCGGGGCGATGCAGTAGTTTGGCGGGAATAGTCGGTAGATGGTGGAGTGATTACACGGGCTCTTCGGGCCGTGTTTGTCCTTGCAGATCCCGGTCTAGATGCTAAGAACAATAGCATCTGCATGATCATCTCGAGTCGAGTATGAAGGTCGGTAAAGGATCTGTAGGACACGACATGGCTACACCACAAGTACAATTGTGGTGTTATCCTCTATCGACGAGCACATGGAGTCTACGGCGGAAAGGATGCACTTCCGGGAGAGGTGGGGTCTTGGCAGCGGCCCGCTGACCTACCCTCGCGACTCAATGCGACCCGCGATGCGCTACACGTCAAGTCGGAGCTGGCACTAGAACGAGAATCGGACCTGGTGTCGCAGTAGCTGCTTCGCCGCAAAGAGATATAGTCAAGAAATGACGGATGCCGACACAAAACACGATCGAAATGGCAGCACCAACGACGCGAAAGCGGCCAAGCAGCAATCGCAGAATGCAGCATCCACGGACACACCCAAGTCGCAAGAGAGAGCCAAGAGCTCGACCACGGTCGACAGCCCGTCCAGTCCACCGAGAAAGAAGCGTAGAAAGGTCAATCATGCCTGTGTCTATTGCCGTCGTTCGCACATGACATGCGACCTCGAACGACCATGCGCCAGATGCGTCAAACGCGACATTGCCCACCTGTGTCACGACGAACCGCGGGAACCTACCAAGAGCAAGAAGCCAGACACGGACACTCCTCCTGCCACTGAGAACTCGGTCGTGGAAGATGATCGTAGAAGCAGTGTACGAACAGAAGGGCCAACTCCCTCTCTCATCCAACCCAAACCAATGTCGCCAGCACAACTAAAGAGATCACAATCCACCTCGACCACACAACAACAGCAACAGCCACGGCCCTTCTCCACGAACGACTGGAACATTGGCTCTACTCAGAATCAACTACACGACATGCGAAACCTGCACCCAAACTACACCTTCAACACTTCCGAAGTAACAGACGAGTATAACTTCCTCGGCGACTTCCTGAATAACTCCCTCCTCGACGACACTGGTAATTACAACGACACAGACCCCTCCAACACCGCCCTCTTCAACGACCCTCTTCTCGCAACAGGCTCCCTCTCTACCTACGCAAACAACATGAACCTCTTCTCTGGAATACAGCAAGGAGCGAATCAGCAATCTTCCTCATCTCTACAACCTCCCCAACAACAGCAACAACAACAACCACAACCTCAAATCTCCGCCGCCAACGAAATCTCCAGACCCTCCAGTACAATGCCAGTCGACTCCAAAGCACGCGATAAATTCTACATGACCGCCGCCGATCCGGCCGGCAACGACACACCCGAAGCCCGCATGTTGAAACTGCTGCAAGCTAAATACGACGCAGGCATGTTACGTCCATTCAACTACGTACGCGGCTATTCTCGCCTAAACACGTACATGGAAAGTCACATGCGGCCAGTGCTGCGTCAGAAAATACTCAAGCAACTGGAAAAATTCAGACCCATGTTCAGAGAGAAAATGATGGGGTTGACGGATGTGCAGTTGATCAAAGTGGAAATGTGGTTTGAAAGCACGTTGATGGAATATGACCGCGTGTTTGCCTCCATGGCCGTACCCGCATGTTGTTGGCGAAGAACCGGTGAAATATTCCGTGGGAACAAGGAAATGGCCGAATTGATCCATGTCAATATGGAAGAATTGCGTGATGTGCGTCGTATACTGTTTTCTCCCCTACCTCTGCCCTTCCCTTCCCTCCTACCTCTTCTTCCCCACTCCTGTCCCTTCTGTCTCTGATCATCGCTAACTCAAGAGGTGCTAAAATAGGGCAAACTAGCACTCCACGAAATCATGGCCGAAGATTCCCTCGTCAGCTATTGGGAAAAATTCGGCGCCATCGCCTTTGATCAATCGCAAAAAGCCATCCTCACTTCTTGCACGCTCAAGAATCCCGATCCCGAAAGCAAAGACAAAGGCTTGAAATGTTGTTTTTCTTTTACCATCAGGAGGGATACGCATAATATGTGAGTGTGTTTTACTGCCTGGAACCCCCGAAGAAGACGGGATGCAGAGATTGGGGAGGGAGAGATGAGGGTGAAAAAGGATTGTGATGCTGACTTTTTGTGAATTAATAGTCCTAGTGTTATCGTGGGGAATTTCTTGCCTATACGATAATTGGTCTTTCCGTGGATCTCGACATGATGCCCCGACTCAAGCTGGCTTTCGACCAACTCATTCTTTGCATCCATGTTTTTTACCCTTCTTCTTCTTCTCGTAGCTACTCTACCACTGTACAGACAATGTAGCTCCTTCCCCTCTTTTCAATCCTTGTGTGTTATCCATACCACTAGCTTCCAAATCGTTGCAGAAATCGGAATCGTGTCCGAACCAAGGAAGAAGAATCGCCTGACAGAATGAGAGCAAACCTTTCGACAACTACGAGACTGCTGTATCCAGATCATGCGAATCCTTTCTCGAATTTTGGAAGACAAGCACTGGTTTGACCTCTCCATCATCTCGATGGCCTCTGCCTAATATCCTAGCTAGCGAATGTGCACGATGGCTACAGAGTGATCAAATTACGTCTGGTTAGGGATTGACTTCTCATCACTCTGTTGCTGGATATGGTGGTTAATGCCAGAACCTTTCATGAATTGCTGCAGATCATCACGATGGTCACGATGATGGTAGGATGGGAATGGATCTTGCAAAGGTATAGGAAGAGTATGGGGCTGTCAGACGAGTGTTGAGGAACGTGAAAAGAGCAAAAGCGAGTAATATTGGTATCTTGAATCTCCACGTCTTCGGCCCAACCTAGCAACAGGTGTCATGGGGGGCCGACCTCTATTTCCGATCCGACTGTAAATGATCCTGCATGCATCTACAGTTGCGACACCTCCTTTTGTGCAAGCTGCCGCTGAGCCAACTCATACTCCTCACGCTTGCCAGCGCGCTCGGCATTTTCCCTCTGCTTGGCGGGTTTCTGGCGATGCTTCTCGTTCTTGAGACGGTTGTCACGAGTCTTGGACTGGAAACGGTCGCAGGGCTTGCAGAACCAGATATCACACTTCGGGCAATTGAGAAGGATGTGCCACCAGATACGACAGTCGGGAGAGCGTGCGTCTTCACAGAGCAAGACTCCAGGTGAGGAGAACTTTCCATGGTATGATATTGGGGTTACGACACCGACTGCGTTCCCGTCGGGGCCTGTCCAGGGTGCTCCGTGGTTGCACTAGGCAGATGTCAGAGTTGCCGCGTGACGAATGTGGAGAAGGCTGGTTCGCTGATACCTCGAGATTGTTGTCTTGGGAAGACCAACCGACTTGCAGTCTTCCCCAAGCGCGGACATGGTAACGACCTTCGGCGAGGGCTAGTCTGATCCAATCAATGTTTCGGAGGTTGTCTTTTCCAGACAGAGAGGCCATGACCATGTCTTGATGGGTCAGAGCAGTAGACGAGGAAGGACGGGACGAAGGAGGTCGAGGCGAATGAGAAGAGCAAGAGGAAGTGAGACAAGGCGGGAAAGAGCGAGGTGATACGGTGCGAACTGTCTCGAATGTGTCGAGGCGAACTCCCCCCTGACACAAGATTAGCTGCTGATCATGAAAACATAGGTTGGGTCAACTTACATCTTGATCATCATCAACATCATCAACATCATCATCAGCTGGGACGGGCACGCCGCCATCTGGTTCGGTGATGTTAGACATTGCGTGTGGTAATTGCGGCGGGGGGAGGAGGAACGAAAGCAGAGATTGGCTGAGTGAGCAGTCTTTGGAAAGACGCCCTTGATGCCGAGATGGAAAGATTGACGAAACATCCAAGTCAACGAGACTAACAATCAACAAGTCCACTCGATCTCGCACCTTCCCAACGCAACTCAGTCCTGTAGATTCGATGCAGAAACTCCAAGGCCACGTGTAGTACTTCTTCAGCCAGTAACGCATAGTCCTTATCTGTGCTGACAATTGACCATAAGCCGCACATTCAGGCGCCTGCCTCGAACCAATAACTTGTGTTTTGGAGAGCTGATGGTAGACATATTGGTTTTTCACGATTACCTATTCAAGTACAATAGGCGGACACACAAACACATGTCACAGATACATCTCGACTCTTCAGTAAGGTTTGCGAAAGTTTCTTTCTTCATAGCAATCGTTGTGTCCTGAGCGAAAGAGAAGAAGTTGTGGAGGCCCTACCGTCTGGTCGTGGAGTGGCAGAACCATTCACCGCCTGCCCGATTCAGTATTACTCCAACCTCTAACATCTTGCGACTATTGGGCCATTCGATATTCTTCTATAACATCTACGGCACTACCTGTTTTGATGGATCGCTAGCTTGCTACGGTAGTCTGGATTCGCCATCAATCAACTGCTCCATTGTCACAAGCAAAAACGCAAAGCTTTCTCGTCTTCAAGAGAACGACTTAGGCGTTTGCATAGCATCAACGTTTCTCCACGTCGACATCTTCGTTCTCTGCCACAAGGATGATTCCTCTATGAATTGCCTTGTTGACTTGACACATCCTTGGAAAGAAACTCCGGATCTCTGACCATGGATCGTCATATCTGTGAACGTTTCCTGGATAGCCAAATCGACGCTGATCTTCAGGGAGGTTTGTCCAGCCTGGCTCGAGGATCGACTTGAAACGTAAAGCTATATCATGATCATCAGGAGAAACGTCAAGACATCACTGAATCTTGGTTCACTCACGTCTAGGTACAAGGCTAAACCATGCGTATACGCAGTTCTCGGAAGTAGTTGAATCGTCCTCCCTCGGCAATCTAGGATCCTTTGAAAAGTACCTTGGATTGGTATAGGGACTTTCACTTCCGAATTTCTCTTCTTCGGCTTCTTTGTACTCGATCCAGTCAATGTTGCCTACGTCCAAATTTGGGCCCACAAGGTCAGCTTCCCCTATGGCACATCGGTTTACACCAACAACATGGTGCCCATCTGCGCCTGGCGCTTTAAGATACACAACGAGCACACTGTCAGAAGATGCCTTCTCGACAGCAATAAAGAAATAGGGATGTATCGTCTCGTCTTCATCTCGAACTCGACTGTGGTGGTCGTATGCTTCTCGCAAACTTCGAGGCTGGAAATCCTTGACCAGTCTGCAAGCATGTGGTCCGATATCATCCTGATGGAGCGCTGCAAGAAGCCCGTTCATTCCATCTGAAGTCAGCTTCACCAAAGAATATACCAAGTATTCGATTCCCTTTTCCGGCATAATCTGAGGATGTGCTGGAGTGGAAGCTTTGAGTGGCAAGGTGTTTTCAAGTTCAGTGGTAGTAGTCATGGTTGAAGAAGAGTCAACTGGTGCAATACAAGATGACGAAAAGCGAGCAGACTCGTCGAACGTGATGATCTAATGGAGACTGCGACTCCTACCATGGGGTGAAATACAAACATTTGCAGATGATCAATCTAGTCCCGTATCGGGAAGGAAGGAGCTTATCGTATATATACAAGGATACGGATAGGAGGAAAAAGAAGGAAGCAGAGCAAGAGATGAGGTTAGGGGAGCCACTACAGGAGACTTGGCCCGTCGGCCCGACTTCGAGCAGATGATGAGAGCTGAGGCAAGCAGAGAACAGAAATACATGGTGTTAGGCATCAGGCCACGTTGAGAGGAATTTTTGCTTGAGATTTCATTGTACCAAGCTCCGGAGCGTTCTGTACAGCGAAGAGATGTGTCGAGTTGAGGCATCCGCGTAAACCTCGAAGGTCACGCGACTATGTTCTCCTTCAGACAAAACGTGGTCCCGATTAAAGACAGATTGTCGTGTATAGGTTGAGAAAACAGCTCGTAAGGAACGCAATTGATCATTTGGTCTATATGGTCGTGTCGGAGGTATCTTTGCATCATGCGTAACAAGGCAAGAACAGCGCCACCGGATAGTAAGAAAAAGCCCAAGCTGTCTCTGGGTCAGCAGCAGTCGTACCCCTCTCCAGCAGCACCTCTGGCAGAGGACAAAGCGAAAGGGCAAAGGAAGATCATCATCCTTGGTCTCCAATCTCTTCAACTCATACTTCATCACCGTGAATTGTAAAAAGGAAAGCGACCCATATGTGCGCTAGTTTCATGACATGAACATATCTTTTCTTCATCTTGCACCAGCCAGCCAGGGAGCTCAATCGTGCGCGCCTGCGGCTGGAGAAGCGAGGGACGGCATGTCGCAGTCGTAGCGGCAGCGAAATTGAGGTTGGATGGTTGTTTATCGACGTGGTATGGTAACAGGAGTTTAGTGCGACTCGTCGCGGATAAGGGCGACGATCATGCTGTAGAGGTAGAAGAAGAACATGACCAGGTGGAAGCCGAGCTTGATGAAAGATTCCTGAAGCTTGAATTAGCTTCGTGCAATGTGAGAAAGTAGCCGGCGCAAAGAAACATACCTTCTTATGAACGTTGAGCTTTCTGAAAATCTCGGTCGCATCCAGGAGATGTTGGTTTTCGAAGATCCTGTATCACGTTAGCAGCTGTTCTGGAGAGGAAGACTGTTTGAACTCAGGACTGACTTCTTTGCGTTCCAGGCAAGGAGCGGCAAGTTGAGGATCAAGGCGATCCAGTAACCGTTTACGAGGAAGAGGATGGTGAGGAAAGCGTGGACAGCAGCTTCGGGGACAATGTAGGTGTTGAGGCGGTTGCAGAGGTCGATAGGATTGATGTAGTCGCTGTGGGAGGAGCGTGTCAGCATTTGATACAGCAAGGCGGTGAGAAGAGTGGGAGACAAACCATTCCAGATCGCTGTACATGATGGTGAAGAAGACTTGAAGGAAGAGGTTGACGGCATTGATGAGGACGGCTATCAGGTATAGCCAGGCTTCTCCGGACATGATTGCGAGTGAGGGTGGTAAGACGCGTCGGGTGTGGTGTAGAGGGTCGGATTTGACAGGGCGCGTGAATGCGAAGAGTGCGGACAAGCTTCGATCGAGGATATGCGGACTCGAGAAGAGGAGGCGACGGCTGACAGGAGTGAGTTGTTGTGTGGAAGGATAAGAGTCGGGGTGGTATGCAAATTACAGTTGGGATTGCCAGCCTGCCCGGCCAAATCGCGCGCCCGCGCCCAGAGCTCCTGCTGTCTCATGCTCGTGTGGGGTCGCTCTTTCCATCACCACGTCAGTCGTAGCCAACTTTTTTGTTGCCCTGACAAGCACAATGATCAACTGTCACTCTCAGATGTTCGTTCTTGTTGAAATGCTTCCATGGTAGATACAGTTTGTATTCACATTTCTCAATAGATGTAGTAACCGTGATCCCGTAATTCATAAACTCATGACCATTCCTCGTCTGAGCAGCGTCCCTTGTGCTCTTCCCCAAGCTCAACCGTCGCTTCTAGAACTCAATCCTAGCCCTTCTCTACTCTCAACTCTGATGCTGAAGTAACCCTCTGGACTTGCACTGCCAGAAGTCCTGGTCATTCCTCTCGCGACTAGAGGGCTTTGTGTTCCGTTGCCAGTTCCCGTCCTCCTATGCTTCCTCGCGACGGCCGGTGAAGCAGGTAATTCGAGGTATCGGTTCATGTTCATCCAGACAGCTTCTTCGTCTGCACTCTCGGGAAATCTCCAACCTCCTACGCCTTCAAAATCTCTGTCTGATCCGCTGCCGACCAGGCTTGCGAAAGAAGGTGATTTGCGAAGCGCTGCAGATGGTGTGGGTGGTGTCGTGTGCTTCTTGCGGCGTGCGGATTTGGCGCTCGGAGAAGGTAGAGGTGTGGGTGGTGATGAGGGAACTATTGCGCTGTTCAAGATGGCGATGAAGAGGTCAAAGTAGACAAAGAGAAGTCGGAAAAGGAGAGTTCCCAGCGCAAGAGATGTCGTGAAGAGAGCGAACAGGGCGAAAGGAAGTCCGAGGCAGACGAGAAATGACAGCCCTACTAGCCTGGAAAGCCCCGAAATCATTGTATGTGTGCGACTTGCATGCGTGATATATGCATACTCGTCTTCTATGTCTGTCTTTCTCTTTGTTGATGCTACGAGTATGTTAGGACGTGAAGAATTGAAGAGCCGCCCCTTCCAAGAGATGGTCTGTGGCGTGCTCCGTGTGGGGAGAGCTCTTTGCATGCCGTTACATTTTCCTTGTCCAACCATGCCACATGTTTCTTGTTCTTGACTGGTCTATCGCCATCCCAAATTCATGAATGAGGGTTGCGTGAATGTCTGTAATCAGTGGTCCGAAAATCATCGGTGTTCTTGCAGTGCTCAAAATGGCCGTCACTCGTCTTACTGACCAGCCAGCATTGCACTATGTTCACGAGATGGGGAGCGTCAGCCAATTTCATGTTGACCATCTGTGCAGTCCAACACATGTGATAAACGTATTTTCATATCATGATATCATGCAATTGGTATATCCTCCAACCGTCTTCTTATGCGCCAATCTCCCTATCCATGTCCTTGTCACCGCCGTAACCACTCTTTTCCCTCTCGCTCACAGCATCCTCAGTCTCCTCTTGTGCTTTTGATCCTGCATCGCCGCTGTTTGCTTGACCGCTGCCGGTAGTCTGTCCGCCCATGCCGTTCTCGCTCAATGATTGACCGTAGCGGATCTTCTCTGCTGTCTTTTCACCTGCTTCTGCGTTCTTGGCCGCTTCGACTTCAGGGACTGAGTCAACTGAGGTTTCGGGATCTGCGGATCTCAGTGTTAGTGGCATTTATCGGGAGAGACTTAAGAAGAGGAGCCATACTGCCAAACTGGCCGCCAGACTTCTTGTGAGGCTTTGTGACGGTGTGGATGCTGGTGTACTGCGAGGTTCCCATGTTGGTGTCGCCGCCAGGAGAGGTGTCCATGAGGTTTTGAGACATGTTTGCTTGTGTAGTTTGAAGTGTAGAGCTCAGAAATTGAAGATGTTGTACGTAAAGTGGTGAAGTTGCCTTGGTGGTGGAACAAGAAGTGTCAAGGTCGAGGATTATGACGCATTGCGGGGAACTTTCTTCGGGCCCTCATCAGTGTCACCAAGGCACTTCTGCGGTTGAGCTCAGCGACATCTGGTTGATAACCTCGAGGTCAATTGATGCCTCTCCGTATGCAGCAAGAAGGGTTCTGGAGGGCAAGTGGCATGATCACAAATCACGACTTTTCAACATCTAAGCCGTTGTCCTCCAGCAACAGGTGAAGCCAGACGACGAGGTATCTACATTGTTATCTATAGCAAGGCACTGCCTTATGATCAAGAACTTCAAGCATATGCATTCCACGAACGTACTCAATATCAAAGCTGTTTGATATCAAGTATGGTAATCGCTGGGCTTGCTCTGCATGTCCTCTCCAGCTCGAACATACCTTTCGATCGAATGCACAGAATTTGCTTCAGGCACGCAGCTTTCGCTGAGAGCCTCAGGTTTTATGCAATCAATTCGGCATCCCCTGTCGACGCTGTTCCAAGTGGAATCACTTTGTGCACTGCTACAACGCGTGACAAACTTCTAATGCATATTCTGAGAAGGGACGAGGGTCTACGCACGGACGCGGTGTACCCAAACTCTCCAACTGTCCGGTGATCAACCTTCCTTTGCTGACAGACAAGGTTTACCAGTCAGATTCGAGATACGAGAACCCCTTTACAACAACATCCCTACAACAGCGCCTTTGTAACAAAGAAAATACCGGCCTTCAGCTGAGTCTTGAAGCGCCCGTTGGCCAGAACCGATGCCTCGGGGTTCCCGGTGAGATTCGGCAGTCTAAAGACGCCTCCCCCATAGCAGTGTCCACTCGCTTCGTTGAAGTCTTCTTCAGCTGAGTGCTAAATTTACTGCCGCTTCTCCAGAACCTTAGCTGGTTGCTTACAGGAAGGTGTTTAAATATTGAGTGCATATTACAGCCTTGACGATGGTTGATTGTACGCATGGTCAAGTGATGGCTGTGTACTCCTTCCTGGAAAGCCACATTCCTCCCATCAATTCGTGACGCTTGTCCAGATGGTATGAATAGATCAACTCCAGTCACACCTTGTAAACAGTCAAGACTCTCCACCATCACAAGTCAAATCACCCTGCCAAGTGTGCTTTTCCACATCTGACACAGGCGAGCCGCTCACGTTAAGCCTCTGCTATGACTTTAGCTATCCTTTGGGCAACATATCTTGGCAGTACTATGATCCATCTCCCATCCTGTCCCCAGCTCACAGCCATATAGAGTTGAACTCAAAGAATAGCCAAGAGTTTCAAATGAACATCCAGCACTCAGCTCAACGTCGACCGCACACACAGCGTGATCACTTTAGTTGCTTGGTCTGACATTACTCGACTTCAGTAGAACATGAGCTTTTGGAGAAGACAAAGCGAAATTGGTATCACAACGTCGACACACAAGATGGCTGAGAGGAGATTGCAACAATGCTCCTGGCTTCTGCTCAGCATGTATATCAGAGAGGCACCTCTGCATGCCATTGAGATGATCATCCAGCGAACCAACCTCGACAACCACACTCCTTCCTTGTTCCATCTTTGGGACGTCCATTCTTTACACCTAAGTCTTGGTGACCTGAAGCCATGGCAGGACTCGGATACCTCATTCCTGGGCTCATCTTGGGTCTGGGAAGCAGCGTCTCTGCATCTCCTTTGGTAGCCGGGCCTATGAACTCCACATTTACAAACGTCACTTCCAACCCCCACTTCAGTAACTATACCAGCACCAAGACCATCTTGAGTACCGCCACTATCTACAACGCGGCAAGCACCAATGCAGTCGTTGTTGCATCCATTGGCGGACAACAGTCAGGCTCTTCCTCTGGCGCCTCTAACAGCCCTGCTCATGGGTCTGACTCCGGTTCCTATGCTGGTGTAGCTTTCGGCTCGTCGGCTGCATCTTCTGCTGTTGTGGTCCACGTCGATTCACAAGCAAAGTCTCCTGCAAGTTCAGACGCATTCCAAACCGTAATTGTCACCCAGACGGTTGCTGGTTGTGGTATCCCTACCTCCTCCTCGACTGCCAACCATGCTCCATTCGCAGCCGCCTTGTCTTCCACTACTCCACAGTATGCTGCCGCCATCGTCCAACCTGCCGTTCATTGGGACTTTCCCCTTGACAACCTCGACAACCTGATTCCTTCCAAGAATGCCAACCTCTACTATGGTCTTGCTGACCCCAAGGTTGAACATCCCTTTGCTTCCGTGGTCACTGACATGACTCACGATACTGTCGTCCTCGATCACTCTTCGTACATCTCTGGTACTTCTTGTTCTGAAGAGGGCATTCTTGTTTCTTTCACCAGTACACAAGCCTTCAACTTGGCTTGCGACAGCTGGTCGACTGTTTCTACTGGACTTGTACTCTCTACATTCTCGGATGGATGTCATGGGGATTCCGAGGACCAGCGAACTTTCTGGTTGATTGCCTCTCTTACCTTCGATAAGAAGACTCTGACCATCAAAGCCTTTGTCAGTGCGGAGCTTGATATCGCGCAACTATTCGAACAAGTAGACCTTGTCTGGGGAAGTTACATCCCCGCAAGCAGTGGTATCCCTGCTATTGGAGGTAGCTCGACCTCTGCCGGAGGTGCCAAGTCTACTTCTGCCTCGACTTCTGGTGCCAGCTCAGGCGCTGGTTCTACTACCAGAAGCGGCGCTGTGCCAACCAGTACTTCCGCGGGTAACGCCACCCTCAACGGATCTGGCTGCGGAGCTGCTCCCTCATCTGTCATTGACGGCCTGCCCGCAATTGACTGCGGTGATGCGGATTTCGATTCTCGCCTTGATGACCGCATCGGATACCTTGATACAACCTCCAGCAACTATGCCTCTAGTATTGAAGAGTTCGTTCCGGACGTTGATTTCAGCTCAGAAGATCTTCAAAACGATAACGCAGACCTTACTCGTCGTGACATCGTCCGTCTACAGAAACGCGCTTGGTATGAGTGGCCAAAGAAGGCAATCAAGAAGGTTGGCAGCGTCATCGTGACAGGAGCTCAAAAAGCCGGCAACGTCATCAAAGCAGGCGGAGAGATTTTGGTCACTGTGGCCTCAGGTACTGGTAAAATATTAGTCGCAGGTGTACGCTCTGTGCCTATAGTCGGCACAGGCTTGGACCAGCTCACTGGTGGCGCTCTCAAAGACCTTTCCGACTTCAACCCCTCTATCGGTGGATCTCAAGAATTCAACTACGGTCCTCAAGCCTCTGTCGACTCACCTTGGGGTAAGGCAGCATCTATCTACTCCAAGCAGAAGGACTTCAAGGGCGACAAAGGCAATGTCGCTGTCGATCTATACTGTGTCGACTGCGGAGTCAAAGGCAAGGTCTCTATGGCTGGCCAAGCAAAGTGGAACGCAAAGGATGGCCTCCAGTCTCTCAACGCCGGCATCAACGCCAATATCGAAGCTGGTATTCATCTCGGTCTGGTCGCATCTGCGTCTTACAAGGACGAGAAGTCCAGCAAGATCATCAACCAGCCTCTTCCTGAAGTCGGTGTCTCTGTCGGCAAGCTTTTCACCGCTGGTGTTTACCTGAGTGTTGATGCTAAGGCTGCTATTGATGTCAGCGCGGAGGGTCAAGTACTTGTTGGTGTCGTCATGACCATTCCCAACTTCGAGGCCAAGCTCAATCTCCTCGATGCATCAAGCTCGACGAAGTCCTCTGTGACTGGCTTCACACCTACCTTCAAGGAAAGATTCGAGGCTAAGGGCAAGGTTGGTGCCCAACTCACTCTGAGCCTACCCATCGCTATCAATGCTGGTATTGAGATTCCTCCTCTCAACATGAAGAGAGTATTGGCCTTGATTGAGGAGCCTAGTGTCTACGGCAACCTCACTCTTGCCGCAAGCACGGCAAACTCTGAAGTCGCTAGTGAAACCTGCAACAACGGTATCGAGTACTTTGCTAATCTTCAGAACGATGTCAAGCTTGATTTCCTTGGCCTCAAGACCTTCAATCTCCACCACTACGACTCCAAACCTCTCTTGCAGGGATGCAAGAAGTTTGACGGCTCAAAGGCAACGTCCAAGGTCTCCTCCGCTATCTCTTCTGAGGCAACATCCGAGGCCTCTTCTGATGCGACATCTGCTACCACTGACGCCAGCTCTGCACTCACTACTGCTGCCAGCACCGCTATCACGAGCCCGGTCTCGACTGCTGTTGCTACCACTGGAGCCACAAGCGCTGCTACCACTGATGAACCTTCGGCCACCAGCAATGCTTCCGAGCCTACAGCTACCAGTGACGAGTCCGAACCCACTGCCACCGACGAGCCTACTATCACCGATGGCGCGGACACACCAGTTGAGACTGACTCGCCCGAGCCAACCACAACTGATGGTGCTGAGACTCCTGAGGCTACGGACGACGCATCTCCCTCGCCAACTGACGATGAGACTACTTCGGCACCAACTGAGGCGCCCACTCCGGACACTGGCGAGAGTGCTTCCGATGAGAGCCTCCAAAGACGCCATGCTCGTAGCTTCTTGACTCGTCGCCAGGACAACACTACCTCGGTTGATGATTCAGCTACTGACGACGACGACGAGAACTACGTCTTCGACGATGAAAACAACTATGTCGAGGACTTCAACAACGATGTCGCTACAGCCGCTGACCTTGCCGATGATGCGATCGGTGACTACTCCGAAGACCCCGATAACACCGCCTTCCTTGAGAACACTGCAAAAGCACTCGAACTGGCGTCTACTCCTGACGCGCCTACCAACGCCAACTACACACAGCTCATCAACGTCCAAAAGACTCTGATCGTCGTACCCAGCACCAACGGAAACCTTTACGCCGCAACTTACAGTGAGGAACTGATCCAAACGAACGGAGCACTCTTCGGAAACTACGACAACGCAATCTTCGGTGACGACAGCGGCCGCATTCTCCACTTCCACCCAGATGAAATGAAGGTCTACGGTGCCAGTCGCCTGCGTCTGAGCGACGAGGACAGCATTCCCAAAACCGCTGATTTCATCACCATGACTTTGGAAGATGTCGAGGATAACGGATCGGCCTACTTCGCTGCTGATACATATGGCAATTTGTACAATATCGTCATGTGCAATTTCGCCAACAATGCTGTCAGCAAACTTTTCGTTGTCAATGGACAAGATGGTTTGGACGCCTTGACCAGTAACCCGAACGTCAGGTTCACTGTTACTGGCGCCCCTGTTCAAGACTGCTACCCTCTGGCTCTTATTGATGCCCCTGCAGCTTGAACGCTATGAGCCAACATGCTCTGATCTTCCACATCTCTTTCTTCTGATCAACGTCTTAACCTTTTCTTGTTTCTTATGTCTGATGTCCATTCTTTTCTTTTTGTTCTGATGGGTTGAGCCTTGGATGGCTCCTCTATTTCTTACTTTTATCTACTTATTTCTTACGCATACATCTAATGTATACAAAATCTGTCATATCTTTATGCCTCGTCACATTGATCACGAAAGTAGACCAGCACTACAATAAGGCTACAAACACAAACTTGGGTTAGGAAAAAAATGCCCGGTCTTTCTTAACATACAGAGTTCTGCCTTTAGCCTTAGTATGCGTAAAGAGCTTCCATATCACGAGTTGTAAAACATAGAAAAACAATCAATGAGATTTAAGGGAAGGAACGATCACAATGATAAAGATCCATCCATTAATACCTTAATCATCTCTTCCTACTACATTAAGATCTTAACCCCTGCACTAGAGGATTCGCCCGTCGTGCTATATAAATCACTGCTGTTTAGAAATCTGCAACTATAAGTATCAAGTAGATACGAATCCGCAATGCTCTTTGCTTACTTCTACGAAATAGGGTCTTCTAGGTCTCGTGCTTTACATAATATACGGCTTCGGACTCCGGTGAACGTTTTGATATGTTTGTTCGAGTTTACACCGCTCTAGATGTCTCGCTAATTATTGTGGACTACGAGTCTTGCTAGCTCCTCATCGTTTCCATGGCAGTGTGGAAAACAATACTGTGAATTCCGGTTGGGTAGGGGTACCAAGCTACTGAAACACCAGTTATCCCACCTGCAGAGATGATATCTACTCGTAACTGGTTGTATTTCAACATTACACTCCAAAGCAGATCTAGTCATCACACCGACACCAAACATCGATAATCAGAGACAGAACTTGTCGGAAAGAGAAAAACATCATGTTCTTGTCGTCGAGAGCATTTTCTCAATTTCGTATACCACTCAATTCTCCTATCTCTTATCATACACTTACATACTCATGAATACGTGAAAAGAACGTAGAAGAAAAACACAAGAACAGCAAACCCCGTAGCTCCTACGCTTACATCCAGATAAAGAAAGAAAAACAAGAAAGGAAGAGAAAAAAAACCACACAAGAGCGCTGGTAAGACCAAAGATGCTGACAAAGACATGCAATCAATCAAGCGGATCCAGGCTCCTTGGGTGCGCAGAAAGCATAGCCCAATAACTCATCCGCAGACGGTCGCTTCTCATGCTCAATCTCGAAAGTGCGCTCAAGAAAATCCTTAGCGCTCTCACTCGCCTGCTCAGGCATATCTGGTCTTGCCTGCGCAGCTGAAGATCCAATTTTGAAGATCGCTTGCAACTGCGTGCAGTTAGGATGAGGATGCACACCGGTAAACATCTCCACGATGAGGCAGCCGAGTGACCAGATATCTGCTTTACGAGTGTAGGCGGTTTGCTTGACGACTTCGGGCGCCATCCAGAAGACGGAGCCTTGGAGGGAGACACGGGGGCCTGTGCGTTTGCCTGTGGATGGGACGAGCAGAGAAGAAGCCTCGACGCGCTTGCTGATGCCGAAATCACTGATTTTGACGCTACCGTGGTTATCGACGAGAATGTTGGCGCCTTTGATATCGCGATGGATAATGTCTTTTGAGTGCAAGTATGCCAGTCCAGATAATATCTGTCTGACGAAATTGGCAATCAGAGGTTCACCCAAAGAACCGTAGTTGACGAGCATGGTGGCTACTGAACCACCGGCGACGTACTCGAGGAAAATGTTGAGATGGGAGTCGTCGGAGTTGGAGCCGAGATATTGCACGATGTTGGGGTGCTTGAGCTCGCGCAAAAGTCCTATCTCTCGCTTGAGGGCTTCGACCATGTTGTTCTTTTTGGCGTCGAGGTGTGTGCCAGATGAGGACGGCATTTCGACTTGCTTGCAAGCCATTAGCTCACCAGTTATGGCGTGTAAAGCCAAGTAAACAGTGCCGAAAGAGCCTTGACCAATCATGGCACCCTTCATGTACTTGAGATTCTCCCAACTGTCATTCTCGAGGTGCTCCATTAGTTCGTCGTCTGATTCTTCACCATCTTCAGCGATGACCTGACTCAGGCGAGAGTTGAGAGATCCACCGTTCTCGGTGTTTGCTGGACTGGTGCTACCAGTGTCATCGAAGTAGCTCTGCATGATGGTGTTGCCTTCAGGGTCGGTCACAGCAACGTTGCGGTCATTCGAATCAGAGCCGCTGTCAGCACCGAAAGACACGTAGGACTTGCGATTGGGCTCAAGGGGTGACTCCTCATCGAGAGGCTCAAGAACAGAAGATGTGATAGAGTCGCGGTAGTTTGAGACGGGACGGCCGAGACGTACAACGGAGAGCGGTCGAAGAGGCTTGG
This sequence comes from Aureobasidium pullulans EXF-150, assembly GCF_000721785.1. Taxonomy (NCBI): domain Eukaryota; kingdom Fungi; phylum Ascomycota; class Dothideomycetes; order Dothideales; family Saccotheciaceae; genus Aureobasidium; species Aureobasidium pullulans. The sequence continues at coordinate 1,019,457 of NW_021941031.1, read as the reverse complement.
GTTGATTGGCGGTATTCAACCAGCTGTCAGCAATGGTCGGAAGAGGAGGAGCATCCTTCAAGCTCGAGGCAACGCTGAAGCTACTCATAGTACTCAGACGGTTGGCAGCTCTACTAAGTCTGCGTGAACGACGGATTGACATGCGGACAGTCTTGTCCATTTCTTCCTTCTCGATATCAGGGAAGTAAGAAGTAAGATCTTGAGTGATGAGTTCGGTTGGAGGACGAGCGCCGTAAAACTCCTTTAGCTTGCGAGCGCGAGCACCAGCAGTGTTGATGGAAGGCTGAGCAGCAAAATATGAGTTTCTCTCCCGCTCAAGCACCGAGGCAGGAGACATGGGGTAGCTGACCGCAGCCAAGGGCTCGCCGATGAGTTGTTCGATCTTGAGGTGGCTCTTTGACTTGTTGATGGGTTGCTGTACCTCAATAGCTGGAGGTGAAGGAGCTTCTTTTTCGGCGATCTTTGCGGCAATGCGTAGTTGCTCTCCATCTGGCTCTCCAGCATGAATCTTTCTGAGCATGAGACGACCTCTCTCGCCACGCACACGATCACTGCAGATACGGAGCAGCTCGGTATCTCCCAGACGACGACAGTACTTGGGCTCGGGGTTGAAGCCATCAAGCAGGTAGAAGCAGAAGTTCTTGACGTGATTCTCGTTGAGTGCGCCCTTCTTGAGCGTTTTAAGGACGATGTCATCAGCAGTTTCGCAGCCTTCGATGTTGATCATGGATGAGCGGCCACTGTCAAAGATGACTCTGATCAAAGCCTTATCGGCAGGTAGAGCGCTGCTATATGTAGCGAGGTTGTCGACGCTTGGGCTTGAACGGATATGACCGGCCACAGGACCACCGTAGCGTGGAGGGGTCTCGCCGGGAGTGAGCCTTTGAGATGGCTTGGGTAGGTATGGTGTACTGCTGCTCTTCTGCATAGGCATGCGAGATCGGTTCTCTTGGTCGATCAAGGGTGATGAGGGACGAGAGTTTACTTTTGCAAGGTCTTGGCCTTCTATGCGACGGGAGAGACGCTTGTCGCGGAGGGAGGTAGGCGGAGGTTGTATCCGAGTGGTAGACAGTACGGCTCGTTCACGCGGCGATGAGGCAGGAAGGGCATTGGCTTGGGCGTTGCCGTCGAGTGTAGCCAGAGAGAGCTGTATGGAATAGTCAGTGACTGGCGGAGCTGATGAGGTTATGCTTGTCCCTTACCCTGTTCATGTTCCGCTTACTCGTCTTCCTATAGACGCTTGTCCTGAACAGCTTTGCTTGCGAGCCAATGCGGACGCGGTCACCGATTTTGTTGACACCCATCTCTTTCAGCGTTGCAGGGTCCATGTCCATAAGGTTCTCTCCAGTGATGTTGTTTCCTGCATGCCCGTTAGCCCTGCCTGACTGACAGCACACCCATGGCGGGGAAGAGCTCACTCTTGAAAATGTCGACATATTGGCCGCAGTTGATACTGACAAGCCACTCGCCGACGCGTTGTTCGTCCCAATTTCTGTGCAGTCTGTCAGCCCCTTCTCAATGGCAGTGGATTGCGAAAAGACATACTTGACAGTATCAGACATCCTCGATGAATCAGAAAACTCGGATTCTGTAGGGCTGCCATAGACTCCGTTGTTGACAGAGCGATAGGCGGCGCTGTTGGAAGGATATTGAGTTGCTCCCAGAGGGGCAGGAAACGAGGGTTTGGAAGCCAGCATGGCCATTGTTGTTCGACAAAGCGACTGTCAAAGAATTGCGCAAGAGGCGTCGACGGCTATTGCTTCATTGTCTGCTTGGACAAAGTATGATAGAGGCCGATGATGTCGTCTTTTTGTCCTGGACGTGTCGTCCTTGTGTCGTGTGTCGGGGGCTTGTCAGACGGCGGCGTGACAGCGGGCAGCGGGCGTGCGGATTTGTGCCTCTCTTGTATTTCCAACGTCGCTGTCGTGATGTGTCGCCTCAATTATGTAGATTGAGACACTACCAGCCGAGCAGTCGCAGCTCAGGATGATTTGCAGAGGATGAAACGTCACAGCGACAATCACTCGGTTACGTCGGATTCTACTCTTGCGGCGTTTCTTGGTGACACGGAAGCTGCGAGCGTCGAGAGACTGAGCTGACCGTCTTCTTGTTATCGACGACGACAAAGACACAACAAGGACAACAAGACAGACGCACAGTCAGGATAACGCAAAATTAGGACGACAAGTTCGAAAAATAGCTCTCTCCTCGTCGTCGCGTGCGCTCCGTGCCTGTGCCTCCATACCTAATCGATTCCCTTCAATCGTCGCACTAACTGAAGATGAAACGCGCCGCCGCATTTAGGTCTTGCCCACACAAAGATGCGTCCTAAAAGGGATTCGGACGCCCAACGGCCACCTGCTTTTGCTCCTGGACGACTCGTCGTGGATATATTGATCAAAGACAACAGCGACCACTGACCGCTCCCCAGCCTCTTCACCGTCATCACCAGTGAGGAATCATTCAGGAGCGTGCGCAATTGTCAAGAGCCTCAGGCTCACATGCTTCAGCTCTGTCTAGACCCAGCCCTAAACAGCCCAGACATGACCGATGAGGGGTTGCTTCTTTACCATGCATGCCTCTCAAACCGCTGAATGTTGCTCACAAACGCTCTGCATGATCTGTAGGTCATCATTCCAGTTGTCCTTGCCAAGGTAGGACACGTCTGCGAGCTTTCGTCCCAAGAGTTTACATGAGTTGCAGCTGCGCTCCTTCGTATCGAACATGTAGCTATACATCGTTTCCTAGAAGATATTTACAAACTTACCATGTCCCCATCCGAGAAGCCGCGCCAATGTGGAACTCTGTGAGCTCGGCGTCTAGGCGCATGTGTCAAAACAGGTCGTCGGCCCGGCCTGCAGTGTGAGCAGCGTCTTGGTAAGATAGTGATCTGCTGGCCGAACGGCATCACGGGCGGAGTGGAAATCTGGTATTTCCGATCGTGATGAACGATTAGCCGGAGACCGAGTTGACCCACGAACGTGTTTCGACGAGTGAAGTTACGAGAAGGTGGCAGCGTTTTCTAGCGGGGCAGAGGGTTACTGGTGTCCGGTAGGTTTTGGCCGGGCCGTCAGCCGTTGTTGATCGTGGAGCATGTGTTTGGTAGACATCAGGCTGTTTCATGAAACGATGACGCCGGAACTTTGTCTTTTAGAACATTGTTGTGTTGTTGTATCAGGGTATTATAGAAGCGGCAAGATGGAGGCTCCTGACACGATGCCTGGTTATGCCGTCGGCGAAAACGCATGGGTGTGTGGTGAATTCCATGCGAGCAGGGTGTGTCGCAAGTTCAGCTAGCGTGGACGAACAGATTGGCTTGGAGGATCAGCACTTCCGGCGTGTTCGTCTGACTGGGCGCTTCGGTTCGTCTGCCTTATTACTACCCTCATGATTGGCGTGGCGCACTCGTTTCTGCAAACCTGTTAGGTCTCCTTGTCAATGACGATGTGTGGCTCGTCCGGCGCGCTCAAGAAATGGCACCGGCCTTGTCGTGCTCAGCAACCCACACGATGAATCTTCTACCAAGGAGACTCGAGAGATCAAAACACAGAAACAAGGCTGCTTTCTTTGGACCGGACGCACGAATTAGAAGGAACAGAAGGTAGCGTGGCTCGCACCTTCCTTGACTACTTTCTCCGTACTTCCCCCGCAGCATCGCATCGTATCGCATTGCCCTTGTCTGCGCCTGGGCCAAGGCTGACCGTCCTCGCTTTATAAACACACCCTCAGCACGCGGAATTACTGTCACTTGGATCCCTGGTCGTTGAAACCTTGACAGAGCATCGACTTCTTGACATCAGAGAAAGTGACGATCGGTGACGGAGGCTAGCATGGCTTCTGGAGAGGGCTACCGCTCTCCGATGCAGTCTGCAAACGACAGCTTCGAACTGCGCCGAGACGACAACTTGCAGAAACCTGATCCGGATGCCTATCGCCGTTCCAGGCCACGGGGCAACTCAAATGCTATCAGACCCAGCAGTATCTACCCTCAAGCTCCTCCAGTCGACGATGCGGTCAACCACGCTTTCGAGCGCTCCGACGCCGCAGGCCAAGTAGATCCAACTTTGGTTGCTCAAATCACCGAGCAAGTCATAAACACCCTCAAAGCCTCTGGCATTGGTCAGCAGCAGCAACAGCCGCAACAACCACCACCTCCCCATGCCAGGTCTGCTCAGTCGAGATCTCCCGCCGAATCTGCTGCTTCCCTCCCTGGTCGATACACTCCGCCTTCCCCCACTAGAGACACTGCAAGCCACAGATCACTGTCTCCTGAGCCTGCCATGTTTGACTCGGATCCATACAGCGTCAACTACGATCTCCCTCGACCAAACCGAAGCAGCGACGATGCATCGCCTGTCCATGCTCAAGAGGCCAACAAGCCAAGGCCCAAACAGGTCCGCGTTCCTTCCGTCATCGAAGAGACGGTTCTCGAGAAGGCGTGGCAACCCCTTTTCCAGTCAGGCCAGCCTACTGCAAGACTCAGCCAATTTCTCCGAGGACTTGCCCTCCACATCATCGACGATTATGAACCGAAACGCAGTTTAGTCATCCCACCAGCCAAGATGCTTCAGTTTTTCGACGATGTCAAACTTTCTACTGAAATTTACCCATGGCGTGATGTCTTTGGCGGCCGCATTATGTGCGAGTCCATATCCAAGATTTATCGCGACCTGCGATGCCAACATCATTTTGTCCAACTTGGCAATCATTCAGTTCCGGACATCCCTGCTCTGACTCCGGATGGATTTGATCGATTCATGACCACTCTCATTCAAGCTCATCCCGCTTTGGAGTATGAGCGACTCGCGAAGGCTGTCTTGGACATGCCCATCAGTAACGCCGACAATCCAAAGGAGCGTTTCCCCAAGGAGTTGAGTCAGAGGCTATTCCCAACTTCCGACGACATCACCCAACAGCAAAGATTACACGCTGCTATCTCGGCTGACCGAAATATTCAATTACGTTCAAGCAATCCCATGCCCCCTCCACCCCCACCTTCATCGGCACAGCCTCAATCTCAGTCTCAACCAGGATCGACCTCGCACCCAACTTCGGCCACATATGCTGAGAGAGAGCGTGCTCCCTACTCTGGTTACGCATCCGCAATAGATGAGGATGATCTACGTACCACTCCGGCTCCAATCGAGCGTCAGCGTCAGCCTTATACAGCCAAGGAAGGCTCTGGAAAAATCCATGAAGAGGATCGCTGGAGCACTGATCGCTCAGACCATGCAACCCGCACTACGCGTGCCAACTCTGCTGCACCTCAGCCGCAGTTCAGTCAGAGCAGACCTACAGACATACCCAGCACTAGCCAGAGACATCATCGTCTTTCTGCCAGTGGGCAGCGACCCAATCTGGGCACTCCTCCCAATCTTGGTTACCCACCCAATCCGTACACCAGGTCAGAAGGCACAAACGTGGGCGAGATCCCATCGACCCACTACAGTTCAAACTTGCACTCCGATGATCGCAGTAGATATCCGAGACGAGAAGATGAGTCCAGGGATGCGAGAGATACCAAAAGAGCCTCATGGTATCCCTCTCGTGGCTACGATTATGACAGCGCACCTTACGACGACAAGCGGAGAACAAACGGTGGCACCGATGGCTACGGGAGCTATGGTGGTTACCCTCCGAGATACTGAACACGAAAACTTGACGGACTTCGTATACAGCAGACTGGATCTGCTAAACCGCGATTACCTCACTCATTTCTTGAGAGCTTGTTGACTCACGTCTCTGAGCTTGTGTTGATTTCCCGATTCTTGTACCCTCCGCCCAGCTTCAACTACCCATCTTGTTATCCCCTTTTCTTGTAACACACCCATTGCATTTTCATCCATGATGTTTCTCTTCCTTTTGCCGTATACCCCTTTTCAGTAATGCTTTTCGCGGATTTGAAATACACCTGGTGGAGAGCAGGCGCACAGCGTATGCCTTGATATCTTTTCTTCACAATGCAACATTTATAGCGCTTTTTCTTCTTCCTTTTTGTATAACTGTCGCTACATCAGCGACCAAACACAATGTTTACCTAAACCCGCCCATCGAGCCTTGCGATGTTTTACATTATGCGCTCAACCATCATCATGTCTTTGGAACAACAAGTCATACCTACGTATTGCAGTATCATGTAGATTGAATTGACATGCGAGCTAAGGAGCAGTGGCACTACCCCATCTCAGACATCAGCTGTCACGATCTGGGGAAACCACTGACGTCACAGGGCCCTGTCTGCCGCTCAAACAAGGCTGGCACATGCAAGGTCGCAAGAATGATCTGCAAAAGTAAGCACACTGTTTCTCTTCGAAACGCACCTGGTGACTTCTTCTCTTCCTTCTTTCCTCTTTTTCCACCCACAATCTATCGAATCTCTGAAACACAAGAACGAATATCGCGTTTGAAAGCACAATACGAGAATACGAAATCATGTCGGACAACAAGAACCAAGAACCCACTCATGATGAGAGTTTGAGCAACTTGCCTGCTGGCTTGACTGATGTGCAACTGGGTGCGCAGAAAGGTATGCACCTCTCCTCACCATCGCTCTTTTTTCCTCTCCTTTAACCCACTCGTCCCATCCTCTTAAGCTCTTGCCTCGGCTCATACTGATGCAACACAGGTCTCCTCGCACCTCTAGGCGACCCCCTAGGCAACGCTCTCAATAAAGGCCTCTCTCCCATCGGCACAGCAGTAGGCGGAATCACAAATGGAGGATACACCAAGAGCAAAGAGATGGACAAGGCTGCCGAGGAGCCGCAGAGTATCGGTGGCAAGGAACAGACTGGACAGAACCCTTTGGGTTTGTAAAGAGCTCGAGGACGGGAAAACGATCAAAGAGTTGAGAAGTGACAGATTAGGAGGGGAAGCTACAAAGGATGAGGGATCCTTGATGAATGTAATGATTGTATTTTGAGCTTGACTGGACTTTTTCCCTTTGATCAAGAATTGCTGGTCGAACTTTTTTTATATCAGCTCCGATGAGGACATGTGTTGATGAAGGTATTACTGTTTCCATCACGTCGCGATGCATCCAGGCTTTTCAACTTTGTGAGGCGCGGTCTGAGATGTCTGGCTCTCAACTTTCTGGCATCAGCCTGTGATTTGTACTCTCTAAGACCTATGATACTCTAGAAACATCTTGCAATCACTCGGTTGCAGGAACATTCATGCTTATCCCCACGCATGTCCTAATCCATCACCATCAACGTCAACCCTGCAACTCACCCACACCGACAACACTCCACCCCCCATCCTCCACCAAATCATACACATACCTAGCAAACAGCCTAGCCAACCCAACAACACCCCTGAGATGTCCAAACACATAAATATCACGGACAATTGTGGGACAACTTCCATCTGCGTTCATAGGGCGAGAGTTTCCAGAATATGGCGTTGTTTTGGGGATGGTCGGTGAAAGATGATGTCGTGGAGGATGTATTGACGGCTGGTTTGGGAGTTGGTGTGGAAGTCTGGTTTGCCTTTGGGTGATAGTGTCAGATTGCAATGATCAAGAAGGGGAAAGGTGGTGAGAGGGAGATACTGTAAGCAGTGCTCACGTAAAAGGATTCCTTCAGCCAGCTTGCGGCCCGCGTGTTGTTTCAGCATCAAATGCACAGAGGATACAAGTATGAGATTGGCCAGCGAGAGGGAGGTGCCTGGGATAGCGATGGAGCTGTCAATGTAGCCGCAATTGCCAGCATTCTCAATTCGCATCGATAACTTTCGATACCTCTGCACGCCTGCGCCTTTACGCGGGTTCTCTTAAGAACTGTGAGCACGGCGGTAGATTAATAATTACATTCTGTCACGATTCTAAGTTCGTGCGAGACCATTCTGTGTTTCTGTAACTCTGAGAGTCTGAGTTCCTCTGACACTTGACGCGGCCTTGTGAGGTCCCAGACTAAAATGGCCAATGTGGTCGACTGCTAGACCACATCAGAGGCCGCATCGTTGCAGAAGGAAGACGTGTAATATCTGCCAACGACGTCCATGCCTCTACCAGAACTCATCTCCCACACACGCCCATCATTCCTTCCATCGCAAAACCACATAAGAAAGCAAAAAGGGTATTCATCCGCTCCATCCGCTCCATCCGCTCAACCATAAAATTACTCTCACTCTTCCATTGAGATTCCCAATGCCCATGCTCTTAGATCCTCTTTTGTGCAGGCAAGTTGTTGCGATACGAGTGGTGCTCCCCTCCTTGTGTGAAGGCGCGTTTTAGTGCGATGCCGAAGATGATGAAGGGGAAGGCGAGGACGTAGACGAGAGCGTCGGACATGCGTTCCATGAAGGTGCGGTTGTCGTGGTCTGGACTTGTCGTCGGCATTGTGGCTTGATTTTCGAGTGATGTTGCGATTGGGGATTTGGTTTCTCGTTTGCGATCAAGAGTGTCGCGTGAGAATCGATTTGACAGGCGCGTAAGATGTGGTGATTGGTTCGAGTAGTATGCGCTTTGTGGTGCTGAATTCAAGCTTCGATTATTTAATTTTGGGGTGTATTTTTGGTCGAGATTTTGAGATGTGGTTTAAAGCAATGCAATTGTCAGAAAATCAAGAGCCGCGCTGTATTTTGTTATTTGATTCGATAGCGCAAGGGTTGATTTCATGATGCACCCTCGTGGCGATGACATCACGGTTTTTCCATTTCACAGCCTCCCGGATGTCTCGGTCCCCGGACGTGGACGTACAGAATGCGCGATGAGCATAGTCACTGGAGACAAGTCATCTTGTGATACGATGTAAAGGAGGAAGAAGCATTGAAAAAGATGATGAGTGATGTATAATCCAAGTGCCAAATCTTGATCTCAGGACTCGGCTTCGACGTCTGGTCTTTTGGCTCACGGAGCCAGTGAGACAGGGTTGCCCCCTTTCCATCCCCTTTGGACTAATTATTTTACAATTCAAGAGCTTCGATGAGTTGGTGAGTATGTTTGTACAATCTGCATGGTAATTCGGGAGATACGACACACATCTAATACATTTTCGATCATTTCCTGGAGATCTTGTAAGTATCTTGGAAAATGTGGGCGCTCAAACACAACATCCCATGAGACATGGATATCCACATAACTTGTAGAGTGTACACATCTGCTCCACTGCAGAGATTTCAAGGATTATGTATTTCTCATCCATCGTACAGTCTCTCCTCCTCCTCGTGTTTCGCCGTACTGGATCTTCTACCATTTCGCCATCGCTGCAACCAGGAACTACCCATCACCTTCTGCTGCCCCCTTCGAATAAGTACCCTCAATCTCTTCTGGTAAGATATACCCGCTACGAAACACATCACCCAGAACACTGCTGTGACGATTGCAAACTTGAACTTGCCGGAAGAAACCACAGTCCCTTTGTCTGCAGTAATTATCTTGGAGCTGGCAAGCACGTTGCCGTTCTTGTCGATGGCGACGATGCGCAAGTAGTCATACTCGCCATCCGGTAGCCCGATTTCTGTCTCGAATCCATCCTTGGGCGTTTTGACAGCATTGGCGAATTGCAACTTACCGCCAGACGTAGCTTCTGCAGTTTGCAAGATCCAGCTTGTGACTTCGGTAGCACCCATCCAGCTCACAAGTGCGCAACCGTCGCTCGGATTGAGATAGACATCCGGCTGAGTGTTCGGTCGGCCAATCCATGTGGCGGTCCTGAAGGCGCGATAGGAGTGTACAAAGCCGAAGGGGAAGAACACAGCCGGATTGATATGTGTGTCGCAGAGGATCGAGCCATCAGCGGCATACTCCGTGTAGCCGCCGTGGTAACCCCAACCTATCAACACATTGCCAGAATCGAGGACTTGCATGGAGCCTTGCTGAGGTGACCCTCTCGAGCCAGGGTTCACATATTCATGGACCAGTTCGACGGTCATGTTGCTTGTGTCGAGCTGGACCATCATGCCTCGGCTTATTTCACTGTTATCTCCCAACAGCTCCTCATGCCATTTCTTGTACGCGGCATTGTCGAAAATGCTGAGTCTTTTGCCCGCTTGCACAGAGACATGGTGTTGCCAGGCGAAGTCTGTCGCGCTTCCGTCCGATAGATCCTCGAAGTCATTGTTACGGCCTCCTAGGATCCAGAGAATTCCTCCTGTATTCGCAGAGACGCAAACAATACTGTGTAAGAATCGGGACGAGATAATGAAGTTTCCATCCTCGTCTTTGTCAACGCTGTTGATATGGAAAAAGTCGAAAGGGGCCTCAGGGCTACGGCCGGCAGACCCGATGGGGTAGAAAGTGTCATTGATAGCGAAGTGGTCCGAAGCACGCCATTCGAAGATGATATCTCCTGTCTCGATATCGATCTCTCGGAACAGGCTGTCGTAAACCCAGCCTTGGCTCTGAACACCAAGGGATGATAGATCAGTGATGATAGTGTCATAACTTGTCAACAGAGCTGTATCATCGGCTGTAATGGCATATTCGTGAAAGTCGTTCTCCAGTGTCTTCGATGCAGAGAATTGGTTGAAAACCTGATAATGGGAATCAAGCTGAGATGAGACGTTAGTCAACATGCTTTATAACGCGTGAGGAATGTAGAGGTAGGGGCGCAGATGATCCACCAAAAGCAAATTCCTCGACAGAGGCCATCGCGAGCCAAGGTCCTTCTGAGACGAACAGTATCGCTCCTCGAAAGCGACCCATCGGTAGGCTCTCGAGGACATGGCTTCTGTTCTCAAGGAGACCGTGCCTCCAGATAGGTCCACACCAGCTCATATTGGACGAGGAACATTGGTGCTAGTGTGATCTCTACATCTTCGGTCCCATCAGCCTTGCATAACTTACCATATAGTAGGTACCCAATCCAAAGCCTAGACTGATGTCTCCAGACCAAAAGGTCAGATACTGCTCGCCTTTGTATTCTTGCACCTTCAAGTTCATCACATAGGGACCAAACGCCTCGTCCATCCACACCAGATCTCCACGTCCATCCAACATAATACCAGCAGGACTAGAAACTGCGGTTCCCCGTAGGCTCAGTAGAGTGTATCCTTGAGCGCATTGTTCATCCCATCGGACTGTGTTCATTCGAGGCGGCCGGAAAGGCGATGATTTGAACGATTGCTGTGGATACCGGCCAAGTAGACCCCATTCGAACGCTTTAGAGCTCCAAGAAGTGTCGGAGAGATCCTGAGTGCACTCGATCTGGGTGAGTAAAAAGGCAAGTGCTGTCAAAGCCAGCATATGGCAGCTGCCTAGTAACCGGGAAATCATGGAAGCGTTTCGGTGAGGAGAAGAAGCAGAGAACACCTGTTAACGACACAATGGGGGAATCGACTCATCTTGAGTCTATTTGGGGTGGGAGTAGCCATGGTACATCGCCCCATGCTCAAGATTATCGTCGCGATCGAAATCCTGGCATTGTTGTCCCTTGATCGTCATCTCTACCACGTACTTAAAAAGACTCCGGAGACAATGATGCTTGGCCCGCGGCGGCTATTTGAAAATTATCGATCTTAATCCTCTATGTGTGGGGATAACGATTCAACGTGAAAAGAGGCAGCACTGTATCTGATAAGATTGAGGTCGCCAAGATGTTCGAGTGCGTGTTTGGACGCGTACGACATGATATCGATCTCGAGTTTCACATGCAACCAACCGAGCCACAGAACAGACGCGTGCTATCAAGGTGGAAGATGATTGTGGTCCAAGAGAGGTCTTATTCCCCTCGAAAATGTGTCGTGTGTCCAATTGCCGCATGGGAAAGGTGACGTTGCTGCCAAGCACAAACAAGACGGAAACAAGACCGGCAAAACGCGGCTTCCACTTTGCATGGCCGAAAGAGGAGGACATTACTCAAGCGCGACACCACCATCGTGAGAAAAGTTTGGAGAAAAAGCCGTCACACCTCGATATCTTGCGGCTTGGTGACGATGTCGAATCACGTGGTTAGACGGTTGACTCTCTCTCTGTTTGACCAACGTTAAGCTCACCATCTAGCAAACTCCCGCGGCCACGCCAGGGGTTCTGCGAACTGGAGCAATGCACAATATCTCTAGTATTGGTAAAGCCGTCCATGGAGAAGCGCTGACTATCACCCTCTCAGTCGAGGCTAGCTTTAACAATGCTAAGATCTTGCGTTCCTACAGCTATAGGCGTGACAGCTTAGCATACTGGGAGGTGGTTGACTGTGGTCTGCCAACTCTGCTTGTGCGCGCCCCTGTCTTATACACGCTGCAAAGCTACCAGAGTTTCGGTCGCTGGTCGCACATCCTACATCTCTCGCGGTCTGCCATCGTATATCCGACTACATGATGAGGCTGGCCGAGCAAGTCCTGTCGCTGGTGACTTGTTGTCGCTTTCCAGGAGTACGGCGTAATAAAGAACCTCGTCTTGGCTCGAGATCGTTGTTTGCACATTGGAGATAATACTTGCCGTGAACAGCTGTTTGCTAACCATGTCATCTGACACTCCTTGCTAGTTGTTATCAGTGTTGGCCAAGGCGCCAGCATTTTTAGCGGATGCAGGTTGATCCATCTCGCTTGATATAGATTGACAACACCTATCACTTTAGATCTTCCATCTTTTCCCTTCCAACGAAGCAGGGTACGACATCATTTCAGGATGTTGACTAGAGAGCCACCTCAACGGCTTCCGGTTAATTTCAGCACAGGAGATTATTCCTACAACAAAAAGACTTCTTGCCAACATTCAGAATGTTAGAAGCACAATAGCGCAGACCGTGGAACTTTCGTCGGCTTGTTTTCAGAATGCTATCAGACCCCTGATTGACATCGAAAATTCGACCCAATGCGAGCTCGGTATGATAGCTATGCTTCGATACGCATCGCCAGAGGACGAAGCTCGCAATGCCTCAGTACTGGCCTGTCAGCTTATGCGCGAAAGCTCGGCAGAGCTTGTCGCGAGGGGAGACTTGTATCGCACATTCAAAAAAGTTCATGATAGACAGGAAGCGCTTGATCATGAATCGACCAAATACTTGAATCAGCTGATTAAGGATTACACTAGATGCGGACACGGTCTACTCGACAATGACCAAATTCAGCTCTACCTCGATAAGAGAAATGCGATTGACAACATGAGATCCAAATTCAACAAGAGCATCAGAGATGAAGAGAGCGGATTATGGTTCTGCCTCGAAGAACTCGACGGAGTGCCTCAGCATGAGCTCGCTCGATTCGCCAAGCAGGTTGAACCACAAGAAGCTCGATTGAGATTTGTCCGTAACCGTAAAGCGGACAGTCAAGTTGTCTTGGAGTACGCGAGGAACCCTGCAACACGTAAGAAGATGTATGTCTCTAGCGCGTGCAAGCTTCCTGAAAATGTGGAATTGTTGGAGGAGATTGCGAAGCGTAGACACGAAAATGCATGTCGTCTTGGATACGCCAGCCACGCCGCCTTCCGACTGGAGACCAAAGTTGCTAAAACCCCTGAGTTTGTGGAAGAATCGTTCGAGAAACTGGAGCAAGCCTTGTTTCCACAAGCATATCAGGAACAGCAAGTGATCTGGGAAAGGAAGAAATCTTACATCCACGACAACAACGACCTGACTGATGAAGACGAAGACACGTTGAACCCATGGAACACTGCGTTCTACAATCGACTCGCGAAGGAAGATATGCGAGTACACCAGGAGAAAGTATCAGAATACTTTCCACTACGTCACACTGTCTTGGCTATGCTGGAAGTTTTCTCTTCGTGTCTACAGCTTCGATTTGAACATCTATCCCAAGATTATGTACATAGTTCCATATGGCACGAGGACGTCGAGGTATGGGGGGTATGGGACGAAAGAGAGGCTTCGATTGGTGAGTTTGTTGGCTACTTGTACACCGATCTGTTGTCACGGCCAAACAAACACCAAGGCAATCAAAACGTGGATATACAGCGTGTGAGTTTCCCGCGCGGACGCATCCCCAATGTTGTCTGACTTCAGCAGGGATACCTTAAGGAAGATGGAACAAGGGTAAAGCCGGCAACAGTACTCATGTGTAGCTTTCAAGCTCAGACTGCAACTGGATGTCCGTTACTGAGTCACGATAACTTGATCAGCTTGTTCCATGGTCAGTAGAATCCTTAAGCCTTGCAAGGTAACTCAACTGATACTATATCTGTAAGAACTGGGTCATGGAATCCATGACCTCCTTTCAAGGACCTCTTACGTTCGCTTCCATGGTTGGAGCGGGCCAGCTGACTTTGCTGAAGCTCCAAGTATTATGCTGGAAAACTGGTGCTGGATCGGCGATGAATTGAAGAGGATGAGTTGCCACTATACGCGAGTTGATCCTCAGCACGCACAGCAGTGGAAAGAGGACCATCAAGGCGAACACCTTCCACCTAAAGAGATACCCGACGAGCTATTGCACAATCTCACACGAAGTCGTGACTTCAACCGAGCGTCTTGGTATATGCGCCAGCTGTGAGTTTTACCTTCTATTAGGAACATGCTTTGATCACTGACTATATTCAAGTGCATTTGCTCGCTTCGACATGGCGCTTCATAATGGTGCTAGTCATCAAGATGGGCAGGCGTTCGACTCAACCGCCACATACCACGATCTGATGGAGCGATACCTTCTCGTAAAAACCCCAGACCCTTCGTCTCGTGGGCACCCTCAAGCCGACTTTGGGCATCTCTGTGCCGGATATGACGCAGGATATTACTCGTATCTTTGGTAAGGGGTCCCGAATATCTATCAAACAGAGGTCAATTCTGACTTAACCTGTGAACAGTGCAGGAGTCTTTGCAGCGGACATGTTCCAAACCAATTTCGCAACCGCTCCGCGTGATCGTTTGGCTTGGGATCGATATCGTCGCGAGATTCTTGAGCCCGGTTCGAGTCGCGACGAATTGGAAATGCTGGAGAGCTTTTTGGGCCATCGTCCCAACCCTCAACGACTACTTGGAGGATTGAGATCAACACCTTGATTGGCAACATCTGTTTAGATAGAATTATGCGAAGAATCTAGGGGCGAAGGGCGTTTCCACTCCTCACATGTGCCAAAACCTGTCGCAATTGGTGTGATGCATGATTTTTTCCAACAGCAAGGCTGTGTTTAAAGAGAACATCAGATGTTGGCTCATCTCGGTGGACATCTGCACTCAGCCAAAAGTGACCGTGCATCTCTACAACAGATTTAACTCAATGGACGATTGTGGTAGGGAGCGAAAGTAGCAGACCTTAGCACATGGGTAGATGGGTAGACTTTGGATGGCAACAAGATGTCAATAATTGCGATAATAACGCGTTGGCAACGCTGCTGGCATCAAGCGTACGGCTCCAATCAAGCTTCTCAGAAAGATTCCAACTCAGCCTCCCAGCGTTCATATCTCTCTTCATCCTCGTTCTGACGATTGGCTATCCTGCCGCAGCATGGTTCTATATGGCTTGAACACACCCGTCTGGTATGCCGCGCTACACAGCTTCATCATAATGAGGTCATCGCAGGAGCGACAAGCTCTATGTATAGCCAACACCGTGGCACTTTGGCTGGTGCCTTTGTTCTTGATGCAGCCTCACGCGCGCCGGAACTTCAGAATTTTTCCACTTCCAAGAATCTTCCTGGCCGTTGTCGACTTTTGACAATGGGCCACTGTTATCTGGACGTTCTTCTCCGGTTCGAAAGGCACATGCAGATGGAGAAGGCAGGATCACCCCGCACACTATACAGCAGGCGCAAGGCTTGTACACAGCCCCGATCGCAAGCGCTTACTCACATGATATAGCGCAGCCTTGTTCCTCAGCCCAGGTACAAGAGCTAGCCCAATCATGCTAAGATGGTCAGTACAGCGTGGCATCCATCAAAGCCACTGCCCGACTCGGGCAGCTTTGACCCAACAGCTCAGACAGCGGCGATTCGATGATTGGGCTATTCAATCACGAGGAGAGCGACCTACAAACAAATGGATACGCATTTTCGTCTGGTTGCCGTCGCTTGTCTAGATCGGAAGAGGTTTCGGCAGTCCGGGAAACAGACTTACAGCATTATCTCTCGGTTAATACCTTGTATGGTGCTTCACCAGATCTATTTTTTGTGCTGCAAGAGTCGCTAGCTGCATTGGCTTCGGGATATGCGTGGTGGGAGTGCTGTATATCCAACATGACGTGGCGCCTCTCTGCTTTTTAAGATAGTTCTAACCCCAGCATCGCTGTCGATACGCAATCTCGTCGTGCGAACGCGAGACGCAAATGCGAACAGTCTACGAACGAGACGATCAAGTTTGAATCAACTATGCCCGGCCGCCGGTGCTCAGATATCTCGACAGACCTGTCGACCCTTCAAGGCTCTGTATTTGACACCATACACCTGGACACCGACCACATTCCGGAACATCATACAGATGATGCGAGATTGTCCGCAACGACAGTGGTGAACCGGGAAGAGCATGCGAATGATACTGCGCCCTTCCTGTCCGAGACCGATGACCCCTCAAGCAAGGATGGCGACGACACTTCACGAAGCACATCATTGGCTGTATCGGAAAAAGTCTGCAATTGGCTTCCAACCACGCTGAGAATACCATTCCTAGTCTTGCTGTTTATATATTCGCTAGCTGCTGTGCGAACGAAACCGACGGGGTCGTCGGAGACGCTGCCGTCGGTCACTGGTCAAATTACGATCAGGCGAGGAGGATGTACGAAATGCACATGTCTGCCAGGTGGATTGTTGGTCGTCCGCTCAATGGGACATTCCAACCTACAAATCTAGACTATCCCTTATGGATCTGGCCAGAAGAGCCACGACTGCTCGCAACCAACTGTACGCCCCTCATTGAACAGGCTGAAGCCGAGATCACAGCTGATGTAGAGACTGGCAGTGTTCTGACATATGTCATCAAGACCGAGCCCAAGAACTTGACTATGGCTTGGTTGGACAACTATCTCGAGCACAATTCTTCGGCCGACTTCACAGGTGAGACATACCACTATACTATCTCGGAGGAAAATGTGACAGTCAGGTACGTAATATTTTGCACATCCTCTACTTCTTCTTGTCTGACTCTATCAGCTGGGGCAACTTCTTCTGGGACACTTTGTTGAACTCTGGGCGCTCCTTCGATATTCTGTCCAATCCTCAAGGTATGAGTGAGCCTGATGCTTCTCGATATCGCTCTTTCAACTTCCAGGTCCGTGGTCTAAACCTTGACTTTATGTCATTCGCCATGCTGGCGCTCGCAAACAACAGCAAAGAGGCTTTGTTGGATCCACAGACATTCATGGACTTGGCCAACACAACATTCGGGACGTTCTTCAAGCACTATGCGTCCGAGAATGTCACAAGGCTATCTGGAGGTCACACATACGAACCTGTTGGCGAGAAGCTGCCTTGGGCCATAGGGCCAGTCTTGAATGAAACCAACAGGACGACGCATTCAACCTATCAAGGAGCATTCGCGACAGAGAATCAGACCGCACCTATCTCGCCAACGATTGTAGCCACCTATTCTATACCAGTCCAGCAATTGGTCATGTCTCCTATCGCCGTCTACCTTTGTCTTTCTATCCTCGCACTCCTTGTGCTTACCACTATCATCATGTACTCGTCAAACCGGAGTCATTTCAAGGCGCTCCCACGAGATGTTGATACATTGGCTAGCACACTTGCCTTTGTTCACGGTAGCGACAGATTGCTTGACTGGGCTCAAGATAGTGCGGTGACAAAGCCATGGTATAGGTTGCGTTCTCGTCAGGACGTTCAGGCACGAGAACAGTCAAAGCGGTTGATGGCGCAGATGGGACCGTTCAAAGATCAAGATGGCAATGAGGCATGGGGCATCGAGCTGGTCAAACCCAAGGGGATGGTACAACATCATGATCGCCAAGAGACCGAATCACAAGTATAGATTGTACAAGGTGCCCTTTAAAGATGCGCTTGAATATGACATGATTTTTTCAATGCTGTGGTACTTCCCATTTGCTCGGTCTTCTCACATTAACAGCCGTAGCAATGCACGATTCATTCCTAAGGAGGACTAATTCTGGAAGAGACTGTCCGAAATTCTTACCTCTGTGAATGGCTGCACCAATCCCAAAGACATCTTGTACTTCTGCAACTTGAAAGTTCTCAAATGTGCGGCTCAAGAAGGATCAAGCTTCTGAGAAGGATGGAAACGCAGCTCGATTTATGCGCACGGTCCTTCCGTAGCTCGCACCTCCTATCAACTTGATATTTAAGCCCACCGTAAATCCGCCTAGATCATCTCGGATTAATTCAATAAGCTGATAGTGCTCGCGCGATCTTTCTGTTGTGTGGCGTGACGGTATCACATCGTCGCGTGCGGCTTGAACAGAAGGTGCTACGACCATTTTTGGTTGTGTACCTGCCTAAACAAGCGGCGGCTGTTGATATCGCTCAACTTATTGCCCAGGTAGATAAACCCATGGTTTTCGGTCGGACTAGGCAGTCACCACCCAACATTTAAAGTCATGCAACACCTGCCATCCCCGCCCTCACCACTTTACTCATCACTCCGGAGATGAATCACGAAAAGTATGAAGAACGCCTTGCCTTCGTCCGCTCTCTTCTACAACAAGAATTTGTGCTTGAGGTGAATCCATAGCAAGTCTCATGCTATGATGATATAGCTGATGCGCTCAGATTTCGAATATCGAGCCGATAGCATATGATGCAGACTGTCCGTTCGCTTACAACAACTTCTTGTATCGAGTGGATGTCAAAAATCACGGGAAACACTACCGAGACCAACAGCCATGCTCTAGTACAATCCCAGCCGATGCTTCTCAACTCGTCCTTCGTCTCTCGAACAATGCTTCCGGTATCCCTCCGGTCAATCGCGTCGAAAATGAGGTTGGAATGATGAATCTCTTCCGTGAAGCTTTGCGCGATTCTCACTCTGCTCATCTCATACCTGAGGTGTATGGCTGGGGTAGTGCTGAATACGGCCAAGGATGGATCTTGCAGGAGTTTAAAGTTGGAGTACCTCTCGATGAGTTTTATCAGACTCTACCTGGCGAAAATAAACCCGCCATACTCGAGCAGATGGCAGAAGTTCTCCTTGCCATGCAGAAGTACAAGCTTCCGGAATCAATCAAGCTTCTTGGAGGTGTGTCGTTCTCGGACGACGGGCATCTTGTTAGTGGACCGTTGACAACGCTCTCTGCTGGACCTTTCAGAACATATACCGAGCTGTATCAAGCTATGCTACAACAGCAGGTGGCTTCATCCGACAAAAGCCCGGTTCTGCAAGGCTGGCAAGAGGATGGCATACGTGCACGTCTCGAAAAGTTCTCTCTGCAAGGGATTGCACAGATCACTGAGGAGTACGCTCAGTCACCCAGGGCCATCGTGCACAGCGACTTCAGTAAGTCCATTCACGTCCGATTCAGTTCATCTTTACTGACTTTTTGCACTTAGCTATGAACAATGTATTGGTAGACCCTACCACTAAACGAATTTCCGCACTTCTGGACTTCGATTGGTCGTTCGTTGGTAGCCCAGGTGACGAGTTCCTCAGATCGTTCTTTGATCTTGGTGGCATACCTGGTCCAGACAGTACGGGCGAGGAACTGACAATTCGTCAAGCAATTTTGCATGGGTTTGAATCTGAACACATCTTCGATGAACCACTCGATCAACTTCAAGCCTGGTATCAAGCACTTAGAAAGCATCATGCTGTAGTGCCCTCAAAAGTATCTGGCATGGAGCAGATATCCGAGCTTCATCATTTCATCAACCAGACCGCACCATGGCTTCTGACCCATGAAGTGCCTCTCAGAAGAAGATCTAAAGAGCAGTTGGAAAGTGTCAAAGCGAACACAAAGAAGACATTACTCGCATTCCTGGAAAAACACGGTTTCTAAATATTGATCAGATTTTAGCAGATCCAACCCAAACACTTCTCTGATTCCATCGACTTCTATCATCTCTTACTTAATCCAACCCCCACCCATCGCGGTTTGTGCCACCTTTCCCCAAATTCCCTTTCCCTCGGAATGTTTCTTATGCCACTCCATCTCCGCCTTTAACGCCGGGTTCACACCTTTTGCTCTGAGTTCGGCTTTCGTTTCTTCGTCGTAGAAGTTTTCCCAGTCGATTGGTTTATTGGTTTTTGGGTCGATTGGTGTAGATATAGAGGTGTTTGGGGTGACGCCCCATTTCAGTGCTGCTGATTGGTCTGGCGTGTCGTTGGTTTGGTTTTGTTGGGACATTGTGATGTTTTGGTTGTTGATGTGGCTATGTGTTCAGTTGGTCTTGATAACTAGGTATTGGAGTTCCCCGTGGGGGTGATCTTTCATATCTATAGAAGGTGTTTATCATAGTTTATATGACGTCAGTGTTATTCCCGAAGGATTGACTGTTCCTTCCTTCTCGACGATCATTCTTTTCTTGTCATCTCTCCATGCGCTGAATTCTGTCACATCAACTCTCTTGCCGCAGATCCATCTTGAGAGAATTGTCCGACTGCACGATCATTCTGAGTAGGACTGCTTCAACCATAGAGAGCGACTCTCCGAAGCTCTCTATTTGGACCTAGTATCGATTCCAAAAATCATTGTGCATTTCTGCAGCTTTACCCATGACGAGGTTTAGCGTTCGCGGAGGCAGGCACGCATGTCTCTTCGGCATTTCTATCCGAATGTTCTTGTTCCTTTTAAATCTTGCTGCGGTTGAAGTTGTGGCGGTGTTAAGTAGTTCGAATCTTGAGAGCAACATCAAAACGGAAACCATTCCGCTATATAACGAAGCTTGGAATGGGGGATATAGAGAACGTGGGATGCTGAATAGAAATCCAGATTGTATCTCGCCATGATTGGAGCGACGTGCGTTGAATGGTATGAGGGCACCAAGACAGTGGAGGAGAATGGTTCTATTTGGAAAGGAAGGGGAGGCAGATGGGTATGTTGGTGAAGGCTTGGACGGCGGTATGTGTGGTTAATACGTGGGTTGCGAAGGACGGATTGGAGAGTATTGCTGGGTTGTGTGTGGGTGGGTTGATCAACGTTGTTGTTGAATTGGGATTGTTGACTTGTTGAGAGGCAGTGCTCGAAAGGTATTCTTACTGTGCGTTGTGAGAAGGGAAATTTGCTAGGTACATCGATACTAGCATAATGTGTAGAGACACCTGCAGTGTAATTATTACGCTTGATACCATGTCTTAATATGTGAAAGGCACACCCTCCGCTGGTACCGGACAAACGATACCTGGTCTCCCATACCTCTCCACAAAATCCCAGAATGATTGTTTGAAAAAATCGGCCACCCAACTCATCTCCACCGGGAATAGTTCTATTATCTTTGGGGGCTCGGGTCCAACGTTCTGCAATGTAGGATACCTCACGTGTGTGATACCACCAGGCCAGTTCTGGATTTGTAATCCATATGGTTGCTCGCAGCGATCGCTGGTTGGAGCAATCGCTCCTCCATAGATTAGAGTTTCCCATTGCCAACCTAATTCGCTGAAGCGAGTGTCACGAAAGAAGGGTTCAATTGATGTTGTGCCGTGGCGGGCTAACCAGAGGGCGTGCATCAATTCGTGTACCATTGTTGTCGCCAGGGACCACTGAAGACGGAGACGAGCAGAAGGGTTGTCTGTGCCTGGAGACCAAGGCTTTGAGAAGTCTGAGGCGTTGATCCTACCGCAGAGGATGGAGAGAACGTTCTCGTTGATGACGATCTTGGAGCCAACTCCGCTGGTTTCTTGTGTCAGTTCCACGGCACAAGGGAAAACATGATGGAAGTAGGTCAGTCCGAGGCTTACTGTTTACTCAATCCAGAGACCGATCGGTCTACTTTCGTGGTGCCGGAGACCCCGCGGTGGCGCTCTTCTGTAATCTCCAGAGCCGACCATTTGATACAATTTTTCAAATCCCAGAGATCCTCCCATAACAACCACAATTCTTGTTTGGACGGCCTCTCCTTACATTGGAACCAGTGGACTGCATGCCCGTCGAAGCGCGTCTTGATCTCAGTATGCGAACTACGGTCCAGCATACCCATTATGTAGCCCGACATGACTTTCTCTTCCAGCAGAAGGGTGGCAAGTTGCCAAACTGGTTTCAATTCCTCCCAATAGGGACTTGATGATGAAGCAAGTTCCTGGGTTTCCCAGCGGTCGCGGAAGAAAATTGGATGTATGTATGAGTCCTCTTCTACAGCGACGTCCTGTTCACCATCTGCATCTATGGTATTAGTCTTTTTATACGTGCGATAAGCCACTGCGGGAGTCGTGTGTTTTCCATAGCCAAACCCTGGGTCAGGTTTTGAGACAGAGTCTAGATTGATGTACCCATCTTTGTTCAGCCGCTCAAGGCCAAGCACCTGAATCAAAGGATCCGTAGTAAGAAGATAAGGAACAGGGGAAATTTTGCGCAGGGAAGGTCGATCGGGAGAAGAAAGCGTGAGTGCATTTATCATGGCAAGTGCCTCTGAGCCGGTTGGGGAGGGCGTTTTCCCGATGTCTGTCCATTCGGTCGGTGATGGAGTCCTTGGCTTCTTGTCGTTTTTGCTGCGGTAAGATTCCGGATCGTTCGCCCTTCTGCGCTTGTTACTGTTCGAAGACATGTTCTGCAGTCTTTCGAATCAAAATTGGTATTTTGGCGAAGGTTAAGGTGTACATGTAGACTTGTGATGAGATTCGAGTCTACATTGTTAGTCTTTGTTCATCTTCATCAAAGAACTACTTCGAAAGCGCCGAAAGCAGCGCGCCTTGATATCTGTCTATGTGCGGTGCACATGGAGCACAAAGAGAGATGATAAGAAGGTTGAAGAATCAGCAGAGCAGCTGTGGACATTTACCATGGCGCAGCCTGTACTTTCAAGACATGAGCTGCTCGAGTACAAACTACTGGCTGGTCCGGTGACATATCAATCATTGTCGATGTTGACACGTAGAATATTGACGTGCTTGTGCCAAGTTGTAGGGGCCTTTGTCCAAAGAGAATAAGTGCTCGATGCGACGAGTGAATGTTCACGAAGACAGAATGTGGTCTGTGAAGAGAAGGTATGACTGATACTCGAGTACTGTAGGGAGCTCGGAGGATCATCGGTATCCCGGGCCGACGCGCAAGCAGCGCGAACGTGTCCCTCGTCCGGAGAGCTTGAGCTTCAAGGAGATTCGAGAAAGCGACAGCCTAGACTTGGACAAAACATCGCAATGGCAAACCGAGGATACGACGTCGTAGTTGATGTAGATGCAGAGGTTGGTGACTGTATGCGATTGTCTTTCTCATTCTTAGATGCTGACCCTTCAACAATAGGGAGATCTAGGTCATACCGACCTTCAGGAGGACCTCGAGTTTCACTCATCCAGTGAGTCTAGCATTCTGTCGCAGTAGCAAACTCCCTCTCTGACATGCTGTACAGACTTCGACACACAAACATCGACGCGCGGCAAGCTCCCAGCAGGCAACAACTCGTTCCTCCCGACCAACAACGGCAACCCCTCGGTCACCAACAGCAAACACTACCTCTGGAGCATCTCATTCTACGCTCAATTCTTCGATGTCGACACTTCCGAAGTCGCTCGCCGCTGCCGTGCTGCCATCTTTCCTCTTTCGAACTTCCTCGACGTCCTAGATGGAAACCCTGATCTCTACGGCCCCTTTTGGATCGCTACCACCGTCGTCGTCATCCTCTTCCTTACAGGCACAATCTCGCAATATTTGGCAAAGGAGGGAAAGAAACACTTCATCTACGATTTCTCCCTTCTCTCAGGAGCTGCCGGTCTGATCTACGGATACACCTTCCTCATTCCCGTTGCACTCTGGGGTGCTCTCAAGTGGTTCAGAGCAGAGTCTGCCAACTTGCTGGAGTGTGTGTGTCTATACGGCTATGCGAACTTGATCTGGATTCCTGTCGCTCTGATCTCTTGGTCACCCGTCTCGATTCTGAATTGGGTCTTTGTCGCCGTCGGACTTGCTGCCTCGGGCGTCTTTTTGGTCAGAAACCTGTATCCTGTGCTCAGTGCTACCGATGTCAAGACGAGCAAGGTCCTTTTGGTCGTCGTCGTGGCTTTGCACTTTGGCCTCGCTTTGGCCATTAAGATTCTATTCTTTGCGTAAGTTATCACACGTCTTTGCTTTCCAAGTACACCTTACTGATTCGTGTTGCAGACATGGTAGTCCCGCCAAGAAGGACAAAGATCACAAGGATGATGATGATAAGATGATGCGTATGCTCTTTGGCATGTAAAGTATTCTCTGCGTCCTTGAATTCTCGAGCTGTATGTTATAGCCGAGCTTCCGTTGCATCTCCTTACCAAGCCGGCCATTTCAAGCCTTTTCTTCCTCGCGTTGCAAAATACCAACTTTCCAAAACTTATGTTCTTCTCTGTCATGGTCCCTTTTGTTCCCAGATCTTTCTTGCGCACTCTCGATCCATGGTAGAATGCCGTTCTGTGTACAAGCACCACCATAATTTACGGCCGAATCACGAAGCAGATATATAAGTGGGTCGTTCGATGTCAGGCAGCACATGAAAAGGCATGATGTCAATTATCAATCTTTCACCCAAGCACAGCCCCGGATATCGTGCCGACTCCGCCGTAATGCCGTCTTGGGCATAAACCATCAACCACATACTCGTTTCTATAATCAATTCACATCCAGAAGTACTATAAAATCACACCGTCTCCATCACCTTTCAACCGCCTTGCATATCATCTCAATATTCAATCATGAGCAACTCATCAACATCCCCCGAGAAGCAATCCCTCATCCCACAACTCAACCCACCCATCCCGACAGCATCACCCTCTGAAGTTCGCGCCTTCATCACCGAACTCCTAATCCTCACCCGCAACCTTCCAGCCCAACATGCCAAAGACATCGCAGACAAATGGCACCTAGGCACCGGCAGAGAATTGACAACATACCCACCCAGTGTATACGCCGACATCTTCGGCTCCGAAGACGCATGGATGGTATACAAAGAATCCCAACTCTTCATCCGCAGAAACAAGCAGGAAAAAAATAGACGGCGAGATGAGTTGCGAAAATGTACGTCAAGCCATTTCTCTCAAGAAGATATCTCTCCTTTCATCCAGCCTCTTCTCCTCCACTAAAACGCGTCATTCTCTAATACGTTATACAAAACACAGGGGCCATAATTCTGGGTATCATCATCATCAATATCATAGGAATCGTGTTATTTCTCAGGCTACTATTGTTGCATGTACAAGCAGAAGCTTACGCCCTTGCGTGGATCTTGACAGTCGGTGTATTAGGATTGGTTTTTGGTGGGATAAATTTGCTCGGCAGGGTTGGTTTGGAGGTGGAGGTGGAGAGGGAATTGTATAGTGGTATGAGTGTGGGATGTAAGAAGTGCACTTAGATTCAGATTATTTTTCTGGATGTTTTGGGATGGGATTTATGCTTCTTTGTGTTGGTGTTGTCTCGATTGTTCAAGAGGTGGTGTTGTTCACAATGAGACCTTGAAGAGACCGATTGCATGATGTTCAATCCTTTTCTGATAAACACCAGGCACCGAAACCAAAGATGCTTCGGCCAACTTGACACTTCGGGAACGCGACGGGGTTGAACCCAAGGTGATTGTCGTGAGTGAAAAATGTCTAATAATGCTATTGTTTTTCTAATCGCCCCAAAATGCGTGTATCTAGTAGGTATCCTTGCACTTTGCTTCTCCCTGATCCCAGAAAACAAACTCCAAAGCTTCAAAATCAAATGTGGTATCAAAAGAATCGCCCCTTCTCTACTTCTTCATAAATCCTAGCTTCTTGTCTCTGGCCTCTACATCTCTCATCTCCTCATCCATGACCGAGTTGAAATGGTCCGCTCCATCAAGATAGACATGATGGCCAGCCTTGCGAATAATCACGACCTTAGCATCACCATTCTCCCTTGCCTTCTCCTCGTCTGTAGCAGTGGCAAGAGCTTTTTGCTTCTCGGCTTCAATCTTTTCAGCTGCAGCGCGTCCGCCGTCCTTGTCCATCCAGTCATTTTCGCCGTACATTAGGACGACTGGAATGCCTGTTTCGCGGACCCTAGACAGACCAGTGGGTGCGGAAGACGTATCATCAGGTGTAGGTGCTGAATGAGATTCTGAAATCCATTGACGGCCTACACCTTGGATACGGCGAATCAGGGGGCTACGGGCGAAGGCACCCGGGGCGAGGATGTATGCGAGAGCGTATTCGCCCGATCCACGTTGGCGGAAGAGCGAGTAACTGTAGTCATGAAGAGCTTGTGATTCATCGGCAGGGAGATGGCTGAAGCGGCGACTTGTCCAGCCTGAGACTAGACGAGGGCCTAGAGGGCCAGACCAGCGGACAAAGGAGAAGGGTGAGATGTTTGCGTCCCAGAGAGTGGTGAGCCATTTCGGTAAGGGCTTCTTAGGAGGCTTGCCGCTGTTGTTGGCAGCATCTCGCTTTGCCTTCGCGTTTAGGAAGTTATTGTTGTCGCCGGTCTTTGCCGAAGCTGAAATGTCTGGATTTGTGCCATTGGCTGAGTTTCCTTGGTCTTGAGTGAACTCGTTGACCATGGTCGAATCTTCCGGCTCGGGCATGTCTGCGTTGACAGCGTAAGGGTCCTCAGGAATACCGACAGGCGATGCGAGAATCAGCTTGTTGAGGTGACCAGGGTATTTCAGGGCGTATGCGACAGCCATGTAACCACCCATGCTGTGACCGAGCAGAGTGAAACGATCAATACCCTTCTTGATGCGCCATTCTTCCAGAGCGTCGATGAACCAACTCTCAGCCTCTTCGATCTTGCCCTGACGGTCTTTTGCGTGAATCTTGAACGGCGGGCGTGACGAGCGACCCATACCAAGCATATCCAGAGCATAGAGTTTCCAGCCAGGCAATCTTGACAGACTTTCGAAGTTGCGGTAGAAGAAACCAAGACCAGCACCGTAACCATGGATCATGACAAGGTTGTTGTCGACATGTTCACCGATTCTCTCAACCGAGAATTCGTTCAAGAAGCGACTCTTTCCAGCCAATTCCACCAAGTCCGAGTTCCATTTGCGAGGTCCGTAAGGATCGTTGATGGAGGATGTGGTGACAGGCTCAGCCTTGCGGTCTTCGGACTTGGTGATGTCCTGAGTTGAGGCGTTCGTCGAAGCGGGAGCAGAGCCAGTCTGGGTGTGGGTCGGAGGCTTCTGGAGATGAGGGATGAAGGAGAGCACGCGGTGTTCGGTGACAGCAGGAGAGAGACCAGCCCACTTGGACAAGTTAGCAGGAAGCAGGACAAAAAGAGACAATGGGCATACACACCCATTGAGAGAAGCCCTCCTTGTAGCCTAGAGGGAAGTAGCCAGCCTTTCCCTGAGTCCTAGTGGCTTCGGAGGGCGTGTCTTTGCGTTGAGAGGCCAGCATGGGTCGCTGACCACCAGATTCCGTGTCTGAGGAAGCCATGTTCGGATTTCGTTTCGTCGTCGGGTGGCGGTTGATGCAGAGGGCGTTGTTGAATGTATCGCTGACTTGAATCCACGCCTGTTTTCCAAGGCTGATGGTGGCGCGGCTGGCGCGCGAATATTGTAATGGGCTAATCTTGGATGGAACTGAAGACAAAAGCAGAAAGAGAAAAGGAAAGAGCGCGGCGGGAAACGACTTTATTGTGGCAGTTCTATTAAGGTCAAATGACGATGTAGGCAACAAGGACGGACTTTAGGTCATTCCGCTGTCCGCTCCGCCCAAGGGTCGGCCGTTGAGCCCGTCATTCGGCCTGCATGAGCTGACGCCGCATCATTTCTTAATCAATTGCACGTCAACCTGTATAACACAATAACACACTACACGGAATCATGAGCTGAAAAAGCCCGTCCACTCATGTCGACGTCCACCCTGGATAGAATCGTCAAGGGCGCCCCGCCGCCCGACGTGTCTCTCGACCAAGTCGCCCAGTCCGCCCGCCGTTCCAGCACCACCACCCTGTCGCACCAACATGGCCACTCGCGCAGTGACTCAATCACCGCCCCTCACCCTCCCTCGTCAAATCAATCCGACCCTCTTAACAACCTACCCTCGTCGCCTGAGCAGATCAAGCTCAATCTCCTCATCCTCGAGTCTTCTCTTCGCGCCCAGTACCTATGCCTAAGAGCCCGCTTACGCCTTTACCTTGTTTTGATGACCGCTCTTGCCCTTTGGATCTCAACTTTTACATATCTCCTTTTCTTACGTCCGCGCGAAGATGGCAAAGGTACCGGTGGCTCTCCTTACTGGGTCGTCGACATTGCAGAACGACTAGGCTGGGTCGGAGGTCTTGTCACTGCTGGTCTCGTCTGGGGCACTGGCATGTGGGATCGCGGTATCCGCTGGCCGAGGAAATGGGTCAACATCACGAACAGAGGCTTGCGAGGCTTCAATCTCAAACTCGTCGTCATTCGCGGTCCTTGGTGGAAGGAAACTCTTGGCTATCTATATTTTCTGGATCCATGGGGCTGGTGGGGTGATGTCAAGGGCATGCGCTTTGAATTTATGCCCAAAGATATCGAGAAATCCGCTTTGGAAAACAAGGACAAGGTTGGCTTGTGGGAGACTGGGGGTCGCTATGGTTGGATCGAGGAAGATGTCGCTCCCGGCGGAGACGTCATCAAGCTCTTATTACTACCGAAACCCTTCTCGCCTGACTTCCGCGAAGATTGGGACACCTATCGTCATAATTACTGGGAAAAGGAAAACGAACGTCGTTCGCAGTTGCGAGGCATCATCAAGACAAGAAAGAGACAATTGGCAAAACAGGAAGGTGGCTGGTTATGGTGGACTGGTTGGAGAGGCTGGACTCGTCTACGACACCCTACAAGACCCAATCACGATCAGTTCAACAGGCTGCAACGCGAAGCTCGCGAGAAGCAGAGTCTTTCTCACATGAGAGAGAAGAAGGCCAGGCCGAACAGCATCTTCAGAGATAACAGCCATTCGCGTTCGAGCTCGAGAAGTTCCACTCCCGATTCTGCTGCCTATCGTCCAGAAGGGAAGCTGAGGAGGATGAGCAGTACTCAGAATCTCAGAAAGGATCGCCCTAAGCCGGTTACTGGTAGGCGCTCAAGCCGTCTGGCCTCTTCCTCTGACTCGAGACCTGGTACTCCCAGTTCAGTAGGCACTGCCTCTGAACACGAGACCTCGCCAACGTCTCTGCATAACCGTGCCAGCAACCTGAGCATCAGCTCGACTTCGACGTGGACTAGTGATGTCCTTAAGGAGGATACACCACCCACTGATGTTGACACGGCTGACAAGGATCAGGTCACGCCCAAGGGTTAGCCTTCTTGACCGTTGTATGTGATAACGATTGTTCTTTTCCACTCATAATGACCTGCTCGTCCTATCTTTCTGGTGATCGTGAAGCTGTCTACACGGCTGATAGCAACATTCCTAGTCTGAGACATCGGGATCAGATTTGAGATTCATCATGTGTTCGCTTTGTACTACCACGAAACAGCACTTAGGCGCATAGCAACTCTTGCGCTATATCCTGCTGCTGAAGATGTTCGGCATTGTCATCAGCTGTTGCCTCTGGAATGACTGCTACTTGAAACGGCAATCTTGGGAGGGAGATGCTGACCTTCACTTGCAACACGATTCTCACTATCAGAAGGTGTCATTACCACATGCGGCCGCCATCATCCACAACAATCACATATGGTCTGACGGTTCATCACCGCCATCATAACGCAGCTAACCCAATTCGGCAGTCATCCATCAATCATACGACAACAACAACAACAGCTGAGGTTCAATCCTCTGCATCAGCTAATCACTTTCACACCAGCAAATTCATCAACAATTATCGGTCTCTTGATAGACGCGCCCCTGTGGAAAGGTGGTCTGGTCACTATCAGAGGCTGGAGGAAGGCAGAAGGTGGAAAGGAGGGAGGAGATGTATGAAATTGGTAAGTCGCAAACTCCAACACCGTCAGATCGTGATTCTTTTTTGCTTAGGCGCTTCCTTGCTGGTTTTTTTTTTGGTGAGTGACAATCCCGTCCGCCGAAAATCGCCATGCTCCAGCTCGACCTTCGTGATGTCCAACACACCTTCAGTCTTCCAACGCGATCTTCGTTCTCGAGAATGTTCTCCATTGTCTCCGTGGTCAGTCAACATCGCGTTCTTTGTCTCGCGCTCTGAGACAAGACAACACATTGTCAAAATCATTCGTTTCCACCTCCACACAAAGAAACATCAAAGAAGGAAAGAACAATGACTTGTTCACGAACTTTCACCAACAGAAGCACCTCGACCTTCGTAGAAACATATATAACCACCCACATTCTAATTTCAAGCTCCACATCTCCATCCAGAAACACCCCGACACGCAGAGACACCCACTAACTCACAGCAAAGCACCCCTTGTCTGGCAGGATCCAGAAATCTCAACGATACAAAGTAAGTTTCCGATCCCAAGCCCCAAGACTAACAACCCATCAGGTCTTCTCAAAATGCC
Organism: Aureobasidium pullulans EXF-150; assembly: GCF_000721785.1. Taxonomy (NCBI): domain Eukaryota; kingdom Fungi; phylum Ascomycota; class Dothideomycetes; order Dothideales; family Saccotheciaceae; genus Aureobasidium; species Aureobasidium pullulans. The sequence goes on along the minus strand of NW_021941031.1, from coordinate 989,132 downwards.
TTCGAACACTGCCGGTGAGTATCAGCCTGCCAGCTGGAGCGAACTTTTCTGTCAATGCTTCCCTCTTCGCACCAAGAAGCCTTCGCCCGCTGATCAAGACATTGAGATGCAGAACATGAGCAACCCTGTCGTCCCTGACCATGTTGTTCGCGCCAATAACCCCGACAACATTCGCAGACCTGCCCGTCCTTCACCTCAATCTTGGTGGTTGAGAGACGACACACCTCCTGTTGCACCTCCCCCTACTGCTGGCCCTAGTGGCCCTCGTCAGCCTTACACTCCTCCTCAACCTCATCGTCGTGATCTTCGCATTGCAGCTAACAGCCCCGATATGTTTGTTCACGACTCCACTTCCTCGCCACAGTTCCCCTCGCTCGGAACACCTCAATGGGATCATCTGAATAGAGTTCAATGGACTGCAAACTCCTCCAACTACTCTTCTCAAAACAGCGGTCGTATGCCCACCCCTTCCTCAATCTACAGCGAGCACACTTCCATGGCCCCTCTCCCCGCCACCTCGACTATCTTCTCTGAATCTCGACACATGATGTCGGGTGCCCTGCCTACCAGATCCTCCCCATCCTCCACCTACTCTTCTGCCGGCGCCGTCGCTGCTTCCTCCGCTCGCCCTCTCCCTTCTGCATTTGCCCACTCTGAATCGCTGCAAGTCCCTCCATCGACCCCTAGAAGGGATTTCTATGCCGGTGTACTCGCCGCTCAAGAGGCCATCGACTACAGACGTTCTCTGCAAAGATCAGGCTTGCAGCCCCCCTCCCCCACCGATGTCTTCCTCGTCAGCCCCCCTACTCCTCAAGTGACACCTAGAAGCGTTCAACATGCCGGTGTGTTGGCTGCTCAGGAGGCCATTGACAACAGACGTGCTTTGCAAAGGGAAAGCTCGCAACCTCTTTCACCCATTGATGATGAAGCACCACCCAGCAGCCCTACTGGTTCTGTGGCTTCTATTGACTTTTTCACTGGTGCTGCGAGGAATGCTGATTTTGGTGTTAGACCTGCTAGACCTGCTAGAGTTGCTGGGGCTGGCCCTTATGTTGCTTGAATACCCTGCTGCTTTTTTTTTTTTTTTGAGTTGCTTTGCAAAATATGATGGCTTACTCACTGGTTTACTCTGTTCTGATCTGTATCTGCCCTTTTTCTGACCTCATTCCAGCGGTGTCTTTCGCTCTGGGTGTTTTCATCTACTGTTCCATATAATGACAACATATCAAACTCTTTTTTTTTTGCCTCAACCAAATATCATTTTATCTTCCGATGTACCCTTGCCTGCTGTTGTACTAAAGTATTATTGTATCGTATCCCTGACAATTTTTAAGTCACGACGCGTACATGAAACCTGTACAGCTCTTTTTTCCACATGAACCTCTTTATCTCCATGTATTTGTGACTTGTCAACGGTTTACGTAGGTATAGAAATAAATGGCTATTTTCCACGATAAATTATATTGAGTAACCCAATTTTCTTTGGATGACTGATTGTGCCGAATGCTTTGTGGATATCTTGCATTCCAGTAAAACTATCTCCATCAACCAAGAAAAGGTAGCTCTTACGTCTGTGATGTTCCAGTCTGAGGGAGGTTAGATGTGTCGCCGAAGTTCTCGTACTCGGTTCTTGTTGATTTATCTGTGGCTACGAAGGCGGCGCTGGCTTCTTCATGAGCTGTTTGGGCTTGAGTGCATGGCTGTTCCATGGTTATCGTGTTAGCAGGATTTTGGCTTGATCTGATGTTTCTGGCGGAGAGTTTGGGAGGCAGATGTAGAGGCACAGAATTGCACCGCAACTGAGCTCTCAGCCTAGCGAGGCGCCTTGCAAACTACTGTCAGAAAGCATAATATGTTTGGTTCGGTTGAAACTTTCCAAAGAAACCAAGGAGGAGCGCGGCTCTCAATGGCCGTGTACCTGATGACGAAAAACATACTGCCTTTCCACAGTTAGGTCAGAAGCCTTACATGGATGGAGGGAGAGGGATTTGGTGCCAGATCAATCTCTCTCTGTGGCTACATCTACGTTACATCTCTCGCTTCGAAAATGACAATTACAGAAATCCTAATATTCCACATAACTTCCAACCTCAAGTTTCGAGGCATCGAATCCAGACTCGAGTGACGCCGTTTCGGTTCCAAGCCTGACTGTATATGTTTTCTGGATCATCTGGTTTTGATCTCCTGGCAGATTTACTGTTATCTTCACCAGACAGTCGGTAGTGTCATAAGCAACTTCGTTGTGAGCGTCTGTCGTGGTAATGTCTCTCCAGAACTCACAAGGCTTCAGGCATCTTGGGTCAGTCCTTTCATCAACCAGCATCCTTGTCCACACAATCATCCTCTATGTAGCCATTTCTAGTGTTTTCCTAGTCTCGCTCTCGTTCGGTTTGACTTGCGCCCTATATCCTGAAGTGTTCTACTTGATTGAACACCATCTAAGCTGTAAAGATGCAGAGTATATTCAGGTACGTTGTGGTTGTCCATAAGAATGGGACGCTCGCTTCGCCTTCAACTGACATGACTCTGACACAAGCTGCCGGGTGCTTGTGTCGCTGAATCCTCTTGGGTATTCGCATCGCTACCTAGACTCGAAAAGGTGCCAAAAAAGACCAGCTCGTATAGAACACCTTAAGCACTTTCCAACCATCTCGTCTATGGTTAAAGCTAACGTAGGGATCCTTTGAACCGATCTTTGAGCCTTCGAAGGATTTACCACCACGTGCCCCGGACCGAGATACAGTGATACCTTCCACGAGTCACAGAGCCTCCATTCAGTTGTCCAAACGATAGTGTCCCCGGTGCCGCGGATTGAGATGCAGAAGACGCAACTAGTCGAGTCATTGTCTTGTCTTCCGTATCCCGTATCTCGCAACATCTCTTGCGAACCGCGGAGACAAAATCGATTCGCGGGGTGGAGGAAGGAGGGGTGAACGGAACATGACTCTTTCCACCAAGCACTCGACTCATGGACAACATCTATCTATTACCACTGGCATTACATTATATTGATATCGCAAGAACTGCTCGTTTGGTCTGTTGTGTTGTCTAACATTCACACATTTGTTCTATAGACGCGCGGGTGTTTTGGAAGGAAAGATCTACCGACGCACAGGTTGTCGATCATTGATACACATGGCCACTGCCCAGAGAGCCTCCTTCTCTGACAATCACCCTTCTCGCTTGTCATCAGAACTCAAAAAGAAAAGGGTCTTTTCTTGCGACATGACCCCGAACTCTGAAGCGACTCGGGGAATCTTGAGGCCTAATCATTGTCCGATCCGCACGTAAAAGTCGTCTGTCTATACCGTACGTGCGTTGTGGATTCATGGCTTGACGAAAGGCACAATGGCTTTTTTTGTTATACCCGCAGCAGCACCGGAAGGATGGATTGACTTTTACACCACGAGCATCTCCGTTATTCTACTACCGGTATGCCATGTGCTCCTCGGCGCCGAGTACCATATTATCATGACGCAGGAACCTGCATATCCAACTATCAGGGGTGGACTTGGCAGCCTGTTTCAGAAATGCAGCCATCGTGAAGCAAAAGCACTACGGTTCTCGGCCGGCTCATTTGTCCGTCCGTATACCAAGTTCGGCTGATCTGCCTTTGATTGCGTAGGGCTGTGGTTTTGGCTGGGAAGGATTCACACGTGAAAGAAGGACACTTTGGCCTCGAATAACCTTTTGATATACGCGAAGTTGGGAAATTGGATAGAGGGGCGTTGGGTAGCTACAGGAGAGGAATTACGGTGTTGGCCTGTCGACCATTGAGGCTGAAGAGGAAGTTGTTCGTAAATTGATAGATTTTTGAGATGTATGTACAAAAGTCTGGTATATGTGATCAAATGTTGGGCTGTAAAAACCAGAGGCGCTAAATGTGACAATTATATGTCTTGCTGAGACATAGAAAAAGTGGCTGAAAGTCAAGATCAAACAGGTGAGTCGTTTTGACTCTTCCGCAACATTGCTTTCGATGGCTTCTGGGGCGGTGGTACTATCGACGTTGTCGAGTCGCTGGTGCTGCGTCCGTCATCACTGCTGTTGCCTTCTCTGCTGCTACTGCTTCCTGGTGGTGGTCCGGCTGGTGCTCGTACCGCCCACGCTTCTGCCCATGCTGAAGATGTGCCTGTCATGCTGTCGTTCTCCCTCTTCAGACTCATGGTGTCCTCGCTGACGTGGATCTCCGTGTGGCGGTGAATGCCCTCGAATTCGTCCGGATCCGGCATGAGGAGGTCCAAGTCAATTTCTTCGTGTCGTGGCTTTTTCCGCACAAGAGTTTCGACACGTGTATGTGTGGTCGTGTATGTAGGGGTGTAGCCGTTGTAAGGTGTGTAGGTGTTCTTGCCAGAAAAACTGCCCAGAGATCGAAATTTGAAGGTTCTTCGGATGAGAGCCCAAACAAAAGCGGCATTGGCTGTCAGAAGTGCAGTACTTGACTCTCTGACGTACCAGTACACCCAACTCACCCCGAACGGTGAGCGGAAGCTGTAGATTTTGTTGAGGATGGCACAGATGATGACAAAGGTTCCAAGTGAGAAGATACCAACGATGGCGATTTTTTTGCGGAGTGGTAGCCGAGTCTTGATGAACATGGGAAGAGCGACAGCCAGTATCAGAGCGTCAGAACTTAGATTAAAGACGGCATTAGTAATCAGGTGGTTTGTGGCAGCTGTACACTGCTTGGTCGAAGGTACGGCCCAGTACATGGTGAAAGGGCGACACCAAACGCCGAAATAAAGAACCTCCATAACGACCCAGCTGATTCCGACGTAGTAGAACAGTATTTTGATTGCAAGTCTTTCTTTGCTTCCAACTGTGACCAGACGTTGGTAGAGAAAGAGAAGGCAGAGCTTCTCGCACCAAGTGGTCATAATTTGGCATTGTTCCACGACAAGCACCAGTTTTGAGCCGTATTGACGATCATGAATCTGCTCGGCGGTAAGAGTGCTAACGTCGAAGCCGGGTGGTAACAGGTTGGAGTCTGATTTGGCAACAATGTTGATAGTGACGATCAAGGTGGTGTAGAAACACATCGCAGCGACGGTGATGTAGTCATCAGCTTGGAAGCGCCTAATCGTGCCGAGGCTTTGGTATCTCGATATCCTGGATTTGGGAGTCAGAACTGCGTTGGGATAAAGGTCGCAAGGGCTCAATCACATTCGACAAATAACACACAACACCACAAAAGACCACCAGATCCACGTCTCGGCCTTTAGAGGTACCATTTTGGCTGGGGAGACTGGAGAATATTTGCTAGGGCGCGAGGGTAAGGCGACTTCAGGGATATTCCTGAGGCGAAAGTGTAGTCCCAGCCTTTTGCTCCGTGGTCATATCGCGGCTACCGCGGTACCCAGGGTCGAAAGGGGGGTGGTGGAATAAACCACTGTAGACGGGATGTCAGAAAAAGAGTGAGACGTGAGATGTTTAAACACAAAAATGTGGGAGTTTGGAGGATTATCAACTGCCCGGACCCTACATGCAGAGCTTATTCTCTACCTGATTCCTAATTCGAGAAGAACTCTAGCGTCACGCGTACCCAGTAGAGATTCACATCCGGCAAACGGGGACTCTGATGGCGAGAGGATCCCGCCACCAACGTGCGATAAGAAGATCACTGACTTTTGCCAAGCTCATTGGGCCTGTTGCTTTTGCATATGAATGTCGCTTCCCTTGAGAAAAGGTGCCAACAGACGAGATTGTGCTGTACAGTGTCCACTGAAAGCCGTAAACAGTCAGAAAATTCAGCGTGCATCGGATACGCCATTGATCGACAATGCGTCGAGTCCGTCTCATTACGATCGCGCTTCGTGAGCGTTGAGGAGGAGGATCAAGGGACCGACAACTTGGGGTGAGGGCAAGGACAGGCGGGACACTCCAGGTCCGCGGCCGAGAGGAGCGCGAGAAGATCCGAGAGCGGCGACCTTGCCAAGCACGCCCCAGACTCCTGTCCGGTATGAACTCAAAAGTAATATCAAGAACGTTCATCTCAGGTAGAAGCCGCGTTCATGTCCCCGGATGGAGGACGTTGGTCGCGTTCAATACCGGTGTGATTTCTCCAGGCCTTCAAAGCGGCTCGCTACCGTCGGGACGTGACCTGTCTGTCAGAGTCAGTCAGCACGGCTGACATAGATCTCCACTGCGACGAATGAGGGAAACACACAAGCTGGCTGACTCGTCTTTGAGCAAGAGATAAACATCAGTGTTCAAGCCACTATCTATTCGAATCCTTTCTGCAGCACTACAGAGTCAGTGTGGAGGTCGCTCAGCCCCAGAAATGCTTGGGGCTCATTTTAGGATACAACGGTATCCGCGAGACACCGGCGAGTGGAAGAACCTAGAACGATTGGAAGCCCTGACCCGGTTCAAGATCGACAACGCAATAGCTTTGAGACCATCTTCGAATATGGAAAAAGGAAAACGTATGATAATATCAATAACGCCAGTGATAATGTTCAGAATCCGATCCCGAACGCCGTGTGGTGTAGTCACCAATGTGGTTATTCCCAAACCCCCTCCTTCACGCCATCGCTTGATGCAAAAAGCCCTTTTGTTCCGTCGCCTAGCACTACTTGACACGGTCAATATAATCTTGAGTAGGTTGCTCGTATTCCTGAGACAGGTAGTTGCCTGCATTCTTGCTGAGCCATTGAGTCATCTTGTGCAATTCCTCGCGAAGACGGCTCACGGCTTGAGAATCCATGTTGGTGTGCGCAATCAGATCAGGCATGGAGACTGGGAACTTGTTAGCAAGGTAGTCCTCACATATTAGCGATTGATGATACGCACCAAACAGACGGCAAAGATGCTCGACTCCGTAGATGTCCGTTGGGAGCTTGCCTGTCAGATCTCCGGTGCCCTTGTTGAGCTGCGCATGGATGTCTGACCACTGAGGACGCTCGAAACGGTACAGCAGAATACGGCCTATACTCTTATTGAAGTACTCCTTGACACCAGCAATCACCTCCTCAAGGATATCTGCTTCAGCACTGCCCTCTCTGCGCTTGAGACCCTCGGATGCAGCGTAGTCTGCAAGGAATTGCGCGACTGGAGTCTTGGAAGGAAGCGGGACCAATCTGTTCTCTCTGGTGACCTTCTCCCAATCATCAACAAGGATGGCCTTGAGACTGTCGGGCATGAAGATCTTAATCGACGGTCGACGGAGAAATTCATCCTCCTGTTTACATGGTCAGCAAACAATTCTGATGATGGTGTTTTTGGTGCGACAAAGATCGAGCAAGAGTGAACCAAACGCATCTCGGTAGGTCCATCGTCTCGGTGTGGCTGGGTTGTGGTACACACAATCTAGAAATCTTGTAGCGAGGGGCAGAACCTCCGCACCACACGACACGTAAAAAATCGTGAGTCACGAATATACGAAATAATTCACTAACCTTGTCGATACCCTCAAACTCTCTACCACGTTTGGTTCCCCTCGATGGTGCAGCAGTAGCAGGGGCTGTTCTTTCCTCGCTGCCTCTAGCAGATCCAGTGTTGAGATCGCGCTTTCTGGTAACGGTCGCAGTCATGGGCTTTGCGGCCGCTCTGCGCTGTGCATTCATTTCTTGCCTCAAGTTCTTCGAGAGCTCAAGGTTCTCGTCATTGTACTTGCGCAGGCGATCTTGAGGCACCCAGTCGTCCCAGCTATACAAATATTAGCACAATTCGTGCCCACAAGTGCGAATTCGAAACAAATTTCGGTGCAAAACAGAAGCAGGGTCATCAAAAAAATGACACGTGTGCCGAGGAATGTTCGTGCCAGCTTTGCAGTGAAAACTATGATGGTATATGCGGAAGTGATGATGATGTTGTGGTTGCTACAAGTCGAAAGGTCCACAATAGGAGATATTTTGATGCGCGGAGAGATGGTGAATGTTCGAAAATGTCGCAAACTCACGTGTTCTTCCAGCCCTTGTAGTGAACCTTGTACTCGTAGGGTGATTTCTTGTCATTTTGGTCGGTGTGTCGGGAGTCGAGCACTTTTGCTTCATAGAGTAGTTCGTGATGGAAGCAAAGCGCTCTTTCGTCTTTGCCATACATGGGTATCGGTGCAGCTGGCGCCATATTGAACGTTTGACCTGATTGAGACTGTTGAGTCGCGAGATAGTTGTTGTTGAGAGATGATCAACCACGATCGAATCTCGAAGTTGGTCGGGGGATGTTTGATGAAAGTGGTCTTGGAGATTCAATCAAGGAGGAATCTGTGAAAGCGTGTCAACGCTCGGACCTCCGCGTTCAAGTCTGGCTCTCCTTCCAACCGTCCACACGATTTGTTTGATGGTGCTGTGTGATGATATCTTGTCTGTCGGCTCGTGCAATACAAGTGAACAATATCCATGAAATCAGCGATGGGAGACGATCGTCTAAGATTACAGCGGCCATGCGCTTCTCTATCTATTTTCTTGAAATATCTCTACAGATCACATTCTTCCACTCTTCATTCTCTACAGATCACATTCTTCCACTCTTCAATCTTTCCATATCCGTCGTCAGCTTTCTAATCGAGCTTGACCTTGATGCCGAAAACTCTGTCAAGAACACCGAGGAATATCGAGAGCATGAAAGCTACTGGTGGTAGGGAGAAAAAGAAGCTCACGAGGCTTGCGAATCTCATGATCCAAATCACCGCAGTGCGCACCGCATGATCCATCATGTTGAGCTGCGGTGCTTTTCCTCGTGAGAACGTCGAATCCTTGAACTCGAAAGGCAGAGTAGCCCCCAAATGATCAATCGCTACCTTCAGACCACTGCTAAAGCCATCTTCGTGGAAGCCGTACTTAGTCCACGCTCCGCAATAACTGATTCCTGACGTGTTTTGAATCTCGCCCATTCTGTTCTGCGACCTGACTGCAGCTGGGGTATACAATGGGTGACGGTAGATGAATTTGCCTTGTGTCTTTTCTGGTGCAGGCTCGTGAGGAGGATTCATCGTAACAAGGACGGGACCAAATTTGGACTCTGGAATGTGCTGCAAAAGGTTCATCCAGTAAGTCAAACTTACACCTGCAGGGTGTTTAAGCTTGGAGGGTGCAGAAGTCGTAAGATAGTTCCATGCAGTGAATACCGGTCTCCTCAGAGGCATCAAAGAGAGATCCGAATGTAGGTATGCAACGTTCTCAGATGTCTGGAAAGCGCCCAAGATTTCTTGCTCCTTATCTGAGGGTGGCACTCTTGATTTGGCCGATAGAAGAGGCAAGATATCGTCTCCATGACAAGCCATAATAACGTGGTCGAAAGTCGATGATTCCTGAGTACCACTGAGCGGGCTTTTGTAGCTGACTTCGACTACGGATTTTCCATTCTGATTCATTCTCGTCACGCCTGTGATTGGAGTTGAAGTGTGAAAATGAAACCTCCTGGGGTCAGAGCTTCGCACGATGGCATCAATGTACTTCTGAGAGCCGTCCTTGATAGTCAGCCATGTGGGTCGTGCTGCGATAGTAGAAAGCAGGTGATGATTCCACATGAATCGAACAAGGGTCAAGACAGGGAACTCCAGACTCGTCTTGTCAGGTGAGGTGCTCCACACTGCAGCAGTCATCGGAATGAGATAGTCATCTTTGAATGCCTGAGAATAGCCTTCTTCCTCCAGATAATGACCAACTGTCTGGTCGGTGCGCGAAGAGTCGTCTTCGGTCAGAAGGTCCAAAGCAAATTGATTGAAGCGAATGATGTCAAAAATCATGCGCCACATTCTAGGCTTGAAAATGTTCTCCATTTGAGCGAAGATGCCTTCGCCAGAACCAGACCATTCGAATTCACCATGATTGCGGGAAACACTGAATGTCATCAGGGTAGGAGAAATGGGAACTTTCACATGATTCAAAAATCTGATCAAGTTTGCTGGAAGTTGTCAGCATCGCGTACGAAACAAAAGCAAGGATGGGCCAGAACGAACGGTAGGTGGCAGAGTTCATGACAATAAAACCGGTGTCGACGGGAGTAGAGTGTTTGCCATGTGTGAATGTCTGGGTGTTTGTGTGACCCCCCAGACGATCAGACTTCTCAAAGACATGGACTTCATGATCAGTGTTCTGCAATGCCCAAGCTGCACCAAGTCCGGCACATCCGCTGCCAACGATGGCGATACGCTTCTTCTCTGGAGGCATTGTAGAGATGATGGAATGCAATTTATTCAACCTAGCTTGAGAGGTTGACGAACAGTATTCCTTTGTCCAACACGGCAGTACAAGGCAGATATATAGGAAGGTTTGGCTGAGACGATCAAGCTGGATATGATCAGAAACGCGTCTTGTTGGAGGACGTGAGGCGTTTAAGCTCGAGCGTCATCATCGAAGAAGCACTGGCCTCCAAAGACCCATCCTCCGCCAACAAGGTTGTGTCAAGCTTGGGACTCTCAGAACAAGACTACCTAGATGGCTAGCCAGGCGATCAATTGGACATCAAGTGCTGCAGTCTGCTCAACAGAACGGCAAAACTGTTGTTCCGCAAGCATCGGAGGAGACGAAGAAAGAATTAAGGTCCGCGGTCGTCGGCCTGAAAGAGTGCCGAGGAAAGTGGTCCGAGCTTATGTATTGCGGCCTCCAACATCATCGTCGCTTCCCCGACCTGATGCATATGCAATAGCAATCAGGCAGGCACAACCATCCATAACCGAATTACAATCACAGTCAGTTGCACGAAGTGACACGATTTGATACACCTCCAAGCCAATCCACCATCACCGCGCGCACTAAACGCTCCTTCTTGTCCACCAGAATAAACCGCACTTGATCCACACTCGAACAACCGCAGTCAACACAATGGACACCGACGCAGGATCTGAACTGTTCAGCAACTATGAAGCTGAACTCAAGCTCGTCCAGGCCGACTTGAATCAGAAACTCGATCAGCTCGCCGAACTCTCGGGAGAACAGCGCAAGGCTGCCATCAGTCGCGCGAACCACACGCTGGACGAGGCCACTGAGCTCGTGAGTTGATCTTAACAAGCATTCTCTCGATCGGTTGCTAATCATAGCCATCTAGCTGGACTCGATGCGACTGGAGAAAGAGAACCTGCCTTCGAACCAAAAGGCCAAGACGAACCAACGTTTCCGCAACTACGCAACCGACATTGATATGGCTAAGACAAAGCTCAAGGGGCTTTCTAGCGACAAGTCTGCTCTGTTCAATAGACGCTACACCGATAACCCCACTGGCGACGACCAGCTGGAACAAAGACAACAACTCCTGTCCGGTACCGATAGACTCGACCGCTCGAGTGGCCGTCTTCGTGAGAGCCAGCGCATCGCTCTCGAGACTGAGGACATTGGTCGCAACACGCTTGCAGATCTTGCCAGACAAAGAGACGTCATTGACCACACTCGCACCACTCTGCTCGAGGGCGAAGGCTACACCGACAGAAGCAACAAGACTTTGAAGCAGATGGCTCGTAGGTAATGCTTGATCCTATACCCAACATCTACCTGCCAGCCCGAACTAATCTTGACTAGAATGGCTACGAATAAAATAATCACCATTGCCATCATTACTGTTCTGGTTCTCCTGATCCTTGCTGTCATCATTAGCAAGTTCAGATAGACGGCAGTGCATGACGTCCTCTTTCCTTTCATTTTTTTGTCTGTATCTTCTTTTCCAATCGCCGCGGCGCACTCGGAGTTCATATGGCAGGCACAAGTCGTTCAAGGTCGGACGAGTCTTTTATACCAGGTCTACCTTGATCCAGACCACATAATCCATTATCTGTTCCTCGCTGGGGTTTCTCATTCCTGTTTACAATTTGGCCTGCTTGGCGTATTTGTTCAAGAAACTCACCAAGGCAGCATCAACTTCCTTAGCCTTGGTATAATTCAGGTAATGGGGCCCACCCTCGATCACCTGCAACTTTGCATCTGGACTGTTGACGAAGAGCTTGATCTCCTCCTTTGCATTCTCGACGCTGTACACCACATCTTGATCTCCGTGTAGCCATAGTACAGGGGCCCGCACATCAAAGAGTCTGCCATGCAGACCGTCTCTGTCACGCAGATTGATGGCAGACATTCTCGCGCGTCTGCGGCCACCATCACCGCCCCAATTCTTCTGGATAGCCTTGACCCAGAATTCGCCATCTTCGGATGGGATGTCCTTGCCAAAGCCAGTCTGGTTCATGAAATGGCAGAAATCATCTGCAGGCTTAAAGTCGGGAGTGCTTTCGTTGCTTGTCCATCCTTCGATTGAAGGGGTAACGTTTTGCTTTGCATCCCAGCAGCCTAGTTTGACTGTTCGTTCGTTTTCAGTGTCCATTGAAGTGCCGAGAGGGATGATTCCGGCGACCTGTCGTACTGTTCAATTGCTGCTGTTGTATTGCATAAGTGTCACAACTTACCCTCTCGGGTGCTAACAGAGCCATTCTTACAGTCTGCCAACCACCCTGACTAGTTCCCAAGACAAAAACCTTGCCTTTGATCTCCAATTCATCCAGAACCTGCAAATTCATCACCGCACTGTCCCAGTAGGTAAAGTTCTCGGTCTTTGCTCTAGTCTGTCCATGGCCCAGCAATTCGATAGCCAGCAGGTTCACTAGGTTGTTCAACTCGGTGTTTGCATATTGGTGGCGGTAGAGGTCTGCACTGGTGCCGAAGGAGTTGCAGAGAACAAGGGTGGGTTTGGAAGGGTTGTAGGGGTGAGGCATGTAGGTGCTTGCGGAGATGCCACCGAGATGAGGCACATGTACGATTTTTGTCTGGACTGGGGTGATAGTCATGTTGGCGGTCACTCAATCGTTGAGGTGTAAGAAGAGTCAGGATCAAATCTGAATAGATATATAGTTTTATTTGCAGGGAGAGGTAGGATCCTAGCACCTATGTGACCGACCCCTCATATGAATGCGCTCCACTTGTTACTGAGCAAAGAGCCTCCAGTGATCTTGATGATGCTTTGGCGACTAGTTTAACCGAGGTTGTCGAAACCTGGACCGAGCGTCGTACTTGGAGTTGCAACATTCCAGCTTGGCAACTGTAGCACAGCTCTTGATTGTTTGCTGCTTTCTCCTCGTGACCATCAACCACTGCTTCTGTTGAAATAAGAAGGCATTGGGGCGCCGTGTGGTAAACTTCTTGACTCCATGTCAGGCTTCCGCGCATCTGTCGGTACATGGAGCAGGCGATCTCTGCAAACACTCAACAGTAAGGACCTTGGACTCAACAGATGACTAACACCGCGCTCTACGCCAGCGGCTTCAATGCCTTTGGTCAGCTCTCACCGGGCTCGGAAAAGGACATCACCGAGCTTCAAGAGCTTGTAACCCTGCAGGATGCTGACAACATGGAAGAGGTCAAACTCCTTTTCACCGGCTGGAGTGAGACTACCTTCTACCAACACGGCAAAGGTAAGTCAAGCGGTCGAATCATCCGCCATGGCAGCATCAACACCACTCTGGATTCGCCACTGGCTGAATTGGCTTCCGGATTTGGAGATCACAATGGCCTCCTGGGTGTCTACAACAGCAAGGGGGGTGTCGCATTCGCCGAAGAAACTCAAGTCGAAGCGCACGTTGCATCAGCAGACTCGCTCTCTGACGATGAAACTCCAGGTGTTGCACACTTGGCCATAGCAGGCAACGGTCATGTCGCCGTGATTCTCGCATCTGCAAGTTCACCTCGAAACAGTATCCTCGAGTTCACAGCCTTTGAGAAGTTCCGCCAGTGGTTCGACGATGAAGTCAATGTTTATCACGGCCCCAGAATCAGCCACAGCGTTCCAGGCCGTGTTGCACAATTGGTCGCCAACGTCACTGGATTCGTATGCCTGACGCAGGAGGGCAATGTGTATACCTGGGGCGATGCCAGACATAGCTCGCTGGGGCGGAGTGTAGCTGAGACAGAAGCGAAGAGCCCTGGTCTCGTGGAATCGCTTGCCGGTATCCAGATCAAGAAGATTGCCTCTGATGGCTGGATGACAGCAGCGTTGTCAGAGCATGGCGCAGTGTATCTGTTTGGAACAGCAACACCTGGGACTCAACATACCATCTCATGTCTGCAGGACCTTGATTCTACTCAAGCAGCACTGGTAGAAATTGAAAGCAAAGGAGAAGCACTGGACTTTCTGGATATTGCTGTCGGTGATGGACATGTCTTACTGCTGGCTCAGGATGGACACGTCTTTGGCGCTGGCGACAATCGGAATGGTCAACTGGGTCTTGGTCAGAAAGCATCAAATCATGTTCAAGACTGGTCGGAAGTCACCATCCCGGATCAATATCGATGTGTTGCGGTATATGCAGGCCCAAAATCATCATTCTTCAAAGTCGAAAGGTGACTCGGATGGACTCAATAATCCTTCGAGATGGTTCCTCAGGCCGCGCATTGGGCGCTTGGTCCACTGTCAACACCACGTGGGATTCTATACAGCTCCCGCCTTGGCACGACCTCCCGGCGCCCACCACCACATCGATTTATCGTCACTTGGTTGGCCTAGCTGCGGAATACCGACTGCGCCCTCGACTATCCTTACAACTCTCTCACGATCTCTACGCCATCATGGCCCCGCTCAAGAAGCGTACACCCAAGGCGCGTTCCTCAAGAAAAAAGAAGACCGCCAAACTGCAGCTCACCGGAGTTGCCGCCAACACTGATACCTTGCATTGTTGTCTTGTGTGTTTCAAAGACCAGCCTTTGAGCGCCTTTCCCGATGTTGGCAACACTGGTAACCATGACCATGACAACAACACGTGTCGCAAATGTTTCAACCGATACACTGTTGACCAGATCAAGTCTGGCAAGGATGAGATCAGGTGTTGCGAATGCGCAGAGCATTTGACCTACGACCAGGTCAAGACCATCATCTCCAAGACTTCTCTGATCACCTACGACAAAGTCTTGGCCAAGGCATGCGTAGAGTCAGACGCTGACTTTCGCTACTGTCTTTCGGAGAAGTGCAAGTCAGGTCAAATCCACGTGGGTGGCGCAGAGCAGCCTCTTTTCAATTGCGGTGCCTGCAAGGAACAACACTGCGCAAACTGCGAGGTCCCATGGCATGAAGACGAGACTTGCGATCAGTACCAGGCCCGTCACGATGATGAAATCGTTCAGACAGCAGTCGTCTTGTCCAAGATCTCAAAGCGATGCCCCGGAGGATGTGGTGCTAGAATTGAGAGAGACGGTGGATGTCCCCACATGATCTGTAAGTCATGCTCAAGAGTCCGGGGTTTACATGACCGTTGACATGTTTTCATGCAGGCATCAAGTGCGATCTTGACTTCTGCTGGAACTGCCTTGGAGACTACGAACACTTGGATACCCAGGGATTATGCACACCAGCCCCGCAAGCCCGCGCTGATTCGCCCTCTGATGACATCAAGTCTCGTCAGGCAGAACGTCAAATCCGCAAGGAAGCTCGCCAGGAGGAGGATGATGCGTCAGAGGCCCTCATCATCGTTACCACCAAGAAATGCCCCCGCCTTCATTGCGGCGTACCCATCACAAAGGACGGAGGATGTGATCATGTGACATGTCCCAACTGCGATACCCAATTCTGCTACTGCTGCCTTGCCAACTACGCCACAATTCTCAAGTACGACAACCGCCGCCACAAGAAGCATTGCATTTACCATCCTTCCCACAGAGATCGTCAGGAGTTCCCCACCAAGAGTGACTCCGACGAAGACGAAGACGAAGACGAAGACGAGAGCACCACCGCCGCCGATCCTCGCGCCCATGCTGCCGTCAACGATCTGGAGAGCGAAGAGAATTTTGACCAGGAGCTCGTTGACAACGAAGTGGCCAAGATGCTTGAGGATCACGGCAGGGCTCGCGCAGCCGACAAAAAGGCTGCGGCCAAGAAGAAAGCCGCTGCGGCTGCATCAAAGAGCGCAGTATTCACCACTCGTCGCGCCCTTAGATCGAACACTTTGGTCTTCACATCGGTCACCGGAACGGTCGAGCGTCGCATCGACAGAACCCGTACTCGCGCTCTTGACCGCGCTGTTCGCGCTCGTGGCATCTAAGACGCTCGTCGTTGACTCAAGCTCGCTACTCATAACTCCGTTCTGACTTCCACCTTTGTCAACGAGTGATTGCTAGCAGTGTTGCATAACTGTTCGCAGTCAGTTGGTCACTTCTGCCTCGATGATCGAACAGGATTGAAGTACCGCGGTTGGAAGGATACACATCAGGGATTGTCTCATTCACTTTCGTAGATAGCATACATTCAATCGTCACTTGACTTTCCTTGATCTCAGTTAATTGTGCTTCACTCTATCCTTTCTTCACTTGTAAACACCACATTCGACGTTTCTGATTAAGATATCTCCAACACAAATGTAGAGGCACAAGATCGCACTCTCAGCCTCCCAGCACATCCTATCAATCATCTGTCAAAAGGCAGGATGATTTTCGAGTTGACGTAAAGGACCGGAGAGAGCGTACAGGGAAGTCGCTTTCAGCGGACCAGCATCAGTTTCCAGTATCGCTCTCACTGGATAGGTGGTAAGTTTTGAAAATTATCTTGCATTCTGATGTGTGGTTTGAGAGCCGCGTTGGGAGATGGAGATGTAGTTCTAGATGTCCGGATGCTTGAGATGTCGCTATCGGTGAACATTCATCGGTCACTAAAATCATCTTGGCTTTTCGATGGCTGGACGAACAACCATTAATCTTACGAAAGAGAATGGTTTAGGGCATGTGATTGTTTTTCGCATAGCCACAGCCACTGTGTTTATCTTCAACCGACGAGAAGAATATCGCGCAACGTGTGGTTTCTGCAAGCGGTCGGCGATCTGCAGAGTTGCTCGTCCGGAAACTTCATGGCTTTGGTGATTACTCGAGTATCTCGACGACGGTAATCGAGTACAGCGAACGTGAATTTTGAAGATTGTATACTATTGCGAAATATGAAGATGGTGATTCGTTGGAATTTTGACGCGAATCGACCATACGGTCGTCGAGGTATGCTGTTCGACAGCAATTGATCTTTCGCTTACTGCGACCATGAAAAGCTGGTCTGCACCAAACCACCAACCCTCCTTCATCACCCCGCTTCCTGCACCACCGAACATCAAGAAGGTGTTCGCAGAATGTGGAAGGCCCATGCGATGCGACATTTTGACATCCCTTGCATAGCCTCACATCAAGACAAAGAGGGAAGCTGCGACACTTGCCTACTGCTGCAAGAACGGTGGATGATAATTCGCGCAACTCACCACAGCAACAAAGAAGCCCCAAAATCGCGCATACCTTTCTTTGGCTGCTACCGTGCTGTCGGAGAGGGGCGATTGTCACGTTCGGGACCATTACAAACTCGGTAGGTCGTAGAATATGATCCACCACATTGTTTTGTCTCGTGAGAGGAGGGTAAGGGATTTTTCTATCTGGCTCCTTGTGGTAGGCTAAAGCAGCAGAGCCTCGATAGTGGCACAGTAAGGGAGTATATCATCTGCGTTGTCCATTGTTCTTTGCATTCTCTCTACATACTCTTCTTCGATTTCGACTGTGCTGCCTCGAGCCGTCTCACCGGTTCTCGCAATCATGTCTTCGCAAGTTCAACAGGAGGAAATGTTGGAGCAAAAGGTGCCTCGTATCACCTACGCCGACGATGTCGAGAATCGCCCTCGTACTGCAGCACGTCTATCGCGTCGCTTGTCTACGGACTCGATGTCGATTCGCTCGATGTCGCGCCAAAGATCTGTTGACCCTTCGCTGGCTCTGCCTCCACAGTTCAGGACGATGTAAGCACTGCGACAGGTTTCGATGGGGACAAGCAGTTAACGCATCGAATAGGTCTTTCGATATCGAGCAGAGCAAGGCGAGGAACGATCTACCTGTCAAGGGTGCGGTAGAGAAAGAGAGTGGTAAGAGTTTCGTGGTCCTGGCATTGGTGGTACATGACTGAGCAATATGCAGACTTTAGCAACTACGACCTTCACACCATTCCCATCGAAGAAGTATTCGAGCGCTTCTCGAGTTCGCCTACCAGTGGTCTATCTTTGGACAAAGCCATGGTCTCGTTAAGAGACGTCGGACTCAACAAACTTACCGCACCACCATCCAACTGGTTCAAGAAAACCGTCACCTACCTCTTTGGAGGCTTTGGTAGCATCCTGTTCGTCGCAGCCATTATGGTGTTTGTTGCTTGGAAGCCTTTGGGTGACCCTCCTGCACTTGCCAACTTGGCGCTTGCGATCGTCTTGGTACTCGTCTGGCTCATCCAGGCAGCGTTTAGCTTCTGGCAAGACTTCTCCAGTGGTCGTGTCATGGCCTCGATAAATACTATGCTTCCTGACAATGCATTGGTGTTGAGAGACAGTAGCTGGGCAAGTGTCGAAGGAACCAAGCTTGTACCTGGCGATGTCATCAAGATCACCATGGGTAACAAGGTACCGGCAGATGTAAGATTCTTCGACGTGTCTTCAGATGCTCGTCTGGATCGATCCATCTTGACTGGTGAGGTCAAGCCTTTGGTCGCAACAACTAAATCTACAGATACCAACTTCCTCGAAACCGCAAATATTGGTCTTGCCGGAACCAATTGCACCACTGGTACGCTGCATGGTATTATTATCAGTACGGGTGACAATACAGTCTTCGGAAAGGTAAGACTGCTTTCAACATGCAAGCACGATCATCATGCTGACCGACCGTAGACCGCGAGACTTACCAGTCACTCCAAGCAAGGTCTCACACCTCTCCAGAAAGAGATCTTGTTCTTCGTCGGCGTCATCACTGCTCTCATGATTTCCATGATCCTTCTCGTCATCATCGTCTGGGCAGCTTGGCTTCGAAAAGACCACCCTGGTTGGATATCGGTCCCTATCCTGATTGTAGACTGTGTTTCCATCGCTGTCGCATTCATCCCCGAAGGTCTTCCAATCGCTGTCACCGCTAGTCTGACCATCACAGCGGGGATAATGAAGAAGAATAAAATCCTGGCAAAGTCTCTGAAGACGGTCGAGACACTTGGAGCTGTCAATGTCATTTGCTCTGACAAGACCGGAACAATCACGAAGAATGAGATGACTGTTACCGATTTCTGTATTGGTTATCACCCTCATCAAGCATCGAAGGCAGCTCAAATGGTTGACCAGAGTCCAACCTTGGCTCGCCTGGCCATGCTGAGTGGTGTCTGCAATGCTGGCGAATTCGATGCCAGTACCAGGGAGAAGCCAATTGCTGAACGCAAAGTTCACGGTGACGCTACCGACAGAGCAGTATTGATGTTTGCCGAAAGCATCATTCCTACTGCCAGACTTCGTAGCCTCTGGCGTACAGTCTACCGCATCGACTTTAACTCGAAAAACAAGTTCATGGTCAATGTCTGTCAGAACGACAATGATCCCCAGCAAGGTATTCTTCTGACCATCAAGGGTGCTCCCGATATCCTTGTTGGCAAGTGCTCCACATACATGGACCAGAGTGGCAAGATTCAAGAGCTTGGTAATGAAGGTCGTTCCGTCATTGAGACTATCAAGAACAGATGGTCATCTCAAGGCAAACGTGTGCTTCTTCTTGCCCAAAAGCCATTGAGCAATGTCAAGCTCAATCCTCAAGAGCACCCGCAGGTTTATGAGGAGTACATCATGGCCAATGTCACTTCTGGTTTGACTCTCGTTGGTCTCGTTGCCATTGTCGACCCTCCCAGACCCGAGATGCCCGAAGTCGTAAGGACACTGAAGGGTGCCGGTATTCGTATTTTTATGGTCACCGGTGACTTCAAGCTCACTGCCAAAGCTATCGCTACCGAGTGCGGCATCATCAGTCAGGAATGCGATGACATCCATGCGCTAGACTATGATGGCAGCTTGCACGAGTTCAATGGCTCAAAAGAAGGACACGTCCATTTCAGTGAATCCGCCAGATCGATCGTCGTCACTGGAGCTGAGATTAGATCCTTGGAAGATGACCAGTGGGACAGGCTCTGCCAGTACCAAGAGGCTGTCTTCTCTCGCTGTATTCCCGAAGACAAACTGATCATAGTCAAGAACTTACAAAAGAGGGGACTGATCACGGCCATGACTGGTGATGGTGTCAATGATGCACCATCGCTCAAGGCCGCTGATGTCGGTATTGCAATGGGTTCTGGTTCGACTATTGCCATCGAAGCAGCCGACCTTGTGCTCTTGGACTCGTTCGCGGCCATTGTCGAGGCTGTCAAATATGGCCGTGTGGCTTACGACAATCTTCGCAAGACAATTTGCTACCTTTTGCCGGCGGGTTCTTTCTCAGAATTCTGGCCAGTCCTTACAAACGTCGTCTTTGGCCTGCCTCAGGTCCTGTCGTCTTTCCTCATGATCATCATCTGTTGCTTCACAGATTGTGCAGCTGGTGTGGCTCTAGCGTACGAAGCGCCCGAAGCGGACGTATTGAATCGCCCTCCTCGCTCCAAGAAAGATAGACTTGTGGATTGGAAGCTTATTCTGCACGCCTATGGTTTCGTTGGTGTGTTTGAGACCGTGCTGTCTTTCACAGTGAGTTATTGGTTTGCCCAGCGCCGCGGCCTGCCCTTCTCAGAGTTGTGGTTCGGCTTTGGCAAGATCCCGGATGGCATGACACAGGACAGCGTGAATGGCATCCTCAACATCGCATCCTCGATCTACTTTGTCAACTTAGTCGTCATGTAAGTCAACTGCGCATCCTCGCACGAAAAGGATGAAAGCTAATCTCTTCTCAGGCAATGGTTCAACTTGATGAGCGTGCGCACTCGCCGACTCTCGCTGATCAACCATGCACCCTGGAAAAATCCGTATCTGTTGCCGGCTATCATCTTTTCAATGCTGATAGCCATCTTCTTCTTGTACGTGCCCAAGTTCCACAGCGTTCTTGGCACTTCAATTATACCGGTGGAGTATTGGTTTTTACCTTTCGCTTTCGGAATGGGCTTGCTCCTGCTTGATGAGACAAGGAAGTTCCTGGTCAGAAAGTTCCCAAGAAGTGTCTTCGGGAAGATCGCCTGGTAGGGGCAGGTCGCAATGCCGTGAATGGACGAACCCTGTAGATACTGGCATTGAGGTTCCACGTACGTAGTCAATCCATGTTCATAGACACACACAGGATTATGGTAAATTCAGAAAGGTTGTGCCTACCGACCGATCAGCTCCCACATGTGCTAAAGGCTGTCGCTCCCGACCAAATCTTGCTATCACAGGTGAAGACACTTGTGCTTTAAAAGCGCACGATGCCTTCGAGATCGGTGCAGTCGTCCACAGATATGCGCTTACTGACACGCTGTCACATGTCCCCCTTGTCGCCAAAAGCCTTGAGAGGTTCGGCGGCTGTGTGGCACATCCACGCAGAGAGGCTGTCGGAACGAGGCTGGACTCATAGATATGTGGTTGGTCTCCGGCCTTGTATGTAGCACACCGCCGTTGTGTTCTGAAGCACACCAGCCATTGGAACGTGTTTCAAGATCATCCCGTGAGTATCTGTACTTTAAACGGCGCCTCGAACATCCTGCGACAGACAGGGGCGTCCATGTCAGGGTGACGAGCGACGCGCCTTGCAAATACATGCCGAGATGTCACTCAGAGGGCTGAAGTTGTTTTCGGACATGGTGTATGGAATATAATCCGTGGATCGGGGAGGCTGGCGATGATCCATAATGAGCCAAGACTCAGACCTTTTGACGTCGATAAGATCCCATCACAAGCGGTCGGAGATCAATTCGTGCATGAGTGGCTGGTTTCTAGACAAGTATGTCGTTGAATTCCGCCGGGCTGGCTGACTCGTCTGTTGAAGTTTTCCGGCAAGATTTGGAGGATGTACTCTGAGTACCGAGTCACCCTTGTACTTGCAGGATGTCTCTGCAAAGCTTTGCGGAAGGGGTCGGTTTGACAGCATCATGTTGGGGAACGCTTCAAGGTGTGTGGATGAACCCTGCCCAGGTACAGTTCCGTTGTACTTGTTCCTGGATCAGGTACAGAGAAATTTTATTCCCAGACTGGTCGCGTTGTCTGCACACTGCGCGCTTGTAGTGTGAGAGAGATGGTGTAGTGGTGTAGTGGGGGCCAGCCACCGCGCGGCACACACAATTGACCGAACAATCGCACCTGTTGGAGATTCGAGAGGAGGTTGGAGCATCTGTCAAGTTCGGTTGTGTGCATTCAGCCATGGGATGCGCTTTCCCGACCTGCTTGCAATCGTTGACCTGGTAAGGCAAGGACATGTTGCACTGCACTCGAACGTTCTGGGTCAATTGTGCCTGAGACATCTCACAACGATTCCTCCATCGTTTCTATTGCCTGTATAACTTTTTCAGTTCTATTGCATTATCGCAGCCTCGACGTCGTTCGATGGTTGAGGCATGAAGCCAATTGGAATTTGTAACAACCTCTCCACTTGACCAGTCTTTCAATTCTCTCCCACAGTCTTCAGACTTCAGCCTGCCATTCGACCGCACTCAACCGCGGACTGCGCCTCGTTCGGTAAAGAGTGCCCCGCCAGGTGACAGTGATTTTTCGCATGGCAGACGTCGTTCTGCATGTTTCCGTGATGACAAGTCAGCAATGCCGCGAGTCACAGATGCCGAGCTCAGCAACGAGGCTGGGCATTCCAGTACGACAAGTTGGTGTCGCTGCAAGATTCTCACCTCCCCTCTTCTCAAGGCTGTATTTCGCTGGCACGACTTTCTTTCCCGCTTCTGCCGCTTCCGTGGAACAACCCCGATCGCGCGCCAAGAGTCAAAATGGATGGGAGTTGGACCCACCTCACGACCTTCTTCAATGTTTTCGAATTCAGAGTCCACACACACACAATCGCTGCACACTATCGAGTACCAGGCGGCAAGCGGGAGATTGACAGCAACTCGGTGCGCGGATGGCGCATTGATCGAGAGCGTGCGAAAAATTCTTACAGAGCTTCTAAGCCAATCAGATACCTCAAAAAGCAAAAGAGTTTTCGTCTGTTTTCTCGATTTTACCTTAGCGTGTGGAGCTTGGGTTTTGCTCTTGTCTTCCTTTTGCCCTACATGTCTTGCAGATGCTTGTGCGGCGTGTCGACGCTGGGACCTCCATGTAGAAGGTCTTCGTGTGCTTTCCGTCACCAACATCCACGCTTCAACTCACACGTCGCATAAGTTGGTGCATAACAGACATATGCTGGCAGCGATGAGCCGACCTTTCCCAACCTTTCCAGCATGAATTGAGGGGGAAAAGCCATCAATCACGTAACCTTGCACTAACCAGCCAGTCGAGCTCAAGCTAGAATCGAGGCCTTGCAGCATGGCACCGTTCATCAGCCGCTGTACCAGCGAATGGTAGAGGAACAAGTCCCGGGAGTGCCTGAAACGGCGCACGAATGACAGCGCCAGAAAGACCGGGTACCTGGACCGAGTGGTCCGTAGCATCAACTTTCCGCACCCCCCACCAGAACAAGGTCTCTCTCGGTCAACTCGCTGCCTGCTGTGATTCATCAGCTTGTCGGCCACTATCCCTCGATAGGGTTCGCGCGTGAAAAAGCACATGGTAAGCCCAACCTTCGTGCTCCACATGGGGCGGCTCAATATTTTTCAACCTTCTGTTTGGTGTGCTGCTTCGGCCTGGACGACGAGCACGCATAAGAACCACGGACTGCTGCTCCAACTTCCGTCTCGTTTTGCACCACCAACGTCCATCTCTATCATTTGCTCTGGTTAGCAACGCTGCTGTGCAGTTCACTCTTTCACTGCTCGCCACATCAGTCTCTACCAACAAGGTTTCAGCTTTACCTCGACTTTACGACAGTACTTGAAAGCGCCAGCGCATCAATACAACAACCCCAGTCATCAACATGAAGAACTCTGTTTTCGCTACTGCCGCCCTGGTGGCCGCTGCCGCCGCTGACAACGTTGGAAGTGCCATCGTCGTTAACAAGTGCAACTACGATGTTACTCTTGTCAACGTCCCTTCCTCTGACGGTGGTTACTCCGAGATTGACAAGACTCTGTCTCCCTACGACACCTACACTCAGGCCTGGACCTCTCTCAGCAACGGAAACGGTTGGTCCATCAAGCTCTCCAACAGCACTTCCCTGGAGAACATCCTTCAGTACGAGTACACCTACCAGAACGACGGAACTATCTGGTACGACCTGAGCGAGGTCAACGGAAACCCCTGGGATGGCGACTGGGAGATCACTGCCGACTCCTCTTCGTGCACTCCCAAGCAGCAAGCTTACCGCTACGCTACCGATGATGCCTACGGCATGCAGGCTTGCCCCGCTGACTCCACCATCACTGTGACCCTCTGCTCCGGCGAGGAGCAGAACGATGGCGCTGCTTCTTCCATGTCTTCTTCCGTTCAGGCCCAGACCACCACTTCCAAGTTCTCGACCACTGTTCCTGCTCCTACCACCAGCGCTGCTCAGGCCCCTACCACCACTTTCCAAACTTCCACCATCACCCAAGCTGCTAGCTCCGACAGCGGCAACAGCGGCGATGTGATTGTTACCGCCACCTACGTTGTTACCACCACTCAATGGAACCACCACTGGGGCAGCTTCACCAAGCGCGACCACCACCACCGCCGCCACCCTCACGGCAACTAAAGGAGCATTGCTCCGACCGAGCACCCTGGATGTTGACATTCGGGTGCTTGCACGCCACGATGTTTGATTTGGATCTGATTTATGACAATCTTCTTCTTTCGGCTTCGTGAGAAGACTTGTCCTCTCATGTTGTCCGCCCCCTTTTCTTTTCGATTTCTGAATGAACATTCTTTTGGGTGGTATGAGATGCACCACAATGCTCTCATGGTTTGGCGATTTTTCTTCATCTTATGCTGGGTTCTTTCGAGGACTGTCTGCAGGCTGGGTTTCTTCTTTTCTGTGCTTCCCTTCACGAAGGTGAACACTGGTTATTGGCGCTGATGGTCGTTGGGATACAAGATACGATTGGGGCTTCCACGAGGGCGAATTTCACGACGAGTCACGGCTGTTCGGAATGACTGGTCGTCATGGATGAGCCTTCAATCGAGGCAAGAACGAATTTCTTTCACGTGTAACTTCTTCGACGACCAAAAGATGCCACATAGGATCTTTTAGGATTCACGACTTTACTTCTGATTCAAAAAATAGACAAGAGACATTTGATCCCTTGCTACTTTCAATCTTCACTCACTCACTTCCCATGTGCTAAAATATGTCACATCTAGCCATCTCCTGCGACCACAACTGTACAGATTCATCTTCGGCTGTAAAAATGCGCAAGATTTTTGAGGTTAGCAGAATTGTCCACAGAGACGCGCTGGATGTCTACCTCCACCCTAACACAGCAAGAATCGTTTGCAAGGTCACATTTTTCATGTCTGATATTTTTTTCCATGCTGCTTACCTCTTGTGAGACATAAACAGACGATCTTTTACCAAGCTGTCGCCGAGGATCCGCGATCTACAGGCACCATACCAAACCCCACTTTGGCAGTTTTCGGCTTCGCTTGCGGCTACTCCAGGCATTCGTCATGGATGACGACCAAACGTGTGGAGTTGCAATTGTGCACGGGGCGCTTTCTGCAGCTTTCACCTTTCCACTCCGAATCCTTCCCACTGCTTTCTTCGCCGCGGTAACAGCTTTGAGATCACCACCGAGCATCACAAACGCACATGCAGAAACCTCTGTTCAAGCGAGTCGGCAGCGGGAGAAAGCAATATATCAATAATACGAGCTTCTCAACAAAATTTAGTGAGGTGGCAGCGACAAAATTGCCTTAAGGTGACGCATTGCCGACGAATGGAGACTTGGTAACCTGCGATCCTTGCTGCTCCATCACACCCATCGATGCAGCGCTTCGAATCATGCTCGCGGTCAGGAGTGTGTAGTGGGCTTTTTGGCTAAACTGCATCGGCAAACCAGGACTCATCCGTCATGTCCAATATGTTGAAACCCAGGATTGCTCCCTGTTGAGCACATTGGACTGGATTCTGTTGTCGATGCGACCAAGATACGCACACGCGTATGTAGCTCGGTCGTGGGCCATCCGTCGCATGTTGACACTTGCAACTGAAGGGCAATCAAAGCATTCATCACAATATCCAGGAATTGCCTTGGTTCATTCTGCACTGCCCGGAGCTCGTGTTCAACTGTCAGGTGGCGACCCTGCTTACGACGACCGGTTGTCTTTTGCCAAAGTGCCACGAGTCTTGACAAGCCGTTGCATAGATGGGCATCTTTCGGACAAGTCGAGCATACGGAAACATTATGAACAACTTTTATACGAATGATAGTCGTGCCTCGAAGCATGTCTTGTCGATGCTTAACGATCCGATACACGCCTGGTCCATGGGAGCGGGTTTCTTCCACGATGCTAACAACGTATATGTAGGGGAACAGGAATTGCAACAGAACCGAACTCTCAGCCTAGCAAGGCTCCTTATAACATAGCAGTCAAAAGGCACATTGGTTTTGGTTTTTGATGTAGGTCCAAAGAGATCAAGGGGCAGTATCG
Organism: Aureobasidium pullulans EXF-150; assembly: GCF_000721785.1. Taxonomy (NCBI): domain Eukaryota; kingdom Fungi; phylum Ascomycota; class Dothideomycetes; order Dothideales; family Saccotheciaceae; genus Aureobasidium; species Aureobasidium pullulans. Next base: position 962,782 of record NW_021941031.1, on the reverse strand, counting down.
CTCTTAACGGACATGTACTTGATCATCAAAAGTATCCTGCCTTTTTGCAGCCAAGGTTGCAATGCCTTGCAGGCGAGAGGGAGTTCGGTGCCGGGTCAATTTTACTGCGGCTACGTCTACGTTACTCCGATATCCCAAATCAACTCTGCATCTATGTAGCTAGCCCGTGGTATATCGGTCTAATCTCCTACGCTTCTACAAGGCGGCTATGTGTCGAGATATAGAGTGTTCTGGTTGTCGAGTATCACTTCCAGAGGAGTAGCGCTTCCCTAGCTCTCTAGAGAATCACGAAGACATCAAACCCTTGGTTCTACTCAATATCTACGCTTTTGTCATATCACAAATCGCACCAGAGGTACCAACAGAACATTCGTTGGCCAGAGTTGTTTGGTTGCACACACACACGGTAGTTCTACCGCTATTGAGTAGCACGCATATCCATGCATCTGCATCTCAAACGGTCCGGTCAATTTTCTAGTTTGCACTCAGGCTGGGTGATTGTGCGGCAATGCAAAACTCGACAGGATGGTTATTGAGATTGTGGAATAAGATATCAAGGTGATAGTGAAAATATGACCTCTCCACATAGCGAACGGTAGAAATGCACGATCCTTCTAGGCTGGAGGTGGCTTCCATTGAGAGCGTGCATCGCTGCGATCAACTTGACTAACCCACGGGATATTGTGCGCTTATGCGGCCTGTGTAAGGGAGCATCTCGATAATGTGAAGATATCATCCTTTCTGATCATAGTGGTTACAGCGAGGATGATATCCGAGCACAATAGTTCGGGTTTGTCAGTTGAGTTGGTGCAAGGGTCTCGTGGTGAACTTCGAAAGATCGTGTCTAGGATAAAGGACACGTGCAGATTGCAGCAGTCACATGACCACCAACTAGAAACAAACCACACAGTCAATGTAAATCATAGTTCTGAATATCGCCAAACTCGTTTTGGTATCTCTAACAATTATGTTGATCTCGTAAAAGCACAATGGTTGCGTCGAGTGGTCGTCAACGGTGTGACCCTGGCCGCGGCTGCCTGACTGCCTGACTGCCAGACTGCCTGACTGCCTCATTGTGAAACACTTTGCATCGCGCCTGCCTCCGTCGTAGGGTTTGCGCATGAGCTAGCTTCTTCAGGCTAAAGAGTATACGAGAGCTCTTGTTGGTCAAATGGCTTGTTCTCGCGAATCTATTAAAGACGGCGCAGCTGTGTCAATGTTCATAGAGACTTGGAATTTTGTCCGATGGCGTTTCGGTAGACTTTTACCCGACCACCGATCCATGACCTGCCGTGCCACCACTTCTCGAGCTGCCTGGTCTCTCACTTCTGACTCTCCTCTCGCGTCTGAAACATCCAAACTGTCCTTTCGTGCCTTCTCTTAGCCTCTTCAAGATCGCTCTCATCTCTGGAAGCTCGGCCTGCAGTCTGGTCCTGGCATCTGCATCTGTTCTCTCATCAAGCACCAGGTATATCCTCGATTGTATGTCCGAAGCCTTCTCAGTCGTGTAGTTAGAAAGCGTTTGTGCTAGCAACTCGACATCGAGGGTTGCTTGCATCAAAGCCGTAAGTGAGTAGGTGCGACGTTCAGAGAAAGCAGCAAGAAGAGACTCGCTAGCAGATTCTAGGAAGTGAGATAGCAAGGGTGAAGTCAAGGTGCTTGCTGTGGTCGAGACTTCAGTATGGACCAGTACCAAGGCAAGCAATACATCGTAGATATAGGGACGAGCGTTGGTAGGTCGTGACGAGGTCTTTGGCAACCAGTTGGGTGATGAGATGCCGGCGGAGATGATCACACGGAGTTGTGTTGTGGTGGGCTTGACATAGCCTTGGAAGAGGCGGTCGTCAATTTGTTTGAGTACGTCGCGGATTTGCTTTGATTCATCGGTGAATTTGATCGAGAAGGAAGATTCGAATTGCGAGATTAGTTGTGGAACGACTTCACGGCGTAAGTGGTTAAGGTTGCTAAGTGTGAGTAGTAGACGGACGTTCTGGTAAGCTGAGTTAGGCATTGACAGAATGGCTGCATGCATGGTTTGACATACCTTGTCGGTTGCTCGTGTTGTCAAGACGTTGTTGTCCGCACCCAGACCACCTTGCGCTATCGGCACTGTAAGACCATCTGGGTCCACGATACCTGACTCTTCCAATTTCTTGTTCTTCTCCGCGTTCTCAACTGCACCGCTAAGGGTCTTGTATATGCTGGTGATGAACTGATGTCTGACCATTTGTAGAAGCTTGGTAGGCGGAGGCCCAACGACGTCCTCATAACCAGGACGTGACATTGCCCCAGAAATGTACAGAATCTTCTGCATATCGCCAAGGATAGTTTCCTCAAAGGCGCTGAAGCGGTACGGCATGTTGGTAAGATCTCGGCGATCTGAATGTCTTGACCAGTCTTCGAGATATCTGGTCTTGTCGGAGTCGACGTTCCAAGCAGCACAGACAGCCTGAATACAGCGTTCACGCACTCCACTGACCATGGTCTTGAGCTGCTCTGCCATCCGATAATTATCTCTGACGAGAGAGAGGCTAGCAACCTCGCCAGCCGATGTACCGACAAGAAGTAAGATATTACTGAGATAGTGGACACCGCTCAAAGAGTTTGCGTAAGGTGCCCAAAAGGCGAATTTCTCCCATGATTCACCACGTTTGGGTGAGGGCTCAGGGATGTTGTTGACATCGAAGGAAAACATGCGTTGATCACTGGCCAGACTAGAAGAAGGGGTATCGGGTGTTGCAGGAACCGGTGAAAATAGTGACGAGATATCCTCAACAGGAGAATCGACAAAGAATGAAAAGACGTTCTCACGCATGCTGTTCAGCAGATCGGTAGCAGAATGACGAAGGCGGCTGATCTCGTCTTCTCTCAGATCAAGATGCTGACGACCGCCTTCAGAAGAAAAGACTCCGGTGGGTAGATTTCTCTGGGCTTTGTGCGAGATGAATGACTCTGCAGTCTCCCAGAACTCAACAATCTCGCTTAAAAGCCCACCCTGGGAAGATAGCAGACTGTTCAGTGCGCTTTGCACCTTTTCCCAAAAGTCGATAATCTTCGAGGCGTCCATAGCATTGGGTTCGTTGTTCGAATTTCGGTCTTGCACAAAGTTTGCCACTGCAGACTGTAGATGGAGCTTCGAAGTTTGAAGCGTAGGCGGTTCTGCAGATGCGAGACGTCGTCTCGAAACCTCAATCTCGATGCGCATACGATCGAACGAGCGGGTGAGCTTTTCTTTGAGGTTGTTGTATCGACTGAAAAGCCAGAACGTGATGGGGTTATCATCCATGTCGATCTGTAGTAGTGTCGCTATCAATGTCATAGTCGTGTCAGGCTGACCAGCAGTAGACGGTGTAGAGCGACGAGTCCTTGCGGCAGATAGTTGTTTACGAGATTCGCGCTTGAAAGCACCGATCTGAGATTGAGCGTCCGACCAAACCTTTGCAGCAACCAGAATTTGATGAACGTCCGAGTCTGATAGTTCTTGACTAGTTTCAGCTTTTCGAGTCGCATCATTGGCAAGCTTTTTGGCACGGTTGTATTCAGATACAAGAGAATCGTAATCTTTCTTGCGGATGGCATCTTGTAGAGCCTGGCCAATACCAAACACGTCACGATTTTGCTCAACATAAGACAGGACAGATTTGAGATCTTCCTCCTTTTCGCGACCGCCGAGTGCAGGGCCCCAGACTTCTTCGGCCTTTGCACCAAGTTCGATCAAGGGAGCCTTTATTCCAAGAACGCCATATTCACTCTCCTTTGTCAGAGCATTCTTCTTCTTGTCGGGCAGCTTGTTGATTACGGTTGGTGTCAGAGCTCCGCTGGGAGTACGGAAATGTGAGATGCCTCCCCTACTCGTGTGCCTCGAATGTCGTCGTTGATGGCCGGGAGAAACTGGCATGGCCTGCTGACCTTGGGTACGCATCTCGGTGTATACATTATCGATAGTCGCTTTGGCCTTAACAAAGCGTTCGAAGTTGGACTCGACCAGCAGTTTCAGTGAAGCGGACTTTTGCTCGATGGAACGGGACAGAAAATCAAGACCGTTGAGTAGGGAGTCGGTCGAAGCGGAGTGGTGGACTTGAGAGAGGAACAGGTTCGGCGAGAAGGTGGTCGACGACAGCATGAAACGATTGCGTAGACGGAGGTTCTCCTCAACGGGCAGTCCACGGCGACGCAACTCGTGTACTACGCTAGGAACGATGCCCAAAGGGTCGGGTTCATCTTTCTGCACACTGTTGTCGGATCGTTTCCCTCCAGCAGAGAGGGTGCGATCCAGAGCAGCGAACTTGGACTCCCTATGGTTCGCGCTTGTCGCGTCAGTGGCAGCATCGCTGTCGTAGTCGTCATCGTCGCGGTCCGGCCATTCTGAAGGATATAAGGAGTCGAGCTTGTAATGATTGAGCAGCTCTCGCTCGACTTCGGCAGACATTGGAAGTTGATGCTACAGTTATCATTGACTACTCAAGTAGTGACTGGCTGGCTGTCGCTGTACGAGTACACGTCCTCAAAGTCAATGCATGGGCCCGCCAGCGTGTTCAGTCGTGTTGATGCGGGGGGTATCAGATGGGAGCGATTATCTCTTGGCGCATGCTGGCTCCCGCTCCGGCTTGTCCCTTGTCGCGAGCCGACTCGAAAAGCGCTGTTTGGTAGCCTCGCTTTCGAAGCTGTTGAAGTCCTCCACCACGCACTCTCGACCGGCAATCTCCTCTCCCCGTCGTCTCTCGCTCTCTCAGCCAATTCATCAACATGCTCGGACCCCGAACATTGGCCAGCCCTGCGCGCCAGTGCCTGCGCCAGGCCAGACAGCAGCAGTTCACCAGACTTTCCTTCGCTCGCTCCTACGCCGTCGCCGCCGGTGACAAGGTCGCCAAGTTCAAGGGTACCAAGGGCAACGACGGCAAGTACACCGTCTCCCTGATCGAGGGTGACGGTATCGGTCCCGAGATCTCCCAGTCGGTCAAGGACATTTTCTCCGCCGCCAACGTCCCCATCAAGTGGGAGCCCGTCGATGTCACCCCCCGCCTGAAGGACGGCAAGACCGTCATCCCCGACGAGACCATTGAGTCCATCTCCCGCAACTACGTCGCCCTGAAGGGTCCCCTCGCCGTATGTCCCACCGCTGCCTCTATGCGCCCGCTCTTGCAAAATCTCCCCAGACTGACTCCCCCATTCTAGACCCCCGTTGGCAAGGGTCACGTCTCTCTCAACCTGACTCTCCGTCGTACCTTCAACCTCTTCGCCAACGTCCGTCCTTGCAAGTCTATCCAGGGCTACAAGACCCCCTACGATGGTGTCAACACTGTCCTCATCCGTGAGAACACCGAGGGTGAATACTCTGGCATCGAGCACGTCGTTGTCGACGGTGTTGTCCAGTCCATCAAGCTCATCACTCGCGCTGCCTCTGAGCGTGTCCTGCGCTTCGCCTTCCAGTACGCCCAGGAGGTTGGCTTGAACAAGGTTCGCGCTGTCCACAAGGCCACCATCATGAAGATGTCCGACGGTCTCTTCCTCAACACCGCCCGCGAGCTGTCCAAGGAGTACCCCAACATTGAGTTCGATGCCGAGCTTCTCGACAACACCTGCTTGAAGGTCGTCACCGACCCCACTCCTTACAACGACAAGGTCCTGGTTATGCCCAACCTGTACGGTGACATTCTTTCCGACATGTGCGCCGGTCTGATCGGTGGTCTTGGTCTGACCCCCTCGGGTAACATTGGTGACGAGTGCTCCATCTTCGAGGCCGTCCACGGTTCCGCTCCCGATATTGCTGGCAAGGCCCTTGCCAACCCTACCGCTCTCCTCCTTTCTTCCATCATGATGCTGCAACACATGGGTCTCCACACCGAGGCCAACAGAATCCAGAAGGCCATCTTCGATGTTCTTGCCGAGGGCAAGGTATGTTTCTTGCTTCTCTACTCCCTACCTAGCCAAAATACTGACTCTGTTTCTAGACCATCACCGGTGATCTCGGTGGTTCGGCCAAGACCCACGAGTACGCTGCCGCTGTCATCGCCAAGCTCGCTTAGAAATCTGCTTTATTGCTTGAGAAAGACGATTGGCACGAGTGGTGGTGAGGCGAGTGAGAACGAGAGACTGATGAAAATATATCAAATGCCGGTTTCTTCCTTTTCCTCTTACCTTCCTCTTTTGTTCTTTCTCTCCCTTGTTTATCGCTGTAAAATACACCCTCTTCCTAAATACCATATCCGCCCATTTTCTTTGACATGTTACCCCATCCTCCATGCTTCCATGTGTTTGTTCAAATTTCCTGGGAATGTGGAGGAGGTCGGGTCGGCGGGAGCTTTCGGCTATCTACGTCCGTCGCGGCCCGAGAACACGGCAGTCAGTTCAGCTGCTTCCGGCATGCTCATCACAAGGCACAGCAACCTCTCCGTGTATTAAAGCAAAATGGCGACATACATCTGGCAGTCAGAGATCTGTATTGGCTGCATGCTCTCAGCTTTTAACGTGCTGACATTTCTAGCTATCAAGATGTACAAAGTATCTGAGGATGAAGAAAGTGCCCGCCAAGACTGATACATTGCCATGTACTCCATGTACGAACACATCAAAGTCATAAAATGATACATTTCAACAGCTACAGCATAAGAGCAGGATGCGGAGAGGAAGGTGACGATCAAGATGTCATTCTTGATTAGCTGTCGCGATGTGCAGTATCTTTTAAGCGCTGGAAAATGGACATCGAGAGATGATTCAAATGTGTTTCCGTTCGATTGTTGTGCTATAGCCATGCTTTGATAAACTCCACTGAAGTAAAAGAGCAAAAGACCAGCAATGTTTCCTTCCTTTCCGTGCGTATCGTTCTTCTCGTCTTCTCAGAAAGCATGTTGTGTGGTGCGCCTCATATACGCCAGAGCCCAATGCAAGTGAAAAAGCAACCAGGCATCCCTATACCATTCTTTCCCTTTAATAACCCCTTTTCTTTTTCGTGCTCCCGGTGTGGGAAAGCTACTCGTGATGCATGAAGAGCTGGCTGATGCTTTCACCGTGGTTGTTGCGGCGGATAGCTTCAGCGAGCAAAGTGCTGACATCCAAGACAACCAACTTGCGGATGCCCTTGCGCTTTTCCTCGGGAATGGGGAAGGCATTGGTGACAACGATCGCATCAATCTCGTCACACTCGTCCATCTCGCGTAGACAGTCTTTGCCAAAGAGACCGTGGGTGGCCATGCAGTAGACTTTTGTGGCACCACCGCGCTTGACGACCGTCTCGGCAGCGGCGATCCATGAGCCAGACTTGTCGATTATGTCGTCGACGATGAAGACGGGGCGATTTCGCACGTTGCCGACAAGTGTGATAGTGGTCTCAAGCTCAGGGTCTTGGAGAGCTTCTTCCTCTTCGTCGTCTGAGGCTGTGGCGTCGCCGGTACCGCCAAGAGCAAAGTCAGGACGGCGAGAAGATGCGATGGATGCGAAAGATTGCATCATGTGGTCGGGAACCTCCTCATCGTCGGAGCCTGCGCTTCTCATGGGGTAGAGGCCGGGTGTGGAGCTGGACATGGCGGACATAACAGGCGAGGGGAAATCGTCGTCGACAAGGTGACCGTGGATAAGACGACCAGTAATGACGTTACGGGCACGCTCGTCGGTGTACTCATCGGCGGCTTCTTCGTCTTCGTTGTCCTCGGTGGGCTCAGCAGGAGGCTGAACGGTGCCGAGTGCGGTGGACACGCGGTGAAGCTTAGGTGGGCCGTCGAGTGCGGAGACACTGTCGGGCTTGTCGCTTGATTCATCATGTTGTCCCTCCTTGTTCAGGCCGTCAGACGAGTCGGGGCGCGAGAACTGAGCCAAGGGGCTGGGAAGAGCCGGGGCACCCAACAGCCTGCTGTTGAATGCAGTGGTCGAGCGCGGCTTTCCGGGACGGCGTTGGAAGTTATCTGGACGGCTCTCGGAGTTTGCATAGTCAGAAGGTTTGCTGTCGCCGGACTGGGGAGCGAAGTCGTGCTCGATCGGAGGAGCGTGGTCGAGGTCGGTGTGTTGCTCGGCTTCGACTTCTTCAGCTGCGGCAGCTGTTGCGGCAGAGGAGACCTCGACTGGGGCCATGGACTCGCCGGTGGCGGTCTCGTAGATGACTGAGTTGTACATGCTCTGGCCCATGTTGGGGCGTCTTCTGTCAGTGGTGACAATGCCGAAGCTCAGCTTCAAGGCATCGGCCAACGAAGTCACACGCTTGGTACCACCGGGGTTCTTGCTAACAACGACACCCTCCTTCCAGTTCTCGACGGTGCTGCGGATCCAGCGGGCAAGGAGGGGCTCGGCGACCAGATTGTCGACGGGGCACTTGAAGAAGCCCTGCATCTGGCTTGCGTGAAGGTCAATGGTAATGACGTGGTTAACGCCGGCAATGTGCATCAGGTTGGCAATCATGCGGGCAGTAATTGCACCTCTGTGACTCTTCTTCTTTGACTGGCGCGAGTATGGGAAGTATGGCATGACGGCTGTAGAGCTTGGTCAGTGCTGGGCGCATCGAAAGAGCTTGTTTGTATGTTCGATCTTACCGGTGACAGTCTTGGATGAGCCTCCCTTACAAGCGTTAATCATAATCAGGAGCTCCATGATGTCGTCGTTGGTCCTGAACGGTCAGCGGAGTCCATGGCAATGATCAAATGCCATACTTTTGAGAACCGCTTTGGATGATGAAGACGTTCATGTCGCGCACCGACGTCTTGATCTCGACACTGGTCTCTCCGTTGGCGAACTTTCTAAGATCGACCTTGTCGGGACGTCTGCCGAGTCTCTCGCAGATGCCATCGGTCAGGACGGGGTGGCTACGGCCGCCGAAGACACACGTCTTACGCATGTTGAAGATGCACGGGGGTGGTTGTTGTATGAACTAGAGTGGACGCCGAGCTTCGCGGAGCCTTCGACGTGCGAGACGTGGCGTTTGTTGTGGTTTGTCGCGTTGAAGCGAGTTCTGCTTTACTGCTCTCTTCACATGGTGAGGTAGTGAGCTCGACGTAATTTTGCTCCATAGAAGTTATTTGCTTGCTTGCTCCGTTATCGCGGCCCGTGCCATATCACTTGGCAATGACCAATGCGACTCCTCTCCAATCGCGTCAATTCCTTGTGTAGGACTGCTAAATCCTGAAGTAAGAAGTCAAAAGAATATGTCACTCGGAAAACTACTTCTACGGCACGAGCTAATCTAATTATTTGGACGTGGTGTGATGGCTTCCTGATGCGGCTGTCGGGACAACACTTCTGACCTCTCCGGACGCAAAATAGACAGTATTTTTGGTGTCGCGTGATTGGCTGAACTCAATTGCTTACACGAGTGTTCTTCTCCTAACAATGCACGCTTTATCGCCGAGAACGGTATGAACAAACTGAACATGTTGGCAGGCAGGCTATGCAAAATCGAACCATGGCTTGCGTCCGAGAACAAACAGTCGCGTTCGCAGTGCAATTTCTGGTGGAAGAAGTTATGCCTCACTTAGGTGCAGCATCCACTGTGACAACCATCTGACTTGGATCTTAAGGATTTGAGCAATCTTCTACGAGTAGCTACAAAAGTGTGGCAGGCACAGTGAAAACAGCGGTCAGCTTCACTTCCTCCAACCACATGCCGTTCCACTCACACAGCGAGCTTGCGTGTCTATATTGCGCGGGGTGGTCGCTGTGAGGCTGGAGCTCTTTATCTGCTGACCATCTTCCACTCTCTGTTTCTTGTTACCTTCTTCTCTTCATATCAGGAGTCGTTCTCAGCCCTTCCAACCTCTCTCAGAAGTAACCAGCAACCCAGCCCATCTCATTCCAAGCAACAAATCGAGTTCCGGCAGTCATGTCTCACTCATCTTGTCCCAAGTGCGGTGCAACCATCTCCGGTGGAAAGTCCTGCGGCTCATGCGGTGCTGTATGTTTCTTCTGCCAAACATCTTCTCTCGAGTACTTCCAGATCATCAACCCTGACCTTTCATCAGACATGCCCCAACTAAGACCCTTCCTATGACCTGCATCCGTATCATCACGGTTATGCCGATCAACCGAGATACCCCGCGGACACGACTTTCCCATCCTTCACATCATCCACATTTCTTCACTTACGACAATGACGACAAGGTTGACAAATTTTTGGTTCTTGGAACACATGCGCGGAGTTGGCCTCCGCTGTTGCTCACTGGTTAGCAAGGGAGATTTTCAATCATAAGACTCGACTCGAGGGCCAGATCAATTGCGTTTAGCCGGTGCATCGATATTGACATAACAACAAGCAATAGCATCATCCACATGTCAATGGAAACTCTTTCTCTCCAAGCGTGACGTATTGACCAGATTATTGCTCCCCTATTATAAACTGCTCTCCCTCCCTTCAGCTCGTCTTGAAACCATTCTAACGTATACTACCACTCTCAATCACATCCATCATGTCGGACATCCCTACCACAGGCACTCGCAGTCAGCTGCACCCCGAAATCCAGACCTTCCTCAAGGACCACCCAAAACTTCACCTCGGAGGCCAGGAAGATTTCCACGATGAGAGGAACCACCATCTCGAGGTCTTTGGTATCCACAACCTGCCCAAGGATAAAATTCACCCCATTGGAGAGGTCGAGTTCACTGCTATCCGTGGGGCCCATGGAACAATCCCTGTTCGTGTCTTGTATCCCAAGAGCGGAGAGGATAAACGCAAGAACGGTGAAGCAGCTGCTTTGGTCTACTTTCACGGTGGAGGTTACACGGTCGGCTCAGTCGATGAATTCGAGAACGGTCTGAGATTGCTGGCCGAAGAGAGTGGAGTACAGGTAACCATCCCTCTATCATTATCACCTACAAGCAAGTTGCTAACAAGCTCCAGGTCTACGGTGTCGACTACAGACTCGCCCCCGAGTACCGCTTCCCCATTCAATTAGATGAGTACTCCGCCGTAATCGACTGGCTCCAAGGCGATGGAGGCAAAGCTCGCGGCGTACACCCCTCCAAAGTAATGGGCGGCGGCGACTCAGCAGGCGGCAACATGACCGCAGCAACAACCCTTCGCCGTGCAGACAAAAACCAAACACCTCTCGCCGCACAAATCATGCTGTACCCCGAAGCCCGCGTTCCCTTCGACACCCCCGCCGCGGTCGAAAACAACAGCGGCTACTACCTCGAGTGCAATGGCATTTTCAGTTTCGCCGATCACTATTTGCCCAGAGGTACACCGCCATCAAATCGCTACATATCGCCCGGTATGCAGGATATCAGTAAACTTGGTGGCCAGCCCCCTGCTGCCATCTACACGTCTGGCTTTGACCCTCTGCGTGATGTGGGTGTTGAGTATGCGCACAAGTTGAAGCAAGCGAAGAATGAGGTTGTTTGGCATCATTATGAGGATATGACCCATGGATTCTTGCAAATGACTGCTTGGTCGGACAAGGCTATCTCTTGTGTCAAGGATATCGCTATGGATATGAAGAAGTTTGGCTACGGCTCATGAATATAATCTACAGGGGGAAGGGACGCCGGTAGTCACTTCTAAATCTCGTGCTCAATGTACATCATGAATGCATGCCTCGGCATTTCTGTGACTTCAATTGGTAGTGGTTGATGGAATGCCAATTTCAAGGTATAGCAAGAAAGACAACTATGCAACTTACCAATGCACTAAAATACCCTTGTCGCTATAGACATGTACGAGGCCTTTCAGATCGGGAGACATCCGTGAAGATGAGCAAGTCGGCGTGCTCTCACTGGATACGACTCCGACCTGAACAAGATTCTGACTATTTACAGTCACACCCCTTTAAGGCTGCTCGCGAGAGGGAGCGAATGCGACATAATCAACAGCTGATAGGAGTTCGTGATCATGTAATATAATTAAAACCAATCGAGTATACAATATAAAGCCTGTCACTGAGAAGGGTATGCCACACTTCCCATGAACACCCTCGTCCCAAAAACCGATATCGTGATCCCAGCTCGTCCCGTCGTATCAACATGTTTAGGTGTAGATACTCTCAGTGTAGTAGTTGACTGCCAAGCCCTTCTCAGCCATCTCTGCGTTTTCGAGGAAGTGAAGCGGCATCCACACAAGATGTCCCTAATTTGCGTGAGCAGTTGTTCAGATCGAAAGGAGTGAATACCACTTACCTTAATCTTGTCCAGGTTACTTTTTACGTCAGCCTCGGGTTGGTACTTGTTGTACAGATGGCCCTGTTTCATGTCTCCCCTGGGCAAGAAGTTCTGGTAGTCTTCAAAGGTGCGAATGTTGTCATCGGGATCTGCGTGGAACAGATGACGGAAGACCTCTGTGTTGACAGTAGCTCGCTCGGTCCACATATTCCAAACCTCGTCGCACAAGGGGTCAGTAACAAGCTTGTCCCATTCGTCACCCTCGTACCAGTGGTTAGGGCAGACGTCCGGGGGCTGTGCGTTAGGGTCCTCGCTTGCGTCCAAAGGCTGAGCAGGCAACAAACCTAAGTGTTCACGCCAAAGCATACGACGAAGGGTAGCAGCGTGATGACCAGCTTGGTATTCATGGCCGTCCATCATCGAAGGAAGTGCATTAGTATCCTCCATGATAATGGTCAGTTCCGAGTCGTGGTAGCCCAATTGAGATCGATCGTTGATGTTACTGCTTCCGCAGATGGCAATTCTGTCATCGACAATGCAAGTCTAGCACAAAGTCAGCGTTACTCCTTATAAATTCACAGGTGGTTTCATTCACCTTTCCATGAACGTAAAGTTCCTCCTGAACCCAGTTTTCCTTCTCTTGTTCGGCGGCATTCTCGTCCCATGGCTCCTCGCTAACCTTCTTTTCGCCCAACATGGCGCTCTTAGCCACACTGTCTGCACTGATGACTTCATCCTTGTTGAGTCCGGCAGCCGCTCTACGGGCTTCGAACTTGCGCTTACGATCCTTGTAGTGCTCCTTCTCATCATCCTCGGATTCGCCCTCGTCGGAAGAAGACGATTCTGCACCACCGTGCACACCGGAGGACATGATCTCCTCGGCCTGGGCACGCTGGACTTCTTGGTAAGTAACACCGGACTCTTCTTCCATCTTCTTCATTGCTGGTGTCTTGTTGAGTCGATCGTATGAGCGAAGGTTGAATACGAAGACGTGCTTCTCGGGATCGATACCCTCCTTTCTGATCTGGCCGAAGATGGAATGTTCTCCTCTGTTGATCGACTTGTATTGGTAGTCCATGATTGCTCTGAAGATGTGTTAGCGGATGCGTGAGCACTGAGGAAACAGGAGACTATCTTACCTAGTACCGGCGGCGGCATTATCTCTCAGGTCACCAGCGAATCCAGGAATAGCCGGAATAACGATGATGACTCTGAACTTGCGACCTTCCTTGCCAGCTCTAACACAAGCGTCGACGATGGCTCTACCGATCAGATTGTGGATGGGTGCTTGCTCCTCTCCAGTGGAAGTGATGAAGAACTGGTTCTCAATGTAGACAAAGTGCTGGGCATTTCTGATGATCTCACAGTATGCGTTCTGGATACTGTGCTCGGTCAGGATACCACTGGACCAATCTGCGCTGCTTCGCACAATCTGCGCATGGACACTGCCTTGGACGTTTGAAGGATCCGGTCTGCCAGTCTTGACGTTCATGGGCGAGATGGGGTGGTGAATGTACTCTCCAACAGGATGCTTAGGCCTTTGGACTGCAATCAGATCCTCATCTTCACCCTCACGGCCCTCCAGAGTGAGCCAGTCGAAACGGTCATCACGCTTGTACTTGTCACGCTTGACAAAGTTCCAGCGCAACTGGAAGTGCTCGGCGATATCGTAGACACAAGGACCGATAACACCCATAGCCACATCGTGCCAGGGCATACGTCCATAATCGGCCTTGCTCAACTCATTACTTTTCCAATCTTTGACATCCTGGAAGTCCATAATACGATTGTTATTGAAATCTTGTCCAGGGAAAACTTCGTTCTCGACACCCGAAGGATGAGCATCGGCTAGGGGATGCTGCATCTGGTCCCAGCGACCGAAACAAAGGTCAAGGCCGCCGATGAAGGCCAGATCGAAGTCGATGACGATGAACTTTTCGTGATGGGCCCAGTAGAAGGTCATGTCTCCGGCGTTTTCGAAGACGTTGTGGTCGGGGTGACGCATGCTGTGTATGAGATCAGTACTTGATATGGATTGGGGAGCTGCACGCGGTTCTGTGGCGGTATGTACAGAAGAGGGGACGGTCATAACTTACACATGGATGTTGCCATGGCCAGGAGTTCCCTCGGGGCAGAGAGCACGAAGGGCACGCTTGGTGTGGGCAGAGTTGCAGGTCAAGGCTTGGTTGACTTCCTTGTAGACGACAATGTAGATTTGGACGCCGCGTTCAGCTGCACGCTTCAGGATGTGATCCAGACGCCAATCTTGAGTGGTGAATGGAGGTCTGCGCAGGAAGAGTTCGGGCGACAGCCACCAATCCTCGATGTAGATTGTCTCCTTTGCTCTTTCAAGTGCGACCGACACGGCGTGGAAGTAGTCGCGGCCGTCAATGTACCACTTGATTTTGTTTCCATCTCTTTCCGGCGCGAAACTTTGGAAGCGATGGCCTTCGCCGATTTTTGTTCTCTTCTCGTCGGTAGCCTTCTCGTGCTCTTCGTCATGACGATGGTTTGGGTTGATCAGGTTCTGCCACTTGCCAATCTTGTGCTTCGCGTGGACGGCCTTGACCTTGATGTCGTAGAGAGATGTCTCCTTCAGCTTCTGTCTCAGGTCCGAGAAAGGATGCTTGATGTGGTCGCCAGCACTCTTATGCTCCGCGTCGGTCGAGTCACGAGTCTGCTCTGCCGAAGAGTCGACATGCGACGTCTTTCCGATAAGACCCATGTTGCGTATTTGGACTGGTCAGCGCTTAGGTATGCGCAGCGCACGCGATATTAGGTATCGAGTCGCGAAAGGGTCCAATCAATGACCTCAATCGATTTTGAGAGATAAGGAAGTGCGGAGGAGGGGAAGAGGGACAAGGAAAAGAAAGACCGGCTGAGCTCGGAGTGTTAACGTTTACCTTGAAAATCGAAGGAACGCTGCACCTTCCGAAAACCTGATCGCCAGACACAAGTCCTCGCCCAACTTGTCCGATCTTGGTGCAAGTGTGGTGTTTCGAGTGTCGCCTAACCTACGAGAGCCCCGCGCTTACTATTATGTCATCCCGCAGCTTCCAAACCAAGATCAGATCAGTGGAGTTGGTGTGGCTTGCAAGGGGTGGCTGGCTATCATCTTATCCAGGATCCATCAAAGAAACATCCCCTTGAAAGTTGGCTGGTGGTCAAATCAACTCTTAGGTTATGTATGCTCATATTACTGCCATATTCATGTATGAAAAATCATCTAGACACAAAACACTCCCTTCTTCCCTGTATGCATAAAATCCATCCCGCAAATTTACAATGCCAAAGACGGTGAAATTACAAATGCCAACGCCATACGCGAACAGCAACTTCATCTTGTTCCAAAACCGACTACATACCAGCAGCCAACATCAAGCCATAACCAACCGTGATGATTACGACGTAGGCCATGATTGAGGCGGGTACACCACGCGTGATGAAGTGCTTAACCTGGAGGTAACGTCTGCCAGTGTTGGGCTCTTCCATCATGATTGCAGCTGTGGTATTACGTCAGTACTCATTCGCAGCAGTTTACAGGTATTCAAGAACTTACTCATGTTGGGGAACCCAGAAGTGGGAAGACCCATAGCAGCGGAAGCCATGAGAACGCTTCCCATAACAAGAAGGTTGGGGTGTGGATCGCTCATGCCCTCACCAACCTGCTGAACCAAGGGCAACACAATCAAGGCAGCGACTGTGTGGGAGATAAAGGTAGCTACGACACCGATCAAGGCAGCAAACACAACCAGCACGCTGTAAAGGCCGAGACCTTCGACGCGAGTGGTGATGGATTCGGCAATGGTACGCAGCAACCCAGACGAGTTGACGGCCTTTCCGAGTGCCAAACCGCCAGCAGCCAGAATAATGATGGTCCAGAGGAAGTTGTTGAAGTCCTCCTTGTTGAGAATGCCCAACCCGAAGAAGACAACCATAGGAAGAATGGCGACAACGCCCATGTCACCAAACATGAATTCGAGCTGGTGGCTGAAGCACCAGAGCACGATGGTGAAAATAGTGACAAAGCTGATGAACCACTGGGTAGGTGTGAACTTGTCCTTCATAGGGCGAATGGGCACGATTGTCGTGTTGCGACCTGGACGGAATGTGACCAAAAGCAGACCCCAGATCAAGAGGATGGAGATAATGCAGACGGGGAGTGAGATGAAGAACCAGACTCCCCAGCCGGGTGCTGGTGTCATGTTCTGAAGGGCAATCAAGTTTTGAGGGGAAGCAATTGGCGAGGCAGCGCCTCCCATGTTTGAAGATAGAGCAATGCCCAAGAGCAGAGCCTTGGACATATCCGAGTCGGCCGGCAGGTTTCGCAAAATGGGCTACAATATGGTCAGTGTTTTGTCCTCAATAGTCTTGGGTGAAGCACATACCTGAATGATGGAGAAGCAGAGAACAGGAGCTGCGACGTTACTGATCCACATACTGGCAAACATAGCAACAAACATGCTGGTGATGAGCACGTTGCGAGGTTTCGTGCCAGCCTTACTAAGTACGAACGTCGCCATCATCTTCGCAATGTTATGCTTACTCAATGCAGCAGCAATCGTGAAGCCTCCGAGCAAGAGCATGATGACAGGGGACCACATAGCACCGAAAATGTAAGTTGCTGCTGCCTTGGATTCGAGACGACGATGAGGCTCGGCTTCGGATCTGACGACGCGCAAGACCACAACAAGGAAGGGGACGAGCAGCGAAGTCACGAACAGTGGGATGGCCTCGGTGGCCCAGAGCAAACTTACAAGGACGACAAGCGCCAAGCAGTTCTGTTCAACTGGAGACTCCATGATGGGTGCGAATAGCAGGATGAAGAAGACGGCAACCACAGCCACCAGAGTATAGAAAGTGCTTGACAGGAGGAAACGTGGGCATCGGTACTTACCAAGAGGTGTGACAACCTCCTTGGTAGCCTCCAGCTCTTCGTCACCCTGCAAACGTGCCTTGCCGCGGTCTTCGATACCGCCCAGCATTGTTTGGCCGAGACCCATGTTGGCGGCTTGTGCTTTTCGCTCGATACCAATCATCTCACGCCAGACGGTGTTGCGCTCCCAGACGACGTGTTCGCGCAAGTGTAGGCGCAGCTCACGTCTGGCCAGGTCGACATCGCCCTTGGTCACAAGATCTGCGTATGCTGTCTCGAGCTTCTCGATGTTGACATTCAAGCGATCGGTAGTATCCTGTTGGAAAGGATAGGCATTGTCGACGTTGGCCTTGATGTATGAGCTCTTGAGCTTGCGGTCCAGAGTTTTGTCGTACTTCTTCAACACTTTCGCGAAACCAGTCTTATTGAGTTGGATGAAAGAGCGCAGTTCGCACAAGGTGACATATAGACTGATGGTGCGTTTCTTGAGAGTCACGCCTTCGTTGTACAATACGTCGAGGGCTTGGTCGTCAAAGTCGTGAGAGCTGCTAGGTCGTCTACGCGACGAAGAATCCAGATTGGAGCTTGCCGACATGTCGTATGGGTTGCCGTCGCGAGAGTTTGACTTGGTGAGACCGGTTCGTTCATCATCACTCTCGCCTTCTTCTTGATGGCCACTCAAAGTACTGGCGCGTCTTCGACGACCGATGCTGAAGCCCTTGAAGATGCTAGCTTTTCTCGCCTTTGCCAAAGTACCGTTCCTTGCAGCCGGGCCAGCCTCGTGTTCTCCATCCTGCTCTTGTGTCTCTTCCTCAAACTCCTGTTCATCCTTGAGGAGTGACTCGACTTCGGCAAAGATATCCGACTCCTTGTTCTGGTAGAAGGAAATGATCTTTTCCAGGTCGTGGTCTAGGGCGCGGGAAAAGACCTTGTCTGGGTCCTCATTGTCGCCGGCAAGAAGTGGTGAGGCCTCGACATCTTCGGGGATGGTATTTGCTTGGTGAAGCCTCTTCTCGAGGGTGTATATCCTGGCGTACGTCAGTAGGCAGAAAGCAAGGGCTTCGTGGACGCGACGGACAATTTCTTGAGATTGCTGTACGAGATGTAGTTGTTGCTCCACTCGGGCACGGCATTGAACTGGATGCTATGCGAGAACTTCATGTCGAGTATGCGCGCGAGCTTCTCGAGTCGCGCGGCCGAATATTCGTTGTGCGATGATGATGTCGACGACGGAAGTGGCACTGCGGGTGCGGGAAGAAGAAGGCCGAGCTCGATGTCGGTATCGTTGAATCGTCCACCCTCCAGAATGCTGACGCCAAACGGTTGTTCTTATTGATTCCGGTATCCTCTCACGTGGACATCTGTATCTACAGGTGTGGGTAGCCTCAATGTATCGCACGTAGTCGCTGTGATGGACTTCAACGTGGGTAACGACACCGTGCCATCATGATTGGCTTGGGTTCCAAGACAACCAATCCCCCAGCTTGGCGTAGGTATGCTTCTCGCGGTCCCTCCTCGACCAACACCACTTTCGGCCCTCTTGAATGTCATTTGACCTTGTTATGTGGCCCTCGCCCTGCGTACTGGTCCACTTCGTTCGCCTCATCATGTGCACCCTGCATGCAAGGTGCCTGCACACCGACGCCCAGAATGTCACTGCAAGATAGCTGTGTAATTGCACCATGTCATGCTTTTGTCTTACTCTGTGTTTCGTCTCAAGCCATGTGCTGACTGAAGACCGATGTACTGCCATCGACAGTTCAGTGCTACGACAAGCTACAGCCATCCATCTTCGACGATGATCAGGACTGAGACCAGGCTTCACCTCGACACGCAGGGGCTCAGAAGAATTTTGTGACACTCTACATATTCGGCACGGATCTCTCATGCTCATCTGGCCATTGTCAGATCTGATTAGAGATCCCGCTTGTTCGTTGTTGGTAGTTGCCTGGGATTGGCGATCCCAAGCCCTCATTGTCATTCCCCATCAGGATTCAATATCAAATCTTCGCCATCCATGTTCTGCTCTGCTTCTTCATTATCAACATTGTCGTCGTCGTCAGTTCCATCGTCTTCAGCCGACCACTTCTCCAGTCCATCCTCGTCCTGTTCTTCGTTCGGCTCCTCCTCTTCGTCTGGGGGCAGATCGGGGTCGACTTTCTCTCCTAGGTGACTTGTTGGAAGGAAGACTTTTCCTTGCAGCTTATCAGGGAAGTATTCCTGGACGACCCTGCCTTCTCTGTAGTCCGGGTTATATTTGTATTCTTTGCCGTAGCCGAGTTCTTTCATCAACCTTGTCGGAGCGTTGCGCAGATGCACTGGAATAGGTATGCCGGCAATACCAGGTTCTGACAGAGCAGCATACGCGGCATTGAGACCTCGATATGAGCGTGTAGACTTTGGCGCCTCAGCGAGTGCCACTGTAGCATGTGCAAGGTTGATTCTGCACTCAGGCATGCCGATCTCTTTGGCAGCCGTGTATGCAGCTGTTGCCAACGGAAGCAAGGTGTTGTCAGCCAGACCAATATCCTCGCTCGCCATGACTACCATTCGTCGCGCGATGTAGACTGGATCCTCTCCGGACTGCAACATACGAGCGAGGTAGTAGAGTGCTGCGTCAGGATTGCTACCTCTGACACTCTTGTGAAACGCGCTGATTGTGTCGTAATGCTGATCTCCCTGGCGATCGTATACTAATGTTCGAGTCAAGTTTTCTTTGACAGTCTCAACGGTGGTATCGGCATCGTTTGACAGATCCAGAGCAAGGGAAAGAAGATTCAGGGCTGTGCGAGCATCACCGTCTGCAAAGCTTGCATGATAGCGAAGTAGTGCATAGTCATTGCCTTCTAACAACTCTGACGCGTGAGGTGTCGTGGGAGGTTCAAGGCTCAGAGCACGCCTGAGTATAGATGTAATGTGCTCATCATCTAGCTTGGACAGAGTGAATGTACGACATCTTGAGAGAAGAGCATTGATGACTTTGAAGCTGGGATTCTCCGTAGTAGCTCCAATCAAAGTGATTGTGCCATTCTCTACAGGGGCTAGGAAGACATCTTGTTGGCTTTTACTGAAGCGATGGATCTCGTCACAGAAGATGATTGTTCTGCGGCCAGTGAGAGATAGTTCATTGCGAGCTTCGGCAAACAGTTTCTTGCATTCGCCAACACCAGACGATGTACTGTTGATCTCAACAAAACGATTGCCTGCGGTTTTAGCAATGAGGCGTGCAATAGTGGTCTTGCCTGTACCTGGGCCGCCCCAGAGGACCATAGAAGGAACACGATCGGTTTCGATCAAGGAGCGGAGAACACCTTTTGGGCCTACAAGCTCTTGACCCTGTACTTCGTCTAGAGTACGTGGTCGCATTCTTTCTGCCAGAGGGGCAGCTTTTTCCAGGTTGACATTTTTGGATCTTTTAGGTAAAGGTTGATGAGAGTCTTCTTCCTTGACATCCTCTAGAGGTCTCTTCTGAGTTGCGATGGGAATTTGGACATTCTTGTAAACCTCGGTGCCATTTACGGGCTGGGTAGAAGAGGGGATGCTCTGAGTCCGTTTGGCAGCTGGAGTTTGGAAAAAGCTGGCCACCTGAGTTGGTTTCGGGGGAGGTTGCTGTGTCGGTGGCGGTGATTCGTCGGTGAATTCATGGCAACCTGAATCGATATGTCGATTGATATTCAGCTCCTTGACGGGCTTGCTACAGATAGGACAATCGACGAGCTGTTGTGATGACATGGGAGGTGGTTATGGAATGACATGACTTGATAAAGACGCGGGATTCGGAGGAGACGCGTTAAGCTCTCGAGACGAGCGTCGAGACGACGCGCCTTTTGCGGTATCGGCGTGCTGGTCCCGGTGATGTCGTGCTTGGTAGTGGGGTTGGTCAAACATGGGGTAGAGATAATATACGACTAGCAAGCTGACTCTTACGCTCGCCATGAGATTGCTTCGACCCTCACTTGTTTCTATCAGGACTCTCCCTCAGAAGTCTCTCGTCCGCCAATTCACATCATCCACGTTCAAGATGCGCAAGGATCCGTTCAAGCCTGCAGCCCGCGTGGCCGGCCAGAAGCAAGATGTCTGGTCCATCGTCAACGAGGCCGCTGCCTCTTCCAAAGTCTCTGATGTTGTGAACATGGGGTGAGTAGGCGAAGACTTTCTATGGCCAATCTTTAGCTGACCCCCGACACAGACAAGGCTTCTTCGGCTACAACCCTCCCCAATTCGTCATCGATGCCGCCAAGGGTGCTCTGGACAGAGTCGAGTGCAACCAGTACTCGCCCACCAAGGGAAGACCTCGTCTGAAGAAGGCTTTGGCAGACGCATACTCGCCCTTCTTTGGGCGTACTCTGTATCCTGAGAAAGAGGTCACCATCACAACCGGCGCAAACGAGGGCATGCTCTCGGCCTTCATGGGCTTTGTCGAGCCCGGCGACGAGGTCATTGTCTTTGAGCCTTTCTTCGATCAGTACATCCACAACATTCAGATGCCTGGTGGTAAGGTTGTCTACGTGCCCCTCCATCCCCCAGAGAAGGGTGCCACTCAGACCACTTCCGCTGGTGACTGGTCCATCAACATGGACGAGTTGAAGGCCGCTATCAACGACAACACCCGCATGATCGTTCTCAACACCCCCCACAACCCCATTGGAAAGGTCTTTACACGGGAAGAGCTGCAGGCAATCGGTGACTTGTGCGTCCAACACAACATCATCATCCTGAGCGATGAAGTCTACGATCGTCTCTACTACACGCCTTTCACTCGCATGGCTACTCTGTCCCCTGAGATTGCCAACCTGACTCTTACTGTTGGGTCAGGAGGCAAGAACTTCTACTGCACAGGTTGGCGTGTTGGATGGTTGATCGGTCCTGAGCACCTCATCCAACCCGTTAGTGCTGCCCATACTCGTATCTGCTACAGCAGTGTTAGCCCTCTACAAGAGGCCACGGCTATCGGCTTCGAGGAGGCTGACAAGCACAACTTCTGGGACGAGACCAAGGCCGAGATGAGAGGCAAGATTGATCGTTTCGTCGCTGTCTTCGATGAACTGGGCTTGCCCGTGAGTCCTGCTCCGTTCAACATCGTGTCTTCTCCACTAATATGACCCTCCTAGTACTCCGATCCCGAGGGTGGTTACTTCGTTCTTGTCAACATGTCCAAGGTCAAGCTGCCATCTGACTACCCCTTCCCTGCACACGTTGCAAGCCGTCCTCGTGATTTCAAGCTATCGTACTTTATCATCAAGGAGCTTGGCGTTGCTGCTATCCCTCCTACCGAGTTCTTTACTGACGACAACGCTCATATCGTCGAGGACTGGTTGAGATTTGCCATCTGCAAGAACGACGACGTGCTTGACAAGGCAAAGGACAGACTCAGAGGTTTGAAGAAGTACATGCAATAAGCGCTCCAATACCCATGCTATAGATTTACGAGAATGACAATTGTGTACATATGATGCAGTGTACATGCCAGAAGTGACGACATTTGCTGTGCAGACAGTGAGAATACCGGTGTCCAAAGGTCTTGATCATAAAACTTCGGTCCAACCCGGGGAGCGTGACAGACATTTTAACAATACCCTGGAGAGCTTTCTAAATAGTGCTTGTCTGTTTGAATTCTGTTTCCGCTTGGTCGTCTTGAGTTATCGCGTCCGGACATCAAGACCAGGGTCACCCAGCAAGCGATGAAGCAGATCTATCGCGATCTATCTCCACCTTAGCGCCAGATGCTGACATCATCACCGATCTCTCTTGACGATCAAGGGATTCATGTCTCTGCACCAGTGCATCTTATGAACTAACGATTCTGGAGAAAAAGAAGCATCGTCATAGCTAGCTAACAGGTAGACTGAGCTCATGTGTATCGCTGTTTTTCTCAGCCTCTTTTCTTTCCAATTTCCACACCTTTTTCTCATATCAATTGATGCTTCGGACTTTATTTCACACTTCTGCGAGATCCCTTGCGTATAGAACCAAGACAGTTCTGGTCCCAGTCAAATTCTCACCCATCTCACGATATCAAGCCACTATGGTCGCTGCTAAACGCAAGAGAAACGCGGCCACGACAGCTGCTGCAGTTCCGTCTCCGCCACCAAATGGATTGACTAACCCTCAAGAGAACTCAGAGGTCATTGACGCGCCGAACGCGTATCGAGCTTCTCCAGACAGCGATGTAGACCAACGATTAGCACCAGGACCTATCAAGTCAGAAGCAGGATCAGAGTCGCCTCTGTCAGACGTCCCGGATGTCGAGCCGCCGGCTAAGAAGAGAAACACCAAGAAAGGTGCTGCTAAGGCGGGGGCCGCTATTAAGAAAGAGAAAGAAGATGTAGCTACTGAAACAACGCCGGCTAAGAAGACACCGGTCAAGAAGGCAGCCAAAGACGACATGGATGATCCGGAAGCTGAAGACGAAGAGGAGGCCGGCGAAGAAGAGCTGTCTGCGGCGCTAGGCCGACCTCCTCCCGTCAATAGCGATTATCTGCCTCTACCTTGGAAAGGAAGGCTAGGATATGTAAGCTTGTAGCGAATCAGCGTAAGGGATGACTTGCTAACAAACATAGGCTTGCTTGAACACCTATCTCCGCTACAGCACACCACCAGTCTTCGCCTCCCGTACTTGCCGCATTGCCTCAATCCTGGAACACAGACATCCCCTTCGCGATCCTAACGAGCCCGAGCACCCAACGAAAAACCGTCCTGATAGAGAGCAACCTGCCAGCATAGAGCGAGGTCAAAAGTACGTCGAAGCACTTGGTGTCGCCAATGCTAGGGATGTCATCAAGATGCTCAGGTGGAATGATAAATACGGCATCAAGTTCATGCGCTTATCCAGTGAGATGTTCCCTTTCGCTTCTCACGAGGAGTATGGTTATAAGCTTGCTCCTTTTGCTTCCGAGGTACTGGCAGAGGTCGGCAAAGTTGTTGCTGAGTTGGGTCACCGTGTCACCACCCATCCTGGACAGTTCACACAACTGGGTTCACCGCGCAAACAAGTTATCGACAATGCTCTGCGCGATCTGGCTTTCCATGATGAGATGCTCTCGCTTCTGAAACTTCCCGAGCAGATGGACAGGGATGCAGTCATGATTTTGCATTTGGGAGGCGTCTTTGGCGACAAGGTAGCAACTTTGGACAGGTTCCGTGAGAACTACAAGGCACTGCCACAGTCTGTTAAGAACAGATTGGTGCTCGAAAACGACGATGTCAGTTGGTCAGTTCACGAGCTGCTGCCGGTTTGTGAGGAGCTCAACATCCCTATGGTTCTCGACTACCACCACCACAACATTATCTTTGACTCTGAGCAGCTTCGTGAGGGTACAGCAGATATTATGAACCTTTATCCCCGCATCAAGGCAACGTGGGACAAGAAGGGTATCAAGCAGAAGATGCACTATTCTGAGCCAACGCCCGCTGCCATCACTGGACGTCAAAGGAGAAAGCACAATCCTCGTGTGGCCACTCTTCCACCTTGCGCAGACGACATGGATCTCATGATCGAGGCAAAGGACAAGGAGCAAGCTGTTTTCGAGTTGATGAAAACATTCAAGCTGCCAGGCTACAATACTTTCAACGACATTATTCCACACGTCAGGAATGATGATAACAAGGTGGCCATGCAGGCCTCCAACAAGAAGAAGGCCACACCCAAGAAGAAGGGTAAGAAGGTCAAGGACGAAGATGAAGAGATGGAAGACGATGAGGAAAGTGCCGTGAATGGCGAGACCGCCGCATTGGTACCCGAGGAAGAAGTTGGCATGGGTGGTCCTGAAGGTCGCGTATACTGGCCACCAGGCATGGAAGACTGGCTTCGACCTAAGAAGCGTGAAGTCAAGCCTAAAGCCGTACCTGGATCCGCAAAGAAGGTCACTCCTGCACAGAAGAGAAAGGCCCTGGCCGATGCTGTCGCCCTCGAAGCTGCCGTAAAAGAGCAGCACGAATCTGATGAAGATGCCGCAGAAGCAGCCACGCCAGCAACGAAGAAGGCCAAGGAAGCTCTCAAGCAAAGAGCAGCCGCTGCCCGCGCCAAATCCGATGCCCTTCAAAATGCAACTGCGCCTCCTGCTGCCGCACCCGCACCCGCGACGACAACAAAATCAGCGCCCAAACGCAAAACACCCGCTCCCAAGGTAAAGAAGGAGAAGGAAGAAAAGGTCGAAGTCACACCTCCCACCAGTGATGACGCCGAATCAGAGCTCGAATTGAACTCATCAGAGGAGGATGCTCCAGCCAAAGCGCCAAAGCGACCTGCTCGTGCCGGTGCAAGATCAAGCGGTAGAGCCAACAAGTCCAAGGTCAGCTATCAAGAGGCGGACGTGAGCATGGATGAGGATTGACTCGAGGGGCAAAGGGGCTTTGATCTTGTTCAGCATGCTATTGCTGCTGCCCCGCCTGGTACTGTGTAGTAGAAAACTTGATATATAATAATTACTTGACCTTATTTCCCACTGCCACATGGCTCGCCATTGTGTTCAAATATAGGCATAAACATGCAAGATGATCTTCGACCCTGGATGACTGTTTGTCGACAATAAGATCGAACAGCTGCCCGACTCTCCCACGTCTGACTCCAGTAAATCGATGCCTGTTGAAATGCAAGATACCTTTTGGATCAATCAACACGTCCCAGCGGCATAGACCCTCCTTGGACAGGCAGAGAATTGCAAATAGCTCCGTGCAATTTTAAACAATTATTCGCCGGCCTCACACTCCATCGGGCCCTGCACATGGTGCACCAGAATCAGTCACCAGGGCATCCACAAACACTCGACAACAGCAATTGCTCCTTCCCCTCCTCCACCAGCACTCTCGCTTGAACCAGCCCGGACGATCGATGTAATTGTCCACAGAGAGCGGTAGCTACCCAGGCTCTTGTTGAATAGATCATCGATAGCAAATACCTTCTTGCGTTCTGACCGCACCATCTGCTAGCTTTACCTACTGTCGATGGAAGTGGGAAGAGTTGCTGCACCAATGTTTCGGCAATTGTCCTTGGAATGATTGGAGTGACGATGAGCTCAACACAGAGCATTGATCAGACTATAGCACGTGATAAAGACAGCATGAGCCCTGGCGCTAGCTCGATTCGTTCCAAGTCACAGGATCTCTCGACACGTCCGGAAGTGTACACGAAGCAGGCAGGATGGCAATTAGGCCCCGAGGGAGTAGAAATCTGACAGCACGTGAAATATGATAAAACCCTTTCATTGATTGATTGCTTTTTGATAGTTGTAGACTCGTGATTGAAACATTAGCGACATTGTACGTTAATCTTGGAACTCTATGCGCCAACAGACACATTTGAGCTAGCCGGTGTCATATTTCCCCTGCTTCCTTGCAGCAATCCGAGCAGACTTTCCGCTGCTTCTCTTCTACGAGCAAGATCGTCCTTGATACGCTGGTGTTTGGCCGCTGCACTGCGTTCTGTAAATCTGTTGGAAGTGCTTTCTTCCACGAACTCGATCGAGTGAATCATGTAGCTGACACCGTCGTGATCGGAACCCCACTCCCGAGAGCGCAGGAAGTTCTGCGTCGATGCCATGTAATTTGTAAGAGCAGGCAGTATGAGGAGTGTAATGTGCAGGTCAGCCTTGGGTGGTAAACGCAATGGCACTTTGGGCTTCTCTGTGACGACTTTGCCCAGTTCTGGAGTGTCTGAGGCCTCTTCGCCTTGCTCTGAGAATAGCTCGCGGAGGTCCTCATTAAACTCGCCAAAGTCACCACGGATCCAGCCAGAGTGAACAGCAGCAGCGACAGGGTCAGAATCGTCAGAATAAACTTCAGAACCCCATACTGCGCGTGTTTTACAGATTTCCTCGAGACCGCCAGCGACAGTGTCACCTTCGTCGGTAGTACCAGAAGCGGCAAGATAGGCGCGTGGTACACGAACGGTAAACGTGCAATTGTCTTTGCCTTCGAACCTAGGGATCGGCTTGACAGAGCTCTTGAAATGATACTTGGAGTCGAGAGGAGTGGACTCTCTTGGAGGCAGACTGAGCTTTGTAGAGTAGAGCTGGCTTCCGAGGTGCTTTCGTTGGAAACCTGAGATGGATGCGAGCAGTTCCTGGTTTGAGACGGATGTTTGAGGTTTGCGTGCAGAAGGCATCAGCGGTGGCCTTACATTGTGATGATGGTGGTGGGGCGGATGCGCGTGAACGGCATGGTGATGATGATGGTGGTGATGATGAGCAGCAGCTGCAGCCTGCTGCGGCGTACTGGCATTAGACGGGAAGCGGAGAGGATGGAAAGGTGCTTGGGCTTGAGGGATTTGTTCTTCCGGCATGCCATGGTGATGATGGTGGTGGCTAGGGGGTCTTGTCAGCATCAGCGTGGCCGTACAAAACGGCAATTGGATTACTTACTGGTGTGCGTGGGCATGATGGTGATGATGATGCGGTGGTTGATGTGTTGTTTTGGGCCGCTTGCTGCCTCTCTGGCTAGCCGTCGGGGTGTTCCTACCATCCACGCTATCACTGTCCTCGCGATTGTCTTCTCTCAATCTGCTTCGTGCTTTTCTACTATCTGTGTCTTCGTTGACATCCACCTGCCTGGCTGGACTGCCGCGTGAAGGGGTTGCAATACCGGCTGTGGGAGTATTACTACCAACACCGCTACCGAGGCCCGAGAACATTCGACCAAACTCACTTTTAACGCCAGGGTCCGCTCCAGGGCCTATGTGTCGTGGTTGTGCTCCTTGAACCGCTTGAGGCAGTGGTGACGACCTTCCATTCTTGTGTCTGATCTCTGATGCTACGCCCAAGAAGGCTCGCTGAAGAGGGTGTTCTTCTCCTTCTCTTGCTTCATAGCCCGGCGGGCCGTACATGGCGTAATGTGCTGCATTCGGCCTTTGCCTATCATCCATGCCGTTCATGGCGGGCGATTGCCTGTGTTCAGGTCGACCGATCATCTCGTTGTGTGGGCCACGTTGTTCCATCTCTTCTCTGCTCGGCATCTGCACCGCAGGCCTAAACAGACCTGGATACTCCTCGCGCACTGGGCCGAAGTTCAGGCGACCATACGATTGTGGTGGAGGCGCTGGCGTGGAGCGTGCTGTATGTGACATTGTGTGAGGCAGCTGATGATGGCCATGACCGTTGAGATCCGGCCGTTCAAGATCAGCCCTTGAAGGTGGTTGCGACAACGGTCCGGGTCTGCCCATGTGGTCGACGTATGGTGGGAAAGCGGAAGGGTGACGTGGCGGCGGTCGGTCGTGCATGTCTTGCCTGTTTCGCAACTCCTGATCGAGGTGAGCATGCATGGGTTGACTGTTAGGTCGGGATGGCGCATGCCCAGCGTAGTGATGTTGCTCCTCAGGATGGCCTGAAGGTGGAGATGACTGGAAGGGGCGGAAGCCTGGAGCAGCGTTATGTTGAGACATGTGGAGTGGTTGGTGTGGACCAGGTTGATGGAAGGGCTGAGACTTTGATTCTGCAGGTCTCTGAGCTTGCATCATACTGGTCGGGCTGTGGGGCCGTGGGTAATGGCCAGGCGGGGCTCTTGTGCTGGCCGAACGAGCTCTTTGCGGGGACGACGGGTGTATAGGCTTCATCGGAGGGGAGGGCGCAGTCGCGACGGTCTTTGGCGAGTGGTTTCCATGGCGAGACGACGGGTCGCCGCCGATGAGCGAAGAGATGGACATGGTGGTGCCCGGTCGGGAGCTGAAGCCTGGCAGTTCCCTCGAGCCCACATAAGGCGAAGCGGATGGGGTATGGCGAGGCGCAGGCATGGAAAACCCAGAGCCTGGTGGGCCCGAGGTAGGGGAGGGTGGTGGCATATTGCGAGAGGAGTATGCGAGATGTGGTGGCGGAGGAGGAGGGTCGAGCGGCGCTGCGACAAAAGTCAGCCCAGGTTCTGTTTGACAAGCTTGAGAGAACGCGGAAACGTGCCTCCTGGATAGCGCTCACTCCCGACGGAGCGACGCCGCGCAGGATCGTAAGGGAAAGGCCCGCTTGACATTTGCGCAGAGGTGGGAGCAGATGCGGCGGTGGATGAAGGAGGATGAGAGGTGGGATGCGGAGTCTGAGACAAGTGCTGGTGTTGAGCTTGCTGGTGCTGCTGGGGCTGTTGACGATGATGTGCCAAGAGAGCTAAAAGCTGGGGTTAGAAAAAATCTTGACCTTTCTCGACTTTAGCGCGGTGGGCCAGATTAGGCTCCCGAAGCCGCTGCAGATTGGGAAATGCACGGTCGCGTGGCTGCTGAACCCTGCCATTCAAGCTGTCATGCCAACTGTGAAACCAACCCACAAAAGACGCGCTCATGTAAAAGACAAAGACTCAATTGTCGTACCTTGTGGCTGTGTACTCCATGCTCTTTCGTACGGTGCGCCCAATCCAGGTGCCGCAGATGCTCCGCCGGGGCCAATACCATAACTGTCTCTTCTGCTGTGCTGCGTCGACGAGGGCATGAAAGGGTCGCGCGTGTGGAATGGATCCGAGAATGGCATCTGAACAGGCGGTTGCGCGGTTTGCGTATGGTATGGAGGATGCGACGACGATGAGACCTGAGACGTTGCGGATTGCGCGGCCGCAAAGGGCTGAGACGAGGGTTGTGGCAGTCGATTATCCATCTTGACACAGGCATTGCATGTTAGTCCGAGACCTTGGCTTTGAGAGTCGACCCTGTGGATTTTACCATGGACGGCCGCGGGCTTGTACATGCTGGCTTTGGCCTTTTTCCTTGTCAAGAGACGCGTAGACCTGATGTTGAGAATATGCGATAGCACCGGGAGAAAAGCGAGAAGTTGAAGAGAGGAGGGGGTCAAGCGCAAGACTCGAGCTTGCTTGGTTTGCGCTTGGGCAGGCTCAAGACTTCAGGCCCGTGCTGCTTTGGATCAATCTTGACTGCGTCACTCCAAAGTCAAAACTCCACCTACAAAGTCCACACCTCGTGCCAACGTGCTTTACAAACTCGCGCCGGCCAGATCATGCTCCCTATGCCTGGTGCTCCCTCATCGTCGCTCGCTCTGTTCCGCCAAAGATTATTCAACATGTTCGAGGGAGCCGACAAACGTGTGATAGCTTCGTTTTGGTTGTTCGGTGAGCTGCATCTCCTGACCACCCCCTGCCTCTACCTACTTTAAGTACCTTGCATGTCCAGACTATTAACTCATCAACCAGGTCTCATTAACAATGTACTCTATGTGATCATTCTCAGCAGCGCTCTGGATCTCGTCGGTCCTGCCGTTCCAAAGTCGCTCGTCTTACTATTCGATGTTGTACCGTCATTCCTGGTAAAGCTCACCGCGCCATACTACATCCACCTCGTTCCGTACAACTTGCGGATTCTGGCTTTTGTCGCACTCTCATCGTGCGGCATGTTACTTGTTGCCCTGAGTCCTGGTTCCGCCGACTCATCTGTAAACGCCGCTTCTATCTATATCAAGATGTCGGGCATTGTATTAGCATCCATCAGTAGTGGTGGAGGTGAACTCAGCTTTCTTGGTCTGACCCATTACTACGGCCCCTTCAGTCTCGCGGCCTGGGGGTCAGGCACTGGCGGCGCAGGACTGGTTGGTTCAGGTGCCTATGTCTTGTTCACCACTGCCATAGGCTTCAGCGTTCCAACTAGTCTGCTTGCTTTCTCCTTCCTCCCCGTCATCATGCTCTTCAGTTTCTTCGTCTTGTTGCCTGGCAGGGATTTGCTCAAGGCGAAAAGCCATGTCTATGTTGCTGCTGGGCAAAACGACCTGGATGCAGACACTGAATCGCTACTCAACGACATCCCAGATGACTCTCGTCCACTCTCGTTACCGAAACCGAGCCAGGGCACTTCATCATCATCTGATGCATGGCTCAATCTTAAAGTGAACTTCTTACGGGCCAGAAGTCTATTTTTCCCATAGTAAGTCACAAGATCCTGATACCGACAGAACAAACGGTAAGCTGAACACTATCCTCCTACCATAGTATGTTGCCTCTACTTCTCGTATACGTGGCCGAGTATACGATCAACCAAGGTGTCGCACCCACTCTGCTGTTCCCTCTTAACGAGACACCCTTTGAGCACTATCGATCATTCTATCCAACCTACAACGCCATATATCAACTCGGCGTCTTCATATCTCGTTCTTCATTGCCTTTCGTGAGGATCCATGCACTATACCTTCCTTCGCTCCTGCAATGCGTCAATCTTGTGATGCTGGCGACACATGCCATGTTCCCGTACTTGCCGAACATATGGTTCGTCTTTGCCATTACATTCTGGGAAGGATTGCTTGGAGGAATTGTTTACGTCAGCACCTTCCGCAGGATTGGAGAGGAAGTAGCCGAGAGTGATAGGGAGTTCAGCTTGGGGGCAACATCTGTGTCGGACTCAGGTGGAATCTGTATTGCAGGGTTTTTGGGAATGGCAGTCGAAACGGGACTTTGTGGGTGGCAAGTGGCACATGGGCGAGATTGGTGCAGGAGGCTATAATAGGGTAACATGCAGCTCACAAGTATGAGACAGGCACTGTGTTGTTGCATAGATGAAGAGGTCCGGAGGCTAAACGGAGTTAAGCGGTCAACACGCAATGCGGAGAGATGATCAGCATGTCACTAAGCATAGCGCATGCCCCAAAATTAAACAAAGACATGTTACAACACATGGCTCTTTAGCTGACAGCTCCGCAGCATGAAGCATGGCGACTCCGTCCAAAGTGCGCGCCTTTGTGCAGTGGAAAGAAAGCAGCGTCTTTGCGGGCGAGGAGATTGAATGCATCATCAGCTTCAAGAACACTTGCGACGACGGCTCGCAACAGACGGCCGATGAGCAGACGACAAACACCCGACACAAGCCTGCTCCGAGGCAGCGTACCGTGACACACTCGACGCAACAGCTGTCTACCGCGCCTTCGGTAGCTCCCTCTGTCGCCGGATCAAGGGCGCCTTCACAGTCACAATCGCGTGGCCATCGACCCACCCTCTCCCTGACCGTCTACCCTCCGCCGCCGACCAGTGCCCATGCCCGCATACCCAGTCATGCTGCCACCAACACCACCACGACGACAACGCGCCATGCAAATACCCATGGCCGCTCTCTGTCAATCATGTCAATGGGCAGCGACAAGGCCGCAACCACGACCCCCGTAACCACCCGTCGCCCTCCTGCTCGTGGCCATGGTCGCTCTGCTAGTATGCAGGTCCTATCACGTACTCCCTCATACCAGGCGCCAAATCTGTCTTTCAGTTCCTATAGAAACCCTTCGCCGCTACAAGACCAACACCCTCCATTAACACGACGTACTTCGGGCATCCGTACTGCTCCTGGCACTCCTGCTTTCAACTTCCCTTCACCTACCACAGCCCAGCCGCCCTATGCCACCACCACTTCTCCCTCGAGACCTCCCTCTGCATCTCACATGATGCCTCCGCCACGCCATCCATCGGCTTCTTCAGCCTCCTTCCCACCACCCAACTTTTCATTCCCACCCGAGTCTCCCGGTACTTCACGAAGAGGCACTCCTACGCTTGGTCGCTCTCCCATACCCGAATTCCAGTTCCCTCCCAAAAGCCCCGCTCCACCACAAAGACCACATCACCCTCCCTCTCCAAAGCCTCCAAACATGTCTGATTCTTATGCCAACCCTCTTTCACGCATAATATCCGAGTCTGGAGCCAACGACACTCCTCGCACTAGCAGTGACTTTTATTCTCTAACAAACCACTCGTCTGAGACTGTCTCCTCTGACGCAGCCGCTCCACCGACCGGTAGGATCCTCCCCAAACCGCTCAATGGACGCAATCAATACGCCCCACCGACCAGTCTGCCGAGAACTCAGCTCCCCGAGACTTTGATGATGGGATATATCCAGACCATGGGATCTTTTGTCCTTGATGGCTCGCTCGTAAATCAAGCTCCTTTTGAGGACGTCAAGAGAAAAGGCGTTGTGGGTGGCCAAGGTGGTGGTGGCGTGGTTGGCGTGGAAAAGTCGAAACGTGAGAGTGGCATGTTTGGCTTCGGCTGGGGCAATATAGGCGAAAGTTTAGGTGGCCTCCTGGGCGGTGGTGAAATGAGCAGTATCAAGGAGATGCGTAATGTCGCAAGCTCAAAGACCATTCCACTGCTCAGCACTCCACAATCCATCCTTTTCGTGGACTTACGGCTTGCACCAGGCGAGACCAAGAGCTACTCATATCGCTTCCGCTTGCCGCGAGGGCTGCCACCTTCTCACAAGGGACGAGCTATCAAGGTACAGTATCACCTGACTCTCGGTATCCAACGTCCAGGAGGAAAACAGCAGGTCAAGCACATAGAAATTCCTTTCCGCGTGCTTGGAAGTGTTAATCGTAAGTTGTATCCACCCCAATCAATGCCATATGCTCACAACCTTTAGATCAAGGAGAAACTCTAGGTCATGATTTGATGTCTCCCTATGTACTTCTTAGTGACAAGGCAAGGAGTCAGAGCATCGCTCTTAGCGGTTCAAATCCACGATTTCCATCAACAAAATCACCCTCAGATCGAGAGATATCATCTGCTTCATTGGATGACTTCTTATCGTACGCGGATCAACTGTTCGCCCATCCAGTATCTGATTCTGGTGCATTGTTATCTCCCACAGCGGAAAAGCCGTCACGAAGGCGATCCTCGCTCGAAGAAGCCGCGCCGAATAATATGAAAGAAGCTATAGACCTGGCCATCTTGAGGTCAAACATTTCTTCCGGCTCGCAAGACCAACTATCGCAGTCTAACAACCGCTTTACGATTGCAAGAGGTGGCCAACTTGTCGCCGTGATTACGATTGTGCGACCAGCCTATCGCCTGGGCGAAACCATAATCGGCACAATAGACTTTACTCCACCAACACCCGAGAATGAGTCCGTCACAGATCATATCCCGAGCTATGGAATCAATGTTTGGCTAGAGACCACTGAACGTGTAGACCCAAGCCTGGCTTTGCGATCGTCGTCTTCTGTGCAGCGAGCAACGAGGAAGACGCATGCTCATGTTAGTGAGAGCGTTCTTTTTGCTCGCAAAGTGTCCTTCAGACTCGAGATTCCTACTACAGCCACGCCTACGTTCGAAACTACAGGTGTGCAATTGGTATGGAGAGTTAGAGTGGAGTTTGTGACCGCGAGGGTACGACCAAAGGCAGCTCGCGGATTGGGCATTGATGATTCAGAGATTGGTGGTGAAGAGGAAGAATTGGCACCGACCCCAGACAAAGAAGACGATCTACTCGAAGAAGTCGGTCGGGATGAAAGAGGTGTTGTTAAGATCGCAAAAGAGCGACTAGTCGCCGAGACTTTCGAAGTCGCTGTGCCTGTTCGGGTGTATGGTGTTGCTGGCACAGGAGTTGACGGGCACGAAGCCGAGACTGATGGTCTCGAGGTTTGATCTTTAACTAGGATATGACATGTACCGATATACAGACGGGGAACAGACCAAAAAGTGAGAAATGTCCATGTACTGTATAGCATTCGGTGTGACTAGTCAATCATACTTCCTTCTTGCTACTGCAGTTTTTCGTCATGCGTCATCTTTGATACTCATGTTGTTGTTTTCTCATGCGACCAAATTGGCAGTCAGATCTATCCCATAGCATCTAAAGCAATCTTTGCGGTTTCACGGGTGCTTCCAAGTAAGTTGGAATCATTTTGCAAATGCTGCAAGCGTTCTCTCCAGAATTTCCACCTCTCGATACTTGTGCCCCCCTCTCCCTGCCAGAGATCACGCTCATTCTGCTTGACAGCGTGGATTTTCCCCTCTTTCACTTGTCTTCTGAAGTCTTTGCAAGAACGGAGGAGGTAATGTTCATGTGGCGTCCGTGACAGATCGTAGAGTATAGGCCCTGCATATGAAAGCCACTCTTGTACGGTGGGCAGTTCTATGTCGAGCAGTGCTTTGCTGTCCTCCAGTGTATCGCAAATTCGTGCGAGGCCTTCGAACTTGAGGCCTTCTCCTAGAACATCGGCATCAACCATGACAAACAGCGCTTCAGTGCGTGCGATGTTTGCGATCTGTGCAAGTTTCTCCGGCGATCTGTAGGTATCTGGATGATTACGCCAATGGTTCTGATAGTACCACCAGTTTCCATCGTACCATTGATGGCCAAAAGATGGCAAATTGAGCCAAAATCGAGTCGAGGAGTTCTTGACTGAACCCGAGTCTGGTCGCTGTTTGATGCTGCACATCAGCTCAACGATTTTTGACTGCGAATTTGGAAGTTGAATCAGAGCGTCTTGTAACACGCCCCAGAGATTCGGAAGGTCTTCTAAGGGGTTCTCGCATTCTTCAGTCGGCCGAACGATTTCTTTGGCGGCTTCGATCACAGTGATTTCGTCACGAAGATAGGCTCTCAGAGCCTGTGCTTCCTCCGGACGGCAACCGTCTTCTTGGATGCCGTCAGGTGCGATAGCGTATTCAAACCAAGAGTCAGACATGGTTCTTTAGATGAATAGGAATGGACGATGAAGAAGAACGAGATGTGCAATGAACATGTGGTATCGGAATCATCTCGGCATGTGTGATGTGGGATTGACCACAAAAGCATCCGGAAGTCAGGGGTCCCGAGAAAGTTGACATTCCGCCTGCGTCACTTTGTCGCTCCTACACCTCGACCAGTAATACCATGCACTCGAGTACACAATTCCATCACCGCTGTTCTAAGCAAAACACTGCTCTCAATCGAAGGAGTCACGCAAGTAATTGTGACAGGAACAGGATGTCTTGTCGATCTTTACAGAAAGGTAAGTATGAGGCGCATAAATACACTCTTGGATGTATATGCAAGACCCAGCCTTGTCGTCTATTGAGACTCCGACTTGACCAGATTCCCAAGGAGTCCTACAGGCTCGACATCCGAAAAGTTGACTAGGTCGTCCTTCATCTCTTGTCCATGCTCGCCAAAGCCCTTCATCATGCCGTCTTGGTTCTCCCATTCCATGATCGTGTGGAAGGCATAACCTTGTGATGTTTCCGGGTTGAGCTCGAGGATTTTGTACGACTTGAGGCCGAATGGCTTGAATCTCTCCATGGCCAGAGGCATGTGGTGGTCCTTGTAGTAGTCGAGCTTGAAGTTCTCGGTCTTCTTGTAAAGTGCAGAAACGATGAAGACCATCTTGACGGACTTATGGAGTTGCGAAATATGCTCCGATATCTCTGATGCTTCTGATCAGTACAGGCAGACGGAAGGTGAAACATGGTATGCTGACCTACTCGAGTACGAGAGCGCTGGCTTCGACTACAGTGTATTCAAGAAATAACTCGTGAGCACAGCAAAAATACGAAGAGTAAGGTCATACATATCCTGCATGCCACTCGTGGCATTTATATCTACATCGGAGTTAATGTTATGGTTCCGGCTTATATCCTATGTCCTTCGGCCGATGGGATTGATATCTGAAAGAGAGTTCATTCTGGGTACGGGGATACGGGGATACGAAGATACGGAGGACGTCGTTTGATAATCGCACCATCGATTCACCTGAGCGCGTGCTCGTCGGATATCTTAGCATTTGAGCTCCAAGAGCTTCGGAAACCACGTCTGCCGGTGGACGAACCAGCAGCCGACGGTCGAATACATGGCCGACGAGTGAATGTGTCCCATGCTTTAAAGTGGTCGTGCTTGAGGCTATCCACTCCGTTCTCAGACTCGTCGCTGAACATTCTCATACCGCCATTGTTATCCTGTTTCGAGCTCAAGTCCTTTTCCAAGATGCAGGCTTGGCAATATTCAACAACTGGCCAGGACATCGTCGCAGCTCTGGAGCTCAAGAACCTGGATATCCGGGCCAAATCCTCGCTTCGCAAAGATGAATTGCTCATCGAAGTCATCTCCGCATCCATAAATCCTGTCGAGTACAAAATACCCGAGGCCAGCGGTGTCATGTCCTCTTTTTTGCTGTCACTCCCAGCTACACCGGGTCTTGATTTCTGTGGTCGAGTCGCAGCGAAGCACAAAGACTGTTCTGCTTTCCAGGAGGGTCAAAATGTCTTTGGCGCGCTCAGTAGTGCTTTCATCAAGGCTGGGACACTCGCTCGCTTCGTTGTCGTCAACTCGAACCAATGTGTGCTTTTACCACCTGGAGTTGATCCGGATCAGGCCGCCGCGACAGGCACAGCAGCGCTTACAGCCTACCAATCGCTGTTCCCTAACAGCACGACACAGCCCGGGTCACATGTGTTGATCAACGGAGGGAGCGGCGGAATAGGCACTTTCGCCATACAGATGGCCAAAGCCAGAAACATACACGTCACTGTCACATGTTCAACCCCAAACATCGAACTCTGCAAAGCAGTTGGAGCAGATGAAGTCATTGACTATACAAAGTGCGACCTTATCTCAGAATTGACTCAACGTGGACAGGTGTTTGACTCAGTCCTCGACAACGTCGGTGTGCCAGACAATCTCTATCACAAGAGCCATCAGTTCTTGAAACCTAGCGGCACCTTTGTACTGGTTGCCGCGAACCCCAACGTCTCCGGCATGGCTCGAATCGCGCGATTGTTCATGCAACCATCATTATTAGGGGGAGGTCAGCGCCGTCTGATGTGGACAATGGTGGAAACAAAGCAAGCAGACCTTACGCAGATCGCTGAATGGCTCGCCGACGGGAGCCTGCGTACAATCGTCGACTCTACGTTTGAATTCGAGGATGTACCAAAAGCTTTCCAAAAGCTGAAGCTGGGTCGTACTAAGGGCAAAATCGTCATCCATGTCGCAAAGCAGCCATAGAGTAAGACCGTTTCCGTTGCAATTTTGTCGGAAGACGCTGCTCCACAGAGCTTGGGAAGACCTAAAACTTCCTACTCACATCCTATGGACGAGCGTGCGCCATGTTTTGAAGAAGAAATGTATTCATTTTGCAATCATTATTTGAACTAAGCAGATTTTGCTGGCCACTTGACTCTTCTCTCCGCACGTGCCATGAAGTTTGTAGGTCGGATAAGCTGGAAGAAGGGATCATACTCGACAGCCTCATCATCGGCTTTTGACCAGTGGTAACGGTAAACAAGTTTGGGCAGGAAGATTTTAACTTCCAGGAGAGCGAAGTTGAATCCAATACAGCCACGAGGTCCTTGGGCGAAGGGTATGTATGTGGACCGGTGGCGGTTCTTGACCTCCTCTGTGTCCCATCTATCAGGGTTGAATCGTGCCGGGTTGTCCCATAGCTTGGGATTGTTGTGGATGTGATGTAAGGCTGGGATACATATGCCGCCCTTTGGAATCTTATAACCACCTGGCAGGATTAGATCGTGCTGAGCTGTGCGGCCGGGCTGGTAAGAGGGGTTGTGTTTGCGCTGCATTTCCTTGACATACTTGTCCAGGAAAGGGAGCTTGCCGATGAGATCGGCGTCAAGTACGGTGTCTTCGTCGATGTCATTATCGATGAGCTCCTGCAGCAGACGTTCTTGCATGCCCTCGTAGGTGACCAATCCGTAAATAAGCCATGAGAGAAGCGATGAGGTAGTTGTGAAACCGGCTGCTGTGGCTACCATGATTGAGTGGCTGAGGTAGCGTTTAGGTAGCTTCTCTCCTTGGCCATCAACGGCACGAACAGCATAATCTGAATTATTGAGTCAGTCAAAAGTTGCAAGGATGTCATATCAACATAACTCACCCGCAATACAAGATGCCTTGAGCGCTGCATCCTGCAAGTCCAAATCTTCAACACCGTTGGGAGTCACTGCAGCGATAGCAGCTTCCATCTGGTGCTCAAGTTCGTTTCTGACGTGTCGCAGTTTTGCCGGGTCGCCGAAAGGCAGATATGAGTACCACGATCCCATGGTAGAAACCTTCTTGTTCAACTCCAAGAGTTCCGCAATGTCGCGTACCATCTTGTGCATTGGCGCATAGACCGAGGAGAAGTGGTTGAAATCGAGCCCCAGAGTAAGTTGACCAACAGCTTGAGAGCCGAGCTTCAGCATGTACAGATATACGTTGAATGCATCGCCTTGCTCATCCAGTTGATCAAAGACCTTATACGCCGACTCTACAGTCTGCTGCATCTTTGGGCTGTAGTGACGGACGGCCTTTGGGGAGAAAGCTGGAGGAAGGAATTTGTGCGTAAGTCTCCAGGCTTCAGTATCTGTATCTGCGAGGAACAAGCCTGCTTCTTGATCCATGATACCGAAAAGCGGATGTTCGGGTGTGATCTGTTTGGTAAAGAATCCGTTTTCGTTGAAGACATGGTTGGCGATCACAGGGTCGTTAGTCTGATAGATGGTTGAGCCAAAATTGGTCGTCTTGAAGACAGGACCATATGTATCGAAAAGTCTCTGGTTGTTACCGAGATGGTCGGGGTAGATTTCGTAGTAGTTGCCGATATAAGGAAAGCCTTTAGGACCCGGCACTTCTCTGACCTGCTTGCCGTCTATCGTGATTGCGACTGGTTGTTGACTGCTGATGACCTCTGACACCTCGGTGAGGGTGTTTCCATCGACGGAAAAGTCGATGCCTGAATTGAATCAGTAGCTGCTTGTGTTGGAAGAACGACATGCTTACCACTCGGCTCCAGGATAGCAAAGTATCCTGCCACCAAGAGACGAAGCGACTCATAGTCAGATACTGCGCTTGAGTCGACCTCGATCTCATGCCCCGTGGTAAGATCCTGGCCCAGAAGATAGAACTGTACTGAAGGCATGTTTGCTATGGTTGATCAATACTATAGTCTGTTTTTGCCCATGGAGTTTGAGGGAGTCTGTGTTATATATTGAGCATCCACTTCATAAACGGACAGCCTACCCAGTTGCTTGTTGCTGACCCATAATGCATCACGGACCATCAAATACCCTGCCGCGGTTCGCAATTCGTCTTCATCAAAAACTCATTACAAGCGGGTCGAAGTAGGCGAGAAGTCTCGAATCTCGGCCGCGACATTACACCGCTACGAGTAAGTCCTCGCATCTTTGCGACAATCATTTGAGTTTGCGATGAGTTTCAAGGAATTGCGTACGGCATCATCTAAGGAGGCCGAACGTGTACGAGCGGCAATCGAGCAGATGAGGCGACCGATATGATGTTTTCACATGTCACATACTTGCGAGGACGGGCCGGGGACGCGTTCTGGAAAAGTTTCAGGAAGCGCAATTATGAGTCGCAACGATATCCAGATGTGGTTGCCCCCGAGTTTGCCGATCGTATGGACACTTTCTAGCGTCGTCAAATTTAGATTAAGCTGCTTAGTAAGCTGTCATGACAGGTGGATGACCCTGCCTCATGGTTCAACCACCTCGATCTCCATCCTCGGGAAGCATCATGGCAAAAGAGCAGAAAGACTGAGGTTGAATCGTTTAGTGCGATGAAGTTTTCTATGGAATCCGGACACAAATAATATGGAAATTGGCAAGCCAGGAGGAACCTTTCTCACAATCTTACACCATTAAATAGACCGCTGAGACTCTGACACAAGGCACAACGATTGTCGTCATTGACTGTTTGTTCAAAGAAAGCTGATGCTCCTACATCATTGGGAAAATCACAAATTGGAAGCTCAATGTACGGGAAAAGACAGTGAAGTGAACACGAATGGTATATTGAGATCATCGGAGCATAGTACATTAGAACGTGAAGATATCATCGGTCATCTTGCCGACAGCACCAGGCTTCTTCCATCCCAGCTCGACTAGGTTCTTCTTTGTGGCATTGATCATGCCAGGAGGTCCACAGAGAATAATTTTGGTCGAGCCATCGTTCGAAGGTGCAGGCATGTGTTGCTCCAACACGTCCTTGGTGATGAAACCACTTCCATATTGCCAACCCTCGGGTGGGTTGTCGAGCATATAATGCACCTTGAGGTTCTTCGGGTAAGATTTTGCCCAAAGATCCAGCTCCGATCTGAGTAGGATGTCATCCTCAGTGCGATTGGCGTACACCAAAGAAACCTCTGTGGTGTCCCTTGGGTCTTCGCAGATTGATCTGATTAGCTGGTAGTGAGGAGTGATACCAGTACCTCCAGCAACCATGCCGATCTTCTTAGCATAACCCTTTTGGTACTTCATAGCACCCTTGGGACCACGGAAGAGGACTTGATCGCCGACCTTGAGCTTTGCAAGGTATTGTCCGGTCAACATGCCGTCGTCGTAGAGACGGATGAGAAGGACCAGCTTGCCGAGATCAGTGTCATTCGAGGTTGGTGTATATGAGCGTGTGATTGTCTGCTCTCCAATTTTAGCCTGGATCGCAACGTGCTGACCGATGGGCAATCCAAGTCTAGTCGTCGGAGTGGGAAGCTCGAATGTCAGGCGGACCAGACCCTGACCAGGTAGAATCTGCTTTGACACCAATGGCAATGGCTGGAACTCTGTGCTTTTCAGGAAGCCGACGAAATGCCTGGTGGGCAGCTTGGGGACCTTCTTGTACATTGCACTTCGCCCGAATCCGCCAGGAATAGTCGTGATCTTTGAAATGTACGATGCGAAGCCTGCTCCGAATGCTGCTGACAGCACGCTTGCAAGCAAGAAGCCTTTGAGGAAACCATTTTCGGATTGCAAGAAGTTTATCTTGTGAAGGTATTGCTGGGCGCCAGGAATGTGAACTTTGCCGTGCAGCTTGTATGCTACTGTTGTGACCGTACCAGCAACCAAGCTTGCGGCGCCAATTGTGCTGAGAGTCTTTGTGCTGAGTAGGTTGCTCTGGCTTGAGACCGGCTCCTTGCGAACGATTTGAACAGTCTGCTTGCGTGAAGTTTTGGCGCTGAATCCTTGGACCGTGCCGATCAAGAAAGGAGCCATGATCTCTCTGGCCTCATCCGAATGCCCGACGTCTTCGAATGCTTGGGTAGCATCTTGTCCAGCCACTTCAACCAATGATTCTACACCACCGGGATGATCTAGGGTGTATTTTGTAACGTCGTATATGTTGCCATCGACTATGATCCAGAGGTCTTTTTCGGTGTTGTGCTCTGAAACCTCCTTGAGGGTGTATTCTGTGATTACTGTCATGGCGAATTTGGTGTTTTGGCCTTCGGAGACGGTGTGAGAAAATGCTTTGCACAAGTCGAATCAAGGACGGCAGGGTCTAAAACGGATCTTCGAAGCGCACAAGTTTTCTTATATTGCTTACCGCCAATAGCAATAACATGCTCTCTGCTCGCCTGAGCATGAAGGCCGAGGCCTATCACCTCTGCCGAGCCTGCACGGCCGCACTCAACAGTGGATCGAACGCGACATATTGGTGCGTAAACAAAATCCTGGTGATAGGCTCTTGACTAGTCTTCCTCCCACATTAGAGATCCTAAGGGGGCGACCATAGCGAGATGAGGTATGTCGGGGTCGTGTCAAACCGGGAGGTCAGGATCGGTCCGAAACCGAAGGTAGATGAGAGGGTTGTTCACGGCTGTCAGTTTCAGAGAGCCCGACTTTTGTCGTCCGTGCGCATGGGCCGCTCGTATTCTCGTGTGCAGAAGTCGTGAGAATTCGCCACCCCCAACCTCTTGATGTCACCGATTCCATAGCTATTTGATCGTTATTCATGCTATTTGATGCTCTATACAGCTCCTGTTCCTCTGATTTCTGGCGTAATAGCTCAAGGTAACCCTGCCCTGCAAGTATCTGAAATTTGAGCAATATTAGAGCAATATCTGACTCGCATTTTAGACATTGGTTCGACAGTCGTTATGCCGCTAAACGACTACGATAAAGACCTTATATAGGCCATGTTTCGCGACAGTTGCGACGTATCTATAGTCTCTAAAATTGTTC
The DNA here is from genome assembly GCF_000721785.1 of Aureobasidium pullulans EXF-150. Classification (NCBI taxonomy): domain Eukaryota; kingdom Fungi; phylum Ascomycota; class Dothideomycetes; order Dothideales; family Saccotheciaceae; genus Aureobasidium; species Aureobasidium pullulans. The sequence continues at coordinate 920,213 of NW_021941031.1, read as the reverse complement.
CTTATGTAGCTCCTAGTACGCTCTATCGCATGTAGCAAAATGTTAAGCTCTTTAGCTAGGTCCGGAAGCCTCCTAGTGCTATTAAGCGCTTAGGAGCTCCTCGCAAGATTACGCTAGTTATGCGTGAATATCTTATAGAACTGCTTAGCTATAGGAACGACCTTTAGTAGGAGGAGTTAGTGTTTAAGTTATAGTACGAATTTAATGTAATAGTCGACCGATCGACCATTAGTAGACTACTCGCTAAGGAGGACCTATCGAATAAGGTTAACATACGTATTGCAAGTTGTTAATCTATTGCTTAGTAAGGCGCATACCTTAAGGAGCTAGGTAGACTAATAACTCGTAGCTACGACGTCGACATTAACCCGATAGAAATGCTACTCTATCTAGATAAATCTATAGCTAGCGAGAAGGTAATGTTTCGAAGGCGCTTATAGTCTTAGATCGGCCTACTAGCCTATATAAGAAGCGAGTTAGTATTAAAGATTCGCTACTATTACCTAAGCGATATACGAGCACTAGCTAGAGAGTGTTATCTTACCTTAGTACGAGCCGTTTCCTAGCAGAAGATCTATTGTTATTATAGATAATTGCTTAACCTACTACTCTAACAAAGTATGTGCAAAATTTGGTGAGATTTAGCTATACCCTAATATCCTATAGATTACCGAGTTAGGTCGACAGTTCGGGGTGTTCCTAAATCCTACTATACTTGCTACCCTACTTACCTTACCTAAACCCTATCGAACCGTCCTTATACCTCTTAAAATAATGGCTCCGTAGGTAGAGAGATCTAGTACTAACACCTAGCGAGATAGATCTAGTAGCGTATAGGGCGGCATAGATACTGCATCTTAAGTAGGCGACGCATTAGAGCCTAGACGGTGTTAATGTTAGGAACTTGTTCGTTAGAAGCTAAGTACCTTATTAGATCTAATGGTCGCTACTCTTATAGCTCGACGACGACGAAGGGGACTACGATAAGATAGACGTAATACTAGCTAGAGCGCGAGAAGTTAAAGCTAATAATGAGGCTAGAGTTAGTCGGTGTTCTTATCTAAACTTATTAATAAACTTAGTTAGCTCCTTATAGAAGACTATTCGAAGACCTCCTTACTTAATAACACGAGCTAGTTACTTATTAGATAACTAGAACAGTATGCGTAGGTTCCAAAAATTAGCCTCTAGAGCGACCCTCGCCTAGTCGACACTACTAGCCTACTCTAGATACGCTGTTTTAACTGTTTTAAAGAAGGATTACTAGCTCTTAGAGGTAGATAGTTTAAGAGGGATAGGTAACACCTATCGAGGAGGTGTAATAGGTGTCGCTAGAGCGACTAATATAGTAGGCGACTAATGCTACTCGGGCCCTTAACTAATATAGAAGTAGTTAATAGTTACTAGGTTTAAGGGCGATACTTAAGTCGAAGCAGCTAATGCTAGCGCTAGCCGTTTAGCCTTTTATAGCTCTACCTCGTGCTAGTAATGACGACAGATAATAAGCTACCTAATCTCTCTACTTAGCCGTTTAAGGGTGCTTTAGCTATTACGAACTAAGTCTCTCTACTTTATAGCGATATCGAAGAGGATCTAGTAATAGCGACCCTTATAAACGAAGCAAGCGAGACCCCTACGCAATTTAATATAGTAATAGTTCGGGTTAGGGCAGTCGTATTACTATATAATAGCGTTCTAGAATAAGGCTCGTTCTTCGAAGTAAGCACTAGTTGCTTATTAAGACCTCTCTAAACGATGACTATAAGAAGTAGGAGTAGCTAGAGCAGTAATAACTAGCGTAGATAACTCGTACGAGGGTAGTTACTCTAGCGCTAGTTCCTAGCTATTAGTCGTCTAAGTAGACTCGATTATAATAGTTAGATCCTTTATGCTAGTACGAGTGTTATACTTAATAAGGTCTATTGCCTTCTGCTAGCGCTCGCTAGCTCCCTCTACTCGTATTAAAGTAACTACCTTAGTCTTAGGTAGATTACGTATACTAATCGATACGACTAATGCTCTAATCTTATAGGGCATAAAGACATAGATTTCCTTGTTCCTTAACTATAGAATAATGGTAGTATCTATCTCTTTAAGAATAGCGGACTATAGCTTATACGTATTAGTAATATTAGTGTCGTCGTTAGAGACCTTTTAGTAACCCTAGCGACTCTTATATTAAAGCTTAAACACTACTAGTACTAGCGGTAGTAGAGTAGCTATTTAAGGAACAACAGCGGCAGTATTTAATAATACTCTCTTTACGAGGGCCGTCTTATTAGCCTTACGAAGGATAGTGCGAGGTTTAGTGACTTTATTTAAAGTAGTTATTAAACGAGAGCGGGTTAGGGCTAACCTGCTAGACGGCTTTATAGGCAGCTTCCAGGCTAGTAGGGCCTATATCTTAGTCTTTTTTAAAGTACTTATTATTCTCGTTTTTCCTAATGTGTTTGTAGCATTAGAAAGTAGTTTCCTCTTTTGTACGGGAGTTTTTAAAGGTTGTTATAGTTGTTAGGTAGACGTAGTTCGTTTGTTGTTAACCTTAGAGCGCGTCGGAGTTTAGGGTGTAGGCGCATCGATAAGCCGGTTTAGCGTAACACTACGCGTACTTCGAGGTAGCCTTGCTAAGGGGCCCTCCTTAGCATCATCTTCGAAGTGTATAAGCCTCTTACTAGTCGTTAGAGACTAATAGATTAGTGCTAGCGAGGGTAGTAGCTCTAAGAGCTCGGATTCGGCAGTAGGCGTGTTTCTAGCTTCCGACGCAGATTGCGAGCGCGTACAACGGCCGGAGTCGTTAATAACGTCTAAAATGGCTTAAGCGTCCTGAGAAGTAGTTATATCGGTGATTATAATGGTCTAATTCGATGTGGTATTGGTGTTGTATAGATAATTAGAAGATTACATGCCCCCCAGAGCATCAAGCTCGAGGCTGGGGGTGGCGAATTCTCACGACTTCTGCACACGAGAATATGTCGACTTCTGTTTCTTCATAGAACAACGTTCATGAATTATGATTCAGAACCACTCATGATGAACGTGCCCTACCACTGCAGTGTCTGTTCCGAAATTCGACCCTCGCGGCTCATCGTTGCCGGTCGTGTTGTGCATACTAGTATGCAGCGTCATCGCCATCTCCATCGCAATCGTTGTTGCGGCAGCAGCATGCCGGTCGTGTTCAGTCGTTCATGTTGGTATCTATGAACAAACCATTGTGATGTAAACATAGACGCCTAAGTAGCGCCCATATATACCGTTACTGAGACCTGTAGATAGCAAGCTTCACATCACAATATTTTCTATCAAAATTTCTCATCTCTCACAAGCATGTGGACTCCTCCTCAAAACTATGCCTCAAGGCCAGTAGCCGTACTCGGTGGCGGTGTCCTAGGAAGACGTATCGGTGGGTGATGAGCGTATGATCCAGATTGGATGGATTCAAGCTGACTAGTTTATGCATAGCCTGCTGCTGGGCATCCGCTGGTTATAACATCCGAATCAGAGATCCTAGCGAACAGCAGCGTAACGATGCTGTCGAGTACTTCAATGCAAATGTGGCATCATATGCCGAAGCTACTGGAAAGACCCCAGGCAAAGTCGCTGTCTTTGTAGATCTCGAATCTGCTGTCCAGGACGCTTGGCTTGTGTTCGAAGTCGTTCCTGAGAAACTCAACATCAAGATCGAAACCTTTGCAGAGCTCGAAAGACTTGTGAGTGCATCTCTTTGAGTTTCGAGTGGCTCTACGGCCCATTCAAATGGCCACATTACTGATTTCTGTCCTCCAGGCTCCCAAGGATTGCATACTCGCATCTAACTCATCATCATACAAGTCCAGTGAGATGATTGAGAAGGTCAACGACGAGACGAAATGCCGTATTCTGAATACTCACTATTTCATGCCGCCGGCAATCATGATGGTCGAACTGATGACTGATGGATACACACACCCGGAGATCTTCCCTTTCCTCGCAGAACGTCACAAGGAAGCAGGACTCGTCCCATTCGTGGCTCGCAAAGAGTCGACTGGGTTCATTTTTAACCGAACATGGGCTGCTATTAAGCGCGAGTTCTTGACGATCTTGGCAGAGGGCGTTTCAACGCCCGAGGAGCTGGATCAGATGTGGACGTTATTCTGGGGCTCCAAGCAAACTCCTTGTCGCATCATGGATCGTGAGTCATTCTCCTATCCAGCGTGAATCCAAATCATATGCTGACACTCACGCAGAGGTTGGTCTAGACACTGTCCAATTTATCGAACAGCACTACGTTGATGAGAGAGGACTGCCCAAAGACAAAACTGTCGATTTCCTAGAAGAGAACTATATTAAGCCGGGAAGGCTCGGAGACAAGTGTCAAAAGGGCGGTCTCTATCCCCCTTCAGCACCCGACACATCCAAGATCGTTCTTTGCGAGCTTGGTGTGTCGAAGTCGCTCAAGGGAAAGGATAGCACGAAAGAGGTCCTCAGCAACGGCCGTCTGTTCCAAGTCTCAAAGGACGGCAGCAAGCCTTCGACATTGTTGGAGAAAGCCGGCTTGCCAGATGGTATCGAGTACTGTAAAGCCGACAATCGTCTGTACACCACTGACATGGGCACTTTCGGCAACAACGACGGAAGAGTCTTTTCCTGCAAGCTTGATGGCAGTGATGTCAAAGAGATTGTACCCCGTGGTAGTGTTCACACACCGAAGCAGACTGTCATCGACGAGAAGAACGGCAAGCTATACTTTTGCGACAGGGAGGGTCTTCGTGTAATGTGCTGCAACCTCGATGGAACTGATCTTCAAACGTTGGTACAGACAGGAGACTGGCGAAAGCCCGAGGAAACAAACGACCAGAGCAAATGGTGCGTCGGTATCACACTGGCTCCTAATCTTGGCAAACTGTTCTGGACACAAAAGGGCTCACCCAAAAGCGGCAAAGGTCGCATCTTCAGCGTCAACATCGATATGCCTGCCGGTGATTCGGCAACTAGTAGATCAGACATGGAGTGTGTCTTGGACAAGCTACCCGAGCCAATTGACCTCGAATTCGACGACACCAACAACATGCTTTACTGGACGGACCGAGGCGAAGTACCTTACGGTAACAGCTTGAACAGAGCACAGCTTGATGCAAATGGCCGTGCGCGCCCGATGGACAATGGCCTCTTCCCAAAGCATGAGATCCTCTTCAACGGCTTCGACGAAACTATTGGACTAAGACTGGACATGTCGAACGACACGATCTATGTTTCTGATCTTGGCGGTACATTGTGGAAGCTCCAGAAAGGCGTCAAATCAAAGGTCTTTGAGGACAAGACCAATGCGTTTACAGGATTTGTTATAGTCCCATAGACACTTCACCGGATTCAACCAGAAGCTCGAGTAGGCAAATGTGTAATGCAATAGTTGCAGCGAGATCTGTGCCAATCTTATAATGCGACATTGCGTGTGATCAAATTGTTTGATAAAAGCGTGATACATTCCGTCAGTCGTTGATAGTATGTCCAATCTAGCCGGAATCTCCTGTTGGCGTGCTGTGATAGCTCACGAACTCACGTTATGACGTTCGTCTGAGTCCATGAGCGAGGTCCAGCCATCAAGCTTTTCAATATCTGGAGAGTCTGTGATCGTTCGTCCGAAGTAAATCCAGAGACGTGTATAGAGCTTTCGAGACTTATCAATTGTCGATCCAAATTCTCGATAATCTTCGCTCGCTTCAGAATGCTCAAAGGGGTATTTGTCGCTGGGAGGACGGGTGCGATGGCGAGATGAACCATTTCGTAGCATGCGAAGAATAGCATAACGACTGGATCTCCCTGAGCGAGGCGTTGGAAAGCGCTAGGGAACCAGTACATCCAATTCCTGATAGGGTAGAGTGCTTGCAACTGGTATTCGGCCGGTGTATTTGTCACTGAGAGCATTGCCAGACTAGAGACATAATTTGAGAGCTCTTTGATGCCGCGCTTGAATTCATCATCAACCTTGAAACTTCGTATCCTCTTCAAAACTGTACTTAGTACCGTGAGAGCTCTGGTCAAAGGTCGCTCCGGAAGGCTAAAAGTGGCGTCTCGTAAGATGGAGACTTCATCGGAGGATGCAAGAAGCGATCTCAGATCAGAATGTTGTTGGTTGACATCCATGAAGTCAAGCACGCTCTTGACTCCTTGCATCGTATGCGTGTACTCGTCACTCGAAGGAGCTTGCCAGGAGAGTACCAGCGAAGCGGCCAAGACTCCAACGAGATTGTCCGGATCGCTGTCTGACAAATTTTGACGCAGGCCTCGTATTGCAAGGTATCGATATTCGGCACTAGCGTGTGCCATATCCGTAGTTTTGGTAAGAGAAGAAAGATGAGAAGCAGAAAGAGCGCAAATCGCATGCCTAACGAAGTCCTTTTGCATAGCTATCTTGAAGGTTCTAGCAGATATCAGATCCGAGCTAGTGCAGAGTCGAGAGGAGTGTTTACGTACTCATGCAACACGAGTCCTCCAAATACAAGCTGTTGTCTTTGTCTTTGCTGAAGGTCTCCAATCAAGCAGGAGAGATGGTTGAACAAGTACGAGTCGCGATCGAGCCAGCCAGGATGTTCAGTCAATGGAAGTCGGATAGGTAGGTTGCCTAAACGTGCCACACTGGAGTCCTTCATATCTGGATATTCGCATTTTCGACTGAGACGTCCGCAGTTCAGACATTCAGGTCTGTGTTCGTCACATCGTACCTGTCGCCTCTTGCATGTCAAGCATCCGTTCTTGCTCTTAACATGTGGGCGGCGCTTCCTCTTCTCCACTGACGAAGCACTGCGGGGCGGCATCTGTTCTGTGTGGTCATGGGAGTGTCGAGCTACACGACGAGAACAAAGGTCTGTTTACATGGTTGGGAAATTGATCGAAAAAGAGTCAAGACCAGAGGATGAAGAGACCGGCCGTTTGAACCGAGGCTTCCCGACGCGCACAGATCTGCGGTCCAGCTTGGTGTCGTAAATTTGCAAGGGCTGCCATCTTCATACGACTCTCATCGCTGTCTTGCACTCTCAAACCCAGAATTATCTCATGCTCAGAGTGGTATGCGTGCGCCCGTGGTTGTATACCCCTCTCAAAGATGTTGCGAGAGCGGCGGCGACGCGTCTTCGTTGATGCACGTGTACCCTTGACCCCTCTTCGCGACATCGTATCGTCAACGCCTTCAGCTGAACATGCCAATGGAGGCTGTACTCTACCTCAAAACCTCCTTTGTACAGGGGTGCGTTAAGTAACTTGACGCGTGACATCTCTTCAACAAAACTCGGCCAAGCGATGCGCAGTCAATTCTCATGAGAGAGTGATTTCACAACGGCTGAAAGTTGCGTGTTCAAGCAGACTCCAAGCGCTGGGCTTGCTTGGTATATGTAGATCGACGAGCATCGAAATATCGAGGCATCGTGGTCGCTGTTTACGAGAAACCTTGTTTTGGTTCCTGAATCCTGACCAGCTGTCACAAGTTGCGCCATGAGATCACCCGCTCGTATGAACCACGTTATCGCATATTGTCTCGAAAAGACGGCACTTTTACGAGGCGTTATACCGCAGGTGGATGCTTCGCTTGACAGATTGGCAAGTCACTGATCAGCTCTATACCACAACATCAGCAGTACGCGCATGCTCACGATGGTATTCTGCACGCCGCAGGAGATGTGCTGTATATCCGAGCCGCATAAGAAATGCGACGATTCGTTGGGTTCCTGCTTGAGCCAATCTATTCCTGCACCTCGATTGGACCCCTCACCAAGCCAGAAAGTCTTAACGGTTTTAGTTCGTCAGCCAAATGCGCCAACTCGACTAGAAATGCCGCGCTGCATGGCAGTGGCAGTATTGTGCCAGGGGATGTGCTGGGCAACATCTCGACCCATGGCTGGTGAGTTCTCGTGTTTCTGTTGTACGTTCTTCTCAACTTTCAAAAAACATTTCTTCCATTCTTTTCAAAACTCTCTCACAACCTCCACTTGGACATGATTCGGCCGCAGTGTTGCTTTTGAGCTTTCGTTTCGACTCCGCATTCTGCCCCAGAAAAGACCCTAGGAAACTGCATCCGTGCACCATCCTGGAAGATAAAGTACTCCTGGTCGTTGCATCTTTGGAATCGCGTCCTTTTCCGACCGTTGATCGCGCGATTGCTGCGTGGGCAAGATATAGTCCTTCTGTCACAGCCATATGCAGCAACACCCGCTCTTCTGATCAAATCACAACACAATGGCTTCGCCAACCAGACCTTCATCATCACGCCGTCTCACACGACCAGAATCATCATACCTGGACGATGAAAGACATGGCGAGCAAGCTGGACGGTCGGCGGTCAACCTCCATGCACAACTTTCATCAGCGTCTTTGCGACCACCCAGCAGACGAACAAGCAGTGAGAATATAGCTCGACATGATCGGCCGAATCCCACGACCGCCCATCGTTCCACAAACTCGACCGTGTCCGACCAATCGTCAAGAGATGGATCAGTGGGGTCACTACACAACGCGCGTACACGAGATGCAAATGCTGCTGGTATTGCACTTGGTCAAGGGTTATTGCCTCCCCCGCCTATACCAGCGTCGCGGTCAGCTTCCCGTCCCTATAGCATGCGTAATGTTAGCTCGTCCACAAGCTTATCAAGGATGGCCACGCCCAGATCTGTTCGAGACTTGGGTCGGGACTTTGACAGATATTACAACCCATTCGCAACACCCTGTCAATCGACGACCGATCTCACTGCTTTGCTGCCCCGTCGCAATTCAATGGATAGTACGCAACATGCCGGAGCTACTTCTGTACCGATATCCAGACGAAACTCGAACCCGTTTACTGACGAAAATCATCCCGCGAATAACTTGGAGACCACAGTTGCGTCTCCTGCTATAGGTGCCGCAGCGATTGCAACCCCTAGGCCGGACTTCGTCGACAACAACGATCCGGACAGATCATTCTTTCCGTATCTCGATGACAGACTCGGTGCGCCACTCACCGAAGAACAAGGCTACACGTTTCCTCTATACTGGCACGAGAAAGAATGGGATGATGACATGCACCTGCCAATGGTCGACGATGATGTAAAACTCAAACCGACATTGCGAGACCACTTTTCGCGCAAGAATGTGCTGGACACACTTGGCCTTGCATTCATGGTCATCGGTTTGCTTAGTGTGTTCATCATGTTGCCTGTGCTCAGCTGGTCAGGCATCAACATCATTGGATACAACGATACGCCACTGGATCAAATGTGGGGATATCTGGATAATGAAGTGACCTGGGCGACGGTGAACGCAAGTCGAAAGTGGCCATTGCTAAAGAATGTGCGTACTGGACTGATCGACCCAGACACACCAAAATCAGAAAGGACAAGAATAGGTGTTGACGGAGATCACTACAACCTTGTCTTCAGCGATGAGTTTAATGAAGTGAACCGCACATTCTACCCTGGAGACGATCCATACTGGTTTGCTCCAGATTTCTGGTACGGAGCCACGCGAGATCTCGAATGGTACGATCCTGACGCCGTGACAACCTGGGACGGTGCACTCCATCTCCAACTCGACGCCTTCGGCAACCACGGCCTCCAGTTCCGAAGCGGCATGCTAAACTCGTGGAATCAACTCTGCTTCAAAGGCGGCATTTTCGAAGTCTCTGTGTCACTTCCCGGACCAGCAGGAATTCACGCATTGTGGCCCGGTGTCTGGAGTTTGGGAAACCTCGGGCGACCAGGCTATCTAGCAACCACAGACGGCACATGGCCTTACACTTACGACTCCTGTGACGCAGGAATTACACCAAACCAAAGCGACAGCAGCGGTATGAACAAATTGCCCGGTCAAAAACTCGCCTCTTGCACGTGTCCAGGTGCCGATCATCCCACTCCAGGCAAAGGCCGCGGCGCCCCTGAAATCGACATCATCGAAGTATCTGCAGACTACGGCGGCAAAGGCCTCGGAGTAGCAACCCAAAGTTACCAAATCGCTCCCTTCGATACCTGGTGGTATCCCAATGTCGACTTTATGGAAATTCCTGATTACTCCTTATCGTTCCTGAATACATGGACAGGAGGACCTTTCCAACAAGCCGTTTCTACAACCACGATGTTGAATAATGAGTGGTACGACGGAAAGGCCTATCAACGGTATGCTTTTGAATACGAACCTGGTGTTACAGAGGATTCGTTCATTGCATGGACGGTCGCAGGAGAGGAGATGATGAAATTCGATGCCAGAGCCATTGGCAAGAACGGAAACATCGATCAGAGGATTATCAGTGAAGAGGTAGCCACTCCCTCTCTCTCCCACCTCGTTCCACGCCCTCATTGCTAACATGAATCCTAGCCAATGTCCATGATCCTCAATCTAGGAATATCCGAAAACTGGGTCGCTATAAACTGGTCAGCGGTAGAATTCCCGGCAATAATGCGTGTAGACTACGTTCGCATATACCAAAAACCAGGCGAAGAGTCAATAACTTGCGATCCTCCCGGTTTCGAAACGACAGAGTATATCAAAAATCATCCAGAGGCGTACTTGAATCCCAACTATACTGTAAGTAACGCAAGGACAAGAATTAGAGGTGAAGAGTTGAAGCTGATGATTTTTTGCAGACTTGGGCGGATACTGGATATGAATGGCCGAGGAATGAGTTGATGCATGGGTGTTAGTGGTATGGGAAATGAATGTGTATGATGGGACATATGAGGGATGAGGATGTAATGTACAGCCACCGTGGATATGGCATGTAAGATGATAGAACGCTACATCTTCAAGCAAACACCACGTCCGTACAGCTTGAGACAAACGGAGGGCATGCAAATGACATGCGGTTTTTGAAGTCGTAAAATTGTTCATTATGCTTGATGCTGCCATCCTTATCCACCTGGTCCATGGTATCAGAACTCCACCGTTTCTTTCCAAAGCCCCGGACCTTCCCTTCCTACACTTTGATCTGAACCCCCGACCATTACCCCAAGTCTTGCCCTTGCCCCTTTCTATATCCTAAAACCAAGAGAACTCCCATAACCAAGGGTCAAAAGTAGAAAAATGCTCAAGCACCGACGACACCCAATCCATTAACCCCCAATCCTTGCCCCTGCCCCATTCCAGACGTGTTCTTTCCCTTGACACCCACCCAGCCTCGTCGTTGCCTTCCAGTCCTTCCCCTACCCAACCAATTGTACTTCAACTCCCTAGTCAATCTCTCCACCATACTCTGACTCTGATCTCCTGTTTGTGCGCCAGCAACCACAGAAACACATTGTAGCATTCTAGCCACGGTTTGAGTGACTTGAGCAGGGTCTGCAAATGTCGGTGGGCGGCCTGAGGGATCAGGGGAGAATGAAGATGAGAATGCGGGAGCGGAAGTTACGCTGTCGATGGACGCAGCTGGATAGTGTGATGAGGTGTGCGGAAGGGAAGTGCCAAAAGATCCCGCAGAGGTGTTGGAGGTGGCGCGGCTGCGTGTGTGTTGGGGAGGTGGTGAACCTATTACTCCGTTGTTATTGTTATCAAGATAGTTTGTATTGCTGTTGAAACTGCTTCCGAGGCGTGGAGAGAGGCTGCCACCTGTGGAAGGTCTTTCTGCTCCTCCTGCTGCTGGATTTGAGAAGCCCCGACCGCGATTGCTGGATATGGGTGGTGATGAGGAGAGATTGTTCGGGGCAGGTGCGGTGTTGATGCTGTCCAGCGACAGTCGCGAGAAGATGGCCAGCAGCGACTCATGACGAGGGAGGAGCACCACATCGCGAAAGACGATCAATGCGATGCGACGGACGTCCAGCTCTTCTCCCAAACCGGGCATACGATTTGATGTATTGCTCGTGATCGTCGCGCCTCCAGAACTGCTCGGTCTTATTTCGTCGAACGAGGAAGAATGTTTCCGGAAGAATGGTGGCGGCATCTCTGCAGGTACAAAGGCACCCCAAAATTCTTGAGCCTCTCTTGCACTCATGATACTGCCACGACCCCTGAATTCGAGGTCGAGAGGTAAAAAGACAGCTTGAATGAAAGGAAGGATAGAGCTAAATGTTGTCTGCCAGATTGCGACAAGTCGTGTTACAAGTCGCTCGTCTGGCACACCTCGTAAAGTTTGTGCGAGAGAAGAGAAGCCTGTCGCTAGTAGTTCCCTCAAGTCCTCTACCAGAACCACAGGAGCACGCTTCTGAATGCATCGCCGAATGTGGACAGAGACGAGTAGGTTGAAGTCTTCGATAGGTGTCCGTAAGTCCTCGCCAGAAAAGATATTCAACAGTCTTGCCTTGAGTAAGGGCCAAGCATCATCGGCTGTGATGCCATGTAACCCCATGCTGTTGCCCAAATTGTTGAATGCAGCGGCTGACATTGTAGGCTGCGGCTCGTACAAGGGAAGCGAGAAGAGCGAGTTGCTACTGGGAGGACCTAATATCGAGGTCGAGTCAAGACTACTGGGACCCATGAAGTCACTTCTCGAGTCGTCTCTCAGCAGATTGCCAGAGCTGTTGGACATGATTGGCGTAAGATTTGTCGCGGCCGCAGCAGCAGCCTTTTCTTCCTTTTTCTTTTCCCTCAAGGCACGTCCGCCGTGTCGTAAGTCCAAACCACTGACAGATTTGGAGAAACCGGGAGACTGAGGGGTGAAGGAGTAAAGAGACTGTGGAGCATTTGGGTCTACTGCAGTCGAGTTTGAGGAAGCCGAAGATAGAGGCAAAGCACCGCGATCTTTTTGTTTCTGCCTTGACAAGAAGTGGTGCCTGTGTTTCTCCTTGTCCTCTTTCTTGTCTGCTGTTGCCGTCGCTGTGGTGGTTACGGGCACCAAGGTTGAAGTCGAAGTATTGGCGGAAGAATATACAGAGGCAGCAGCAGAAGAGTTTGGATCGGTCAGACTAGTCATGGAAGCACTTGCGAAACCAGCGCGCAGCAAGCCACGGTTTGGAGATGGCAAGGCTGGAGCAGCCTTTTTGTCAAAGTCCTTGTCTTTTGTGATTCCAATACTCTTTGGCTTGTGGAACAGCTTCATCTTGGAGCGTTCCTTGACTTTTACTTCCGAGGGAGTTGGCGGAGGAGGAGCGGAAACAGGTTGATCGGCAGTCAAGGCATGGGGAGAAGGCATGGGGCCTGGGCTTCTCGGGAAAGCGACGTTGGCAGCAGTCGTAGCAGTGATTCTACTGTCGATATGGGAAGACTGTTGCGGAGGAGGACTCAGTGTAGTTGGAGAGGCTATGCGACGGTCCATACGACTAGCGGCGACATTGATGGGCTGTAAGGGAGGATTCGGACGTTTGCGGTCTTGGTTCGCAGAGTGCATGTGGTGCATGGCGGCTTGAGCAGCGATTTGGGAGGCTGGCATATGCGAAGTGTGTGGTAGGGAAGGCTCAAAGAAGCCTTGCGAGTGTTGACGACCACGCTGGAGGATGGATGGAGGGGCTGACGGCGGAGGAGGTGGGGGAGAGGTCATGCGCAGTTGAGCATCGATGGACTGGCGAGGTTGAGGACGGGAGAAGTTTGCCAGAGCAGAGGGCGCAGTGGTGCTGTGGGCGGTGCTAGGACGAGCCGAGTATTGCTGTTGCGGTGGTTGGTGTTTGGTGGACGAATCGTTGGTGGCCGCCGACATGCTCGATGCGCTGCGATGCGACGACAGGGTGCCTGTGCCTGTGCCAGAGCCGGAGCCAGAGCCAGAGGGAGAGCGTTGTCGCGGCCGGGGTCGCAAAGGGGGGTGATGGTTGTTGTTATTCATGCTGCCTCATGTTCGGATGTCTTTGGCCCAAGTACATGCACCATGTCTCAAAGTCCCTCTCTGATTTGTGTGGAGTCAGACTTTCCACCGTCATCATCCAAGCCCGTCCCGTTCCTCGACCTTCCCGAAAACAGTAAAGCCTCTCCTGTCAAAATCCCTCTCCTACTCGAGTACTTCCAACCTCCTGCTATCGACAACTGATACACCGGATACTGCCAACATGCCCGCCCACTTGACCGCCGTCTACACATCGCCAACTGCGACCAACACCTTCTCGTCCCCGCTCTCATCCGCCCCCACCGAAGCCAGCTCGTCACAGGAAAAGTCGCAATATCTCGCTCACCTGCGCGACAACGTCTCTCAAATGCAACACGACATCAACCAATTCTTGACCAAAAAGATGGAAGAGGACAAGGCTGCCACCGACGCTCCTGCTGCGTCAAACGACGAAGACATGGAAGAGCAGATGTACGGAGAGGAAGTCGTCGATGAGGCCTGAGTTCATCGACAACAGTCAATGTACAAATATCCTCTTTGTTGTCATCTGCAATACCCCATGTATACCCGCTCTCTTTCGTTCATCTTGGCTCCTTCCATGTCGGCAAAGTCACACTCCTGCCGGCTCCCGCTTGGTCCTATCGAGCGTGAACGGGAGCCCGTGGGAAATGTAGAGAGACCTATCTCGAGATGACCTCGTCCGTGTCTGGGAAGGTAGGAAATCGCAAGTCTTGCTTCGATCCACACGGCAGGAGATAGCCTCCAGATCTCGTATCTCGCTCGAGATCCTCAATTCCAGCAAAAAGTGGCTTCCTCAGGGGATCGAACCCGCATCTATATACTGTACCAAACACACAGAGCAACCTCATCCCATCCACCCAAACCCAAAACACAATCACCGCGCATACGCACCAATCTTTTCTTGAAAACGAGATATCAGTCAGAGATGCAAAAAAGAAAGTCTTCTCGGGTCGCCTCAGTCTCCGGCTGTTTGGACTGGCTTGACCCGCCCGAAAGATTTCCATCCTCAATCTCATTTGAAACTGACTTTTGGCCCACCGCATATGACAAGTTGTCAGTTGACTAGCAAGAGCGCGCTACCGATTGTGCCATATGCCCTTTCTTTTGTGCTTCAAATCAATCCGACTCTAGCTCAATATAAATGCTTGTGGTAAAGCGAAGGGTCTTGGCGTGTTTCGATCAATCATTGCTCGCTTCCATCCATTGGCATGACTACATCCTCGATGGCCTGCGGTCAAGACTTTCTCAAGATGGTCATCTGCTTTTCGCGTCACCCGTTGACAAGTGAGAAGGCATACACAACTGTTAGTGGGAGAAGCTCCAGCGAGAGGAAGACACAAGTGAACTCTCAACTGACAGTACCTGATGACTGAGCTGATCCTTGCTGTGTTTCAATTTACGAATTGATCATGGGAATTTTTGCAACCAAGATCACCGTCGTGATCTCTTGTAGCCACCATCACTTGATCAAACACACCTCTCATCTTGCTTACACCTCGACTTCGGCCAGTTCTCCGAGTCTCTCACATCAACTTTCACATGGACCTTCAGTTGATATTGCCTCGCCAATTGAATGTGTTGTCAACTCCCACTCTCACATCACTATTCTACCGGTACATAACTCTTTCTTGAACCTAACTTTATCTCTTTCACAACACACTTGCCAATTCCGACAGACGATCTCTGCAATCATGGAGTTCAGCGTATGCATCTCTTTCCATACAATAGATCGCCTCGAATATTAATGCTGCACAGAGGTACGACAACGGGCTCGAATACTACAGAACTAGCGCCGGGAAGCTGGAAAGAACAATTCTCGATTTACGTCGGGGCAACGAAAGACGTCAAAAACTGGTGGACGGCCACAGCGTCGAAAGTGAAAAAGTAGCCGCAGTGAAGGCCCTGAAGTGTCTTAGACGTGGGCCACCATGCGAAGCCCAAGAAGATCTCGAGATACTCATCACACTTGCCGGTCGTGAATACATCGCAAAGCACTTGATGGTAAGTTGGATCATATTCTGCTGGATGCTTGTCGCTAACAACGTAAGCACTTTTCTCTGAGCGCAACCAAGATTGGCACTATCGGCAACGACGAAAAGCTCAAGGACCTGCAACCTAAACTGGAGAAGTGCATCAAGTCGATCGAAGAAAGTGGTACTCAGGTCACTGCCGCAATGACCGTTGACTGCGACCTCTTTGTCCATGCCCTGATCCAGGTCCTGGAGGAAGAACAGTCCAGACTGCCCTTTTGACCGATCCTGAGGACTACGATGTTGATGAAGTCTCTGCTCAGAAGTAGGACTTTGCAATCATCTGAAGCAACGATCCTTACAAAGTAACATCTCACGAAAACTCCTGCGACAGGTAGACAGCCATCAGGATCATAATTGCTTCAAAGCACAGCCTATTGGAACCACTTTCCCTTGTAATCAAAATTCAGATTGAGATTGACATCTCGCCCCAATCCGTCGCCATTTCTTTCCTGCTGGTTATATTCCGCCTCTAGTAAATCGTGTGTTTCTTCCGCCCTATCTCCACTACTCCTCACAGATTGCAGAGCTTCTATGTGCGCATCTTTGATTCTTACACCACCTATGACCGAAACATGTTCTCGTCCTCACATGCATACAACGCCAAACGCACCCATCACCTCATTCTCTGTCTCACATCTCCGCCATCATACGTTCAAGACAAATCAGTCTTTGATCTTTGAACACCAGGTATAATGTTCCGTCACCGGAAATAACAACCAAGTGGATTTTCAATATGGGTGATGTACCATTTTTCTATCTGGCCCGCATTATGTCAAGCTTTGAAATCGTCCGCAGGTCCAGCTCCAAGAATGCTCGCACGACCATGGCCGTCTCGCACCCTGTAGATAGATCTATATCACGCCTTCTCGCGCCCCCTCTTGAAGTATCGGCTGACTGCCTCTCGCCCGGCTCCGAAACGTCTTCTCCATTGCTGATGAATGCATTGCCGGGATGAGCCCTCACTCCAACAAGTGCTTCTTGAGCCACTGTGTCTGATGCTCTAGCAAGCCCTTGTCGGTGAACGACCAACCAGTCTCATCGATCAAAGCCTCAGCAGTGTCGTCATCTACCAGCAGCTCGCTATCCAGAGCATAGTCCAGCATGCGGTTGTATTCCTCATCGCTAGCCTCGACCAATGCTGGGGCAGAGCGTTTGTCGAGGTAGAAGGTAGGTTGGGTGTACTTTCCAGACTGGTCGCGACCTTGTTCTTCCAGAGTCTTGTTGAGGCGGCGTCTCTCAGAGCTGACGAGCTCTAGTTCCATCTCAAGACGCTCCATCTTGAGTTTGAAGTGCTTCACGGCTTCGTCGTGCTCTTCCTGGATACGTGCACGCTCTTCCTGCTGATATATGTTAGCGTGACAAAGTGAATGGTGGTTGTGGATGGCTCACAGTCATCACTGCATCCTCCTCGATCTTGGCTTCTTTGTTTGCAGGCTCTTCTTGGTCGAAGTCGGTCTCGCGATCTGTGATTAAGTAAGTGTTGAGATCAGCAGGTGGGAAACGATCATGGCGTACTCTTTCTTCTTGCATTTGCACGGGCAGCTCTGTCGGCCGAGGCAATTGACTTCATGCCATTCATGATCATGGTGGAAGACGAGATATCAAGTTAGATGTTGATGACCAGAGTAGGTAGGGATGAGTGGGTGTTGAAGTACTCTTGTAGACACAAGGTCTGCTGTGAGTGATTGTGAAAGTCTAGAAGCTCTCAGATCATGAGAGATGACATTTTCTGGTTTCGTTGACATGCTACGTGGAAATGGCCTTGAATAGGGCAACAGAACAATGTTGAGAGAACAAGAAGTGAAAGCTAAGGAAGTGAATCAGTAAAGTGGCTGACAAGAACTGTTGTCTCCCGCTCAGCCCTTGTAACTTCGACGGGCGTTGTGTTGAGTTTCTTGTACAGTTTCCAGAAGACATCTAGCGACACTTCAGTCAGCCCGCGTGCATTCGATTGAGACACATGCACACGACAACACAAGATGCCACATAAATCATGGGATCATCCATGCAGAAGAAAACCAAACACGCTATCCATAAGATGATATCAAACTACAAACTCCATCCCATATGACTTTTGCCCTATAAATCAACGAGCTGATTTAAGCCCTGCTGGCTCTGTTGCGGTTCTCATCTCTCTGACCTTGACCCTTGGGTGCGAAACGGCCCTTGTTGACACCGCCACCACCACCACCTCTACGATCGCCAAAGCCACCGCCTCTGCGATCACCAAAGCCACCGCGCGAGCCTCCTCTACCACCGCCTCTGCCTCCCCGATCGCCGAAACCTCCTCTGCTACCACCACGGAAGCCGCCCGAGCCTGAGCTGCCGCCACGGAAACCACCTGAGCCAGAGTTACCACCACGGAAACCACCGCCACGGCCTCCACGAGAGTCTCCCCCACGATCACCACGGAAGCCGCCGCCGCCGCGACCACCAGAGCCGCCACGTCCTCTGAATCCAGAGCCGCGTTCGCCACCTAGACTCCTTCGTTGAGGTTTCGCCCTTGCGTCTGCGATTTCTTGAGCGTCGATTTCCATCTCGTCCTCATCTTCACCCTTGGAACCTCTGTTCTTGAACTTCAGCTTGCCACCTCTACCTCTCTGTGCTGCATCACGTCCCTTGATGGCCTCAACATATGCGTTGATACCATCTTCAAGAGATGCAGAGTTGCCAGCTTCGTCAAACTCCATGACTTCGTCGTCCGAGTCGGCTTCGTTGAAGACGAGTTTGCCGTCGAGGTCCATCTTTGCTGGTTTGCGAGTAGCAGGTGTGCGAGACTTGGAGGGGATTGTGCTGCTGATGTTGGCAAGGGCTTTGCGATCGAGCAAGTCCAGAGGTTCATCTTCATCTTCGACGATGAAAGTGTCACCGCCAGCCTTTGCCTTACGGCCCTTGGCTGCTGAGCGACCAAGTACTTCGTCGTCAGATATATCAGAGCCGGAGTCCTCCTCATCACTTCCATACACTTGCTCGTCAAACTCTGATTCGAATTTGCCTTGGCGCTTGGTGGTGTCTTCCTCTGCGTCGTCGTCCTTGCCAGCTTCCTTCTTTCTCTTTGCGCGGTCGCGAGACTTGCGGATATTGGAAATGAGCTTCTTGTCTTCTTCGGGGCAGTGCTTCTCCACAATCTCAACACCAAATCTCTTGATCATGCGCTCGAAGATATGCTTGACCTTGAGACGGAAGTGGGCCTTGTGCTCGTGGGACCAGACCATGAGGTTAGGAATGAGCGTTGCGAGGCGAGGACGCATGAGATCAGTAGGCAACGAAAGCACACAAACCTTGACGAAACCAAGACATGAGCGAACAATTTCGCGGTTTGCGGAGGTAAGGAAGAGATCCATTGTTTGTACCAGATCCAGAATGACAGGCTCGCTGAGAGTGTGGCGGAAATCGTAGAGAAGACGAGCGAGAGCGGTGATGGAGGCGGAGATCATGTGAGGGGTTGAACCGGCGAGACCAGCAGATACCATGGTGAAGTATTCCTCAAGACTGGCTTCGACAGGAGCGGCATCATCGGGCATGTGAGGAACCTTTGCATTGATGACAGTACCACCCTCGGTCATCTTCTCACCCATTTGTACAAGCAAGTCGAAAGCAGCGGTACGTGCCTTCTCGTTGACTTCCTTTGCGCTGATGACGACCTCGGAAAGGATAGAGGGAATGAAGTGGAGATCATCCTTGGGGATTGAAGAGATGATCTGAGAGATGGCGGTCAGACGGTCGCGACGAGAGGGAGCAGCAGCCTTAGGACCAGCCTGAAGAAGTAGTTGTTGGAGATCAGAGTTGCGCTCAAGGATGGCAGCACGACCAGATTCAGACTCAGCAAGGCGAGGGATGAGCTTGTAGGCCTTCTTCTGCAATTGCGGGTCAGAGTCGTTGTTGACAATGATGGCAGCCATGTTAAAGAGTCCAGCGAAACTGTCACGAGGAAGATAGATAGAGATTGTGATGACCAGATCCATGAGGGTGTGGGACATAGGGGGCATCTTGTTGGGTCCCTTGGTTTCCTTTTGCTTGTCGGCCTGAGTTTGAGGGCCGCTCTCGCCGAGAGATGACTCGAGCATGGAGGCAACACGGGTGAATGTTTCCATCAATTCGGACTCAGGAGTAATGCTGAGGTAAGCATTGATAGCTTGAAGGATAATACCACGGTATTGAGGCAGAGTCTCACTGTAGACGTTGAACAAGACCGCAAGAATGTTACCAGAAAGTCCGGAAAGGTGCTGGATGTTCTTCTGTGCGTCAGCTCTTGAAATTCTACCCTGTGCAATAAGGTCCTCCTCTCCTTCGATGGAGAGAACGGTCTGATTGGACTCAACCATGTTCTGAAGAGCTCTGCAGAGCTCGGTACGGAGTTGAGGTTGAGAGTAAAGAAGATTAGCGACCATCTCGGCGAAAGTTTGATCAAAGGCTTCGGTAACGTCAAGAGGAAGGTCGCAGTATCCAGGAAGGGTAGCCCAGATCTGTTGAACAATGGTCTCGAAGATCTTGATCTCCATAGTCTTCTCGGCATCGCCGTGGTTCAGGACACGCTGGAACATGGCTTCACTGAGGGGAACGAGTTCAGCACGGAAGTGAGCGAGACGGGTGTTTCTGACAGAGTCACGGAGAATAGGAAGCATCCAGGCACGTCCAGGCTGTCCAGGAACAGGCTTGGTCAAGTTCAGGGGCAGGATCTCGAGAACGTTGTCAGGGCCCATGGCTGTGATGGCCTTGCCAAGAACAGCATCTGCTTCCTTCTTGCCGGAGAAGGAGTCGTTTCCACGAAGATCACCAACAGTCTTGACAGCAGTGTTTAGAATACCCTGGGAGCGCCACTTCAATGTGTCGAACATGGCACCGATGACGGAAAAGACCTCCATCCAGGCTGACTGGTACTTGATGCTGAGGAGATCATTCACCTGGTTTCCGAGGTTCTCGAATACCTTCTCGTCGTAGATTGAAGGCTCAAGGAGAACAGAATCCGGAACACAGTTGTTAAGGAAGGAGATAAGACACTCCGAGGCGGAGATGCGGATGTTGTGGGATGAAGATGTAAGGAAGGCCGAGACCTGGGTGAAAAGGGTAGGCAATTTTGCGAAAGTCTCCTCGGGGTCGAGTTGAGCAGCAACATCATAACCTCTCGAGATAACGGCGATCCACGGGGGCAGGAGTTGCGAGTCGTTCTGGGAAGGCTGAAGCTCGCCGATAACCTCTAAAAGACGGGGGAGCTTTGCAGCCGAAACCTCGTTGGCCAGACCAGCAAAGATAATCTCAAAGACTTCGAAAGCGGACATGACCAGAAATTCGTGGCTAGACTTCGAGATGGCGAGCAAAAGCTCACATAGTGAATCAATCTTGCGCGAAGGCCATCCGTTGGCGGCCGTGGCGATAACCTTGACGAGTTGCAGGGCGTGCATC
This sequence comes from Aureobasidium pullulans EXF-150, assembly GCF_000721785.1. Classification (NCBI taxonomy): domain Eukaryota; kingdom Fungi; phylum Ascomycota; class Dothideomycetes; order Dothideales; family Saccotheciaceae; genus Aureobasidium; species Aureobasidium pullulans. The sequence continues at coordinate 899,072 of NW_021941031.1, read as the reverse complement.
AAAGCTGGGTCATTCTCTTGTTCCTTTGCTCCCTTCTTTGCCTTCTTGGCCTTTGCAGACTTCTCGGCGGCGTCCTGGAGCAGGCGCATCGAAGTTTCAGCGGCCATATCAGAAGCCGGGTGGTCAAGCGAAGGACTGGGCGGAGGGTTCTTGAGAACGGTCGTGAGGGCATCCTGAGCTCGCTTGCGAACCTTGGGACGGTGGTCGGAAGCCAGACCAAGCAGACCGGCAACAGCGCGACGGGGACTCAAAGATGAAGCGGGGAGAGCCCATGCCTGAGCATCTTGTGCGACCAGCAACGATTCCAGACATCCGATACTCGAGCGCAATAGAGGGGCCTCTGCTTCCGGATGTGTAAGGGCGGGGGCGAGACTGCCCAGGATCTGACTGAATTTGGAGCGCAATAGCGGTGCGGGAACGTGAGGCGTAACGAGATCGAGGAGGTATACGACGGCGTAAGCGACTTCCTTGTTAGCCATGTCAAACTGGGCAAGCAGCGACAGGAGGGCGGCAAAGTAGGCCGTTGGTGTTGAGTCGGCCTTTTGCGAGCGCAGAGTGTCTTCGACTGCGCCGAGCACGACAGCCGTCTGTATATCAAGTCAGAAGCTGTCATTCGGTCCAAGTATGTAGTCACTCACCTGCTGCATGCCCTGCAGCTTGGGCTGCGTCCTGATCTTGTCGAGTCTCTCAGTCAACGACATGGTCGACATGATGTGTGTACAAGCAAGAAACTGTTCAGCCTCTTTGCCCAAACTTCAGAAAAGTTGCACTTGCTGCGACCGACTTTCCTTATCGATAAGTGCACGGATATCGCAGGCCGAGACCCTCGCCAAGCCTTTTATTGCGGAAAGAAAAGCATCCTTGCTAGATCCACGACCCTGCAGCCATCTTGACCTTGTCTCGCCTCGGGTTTGTTCTGTTTTCTTTCTCTATGCATTCTCCTCAGGCTGTTGAAAGGCTCCTTTCTTCCTCGAGATGCACGCGAGTGATATCCAAGTATATCAGTGTTCTCCTGGTTCGTGGTCGAATGGTGGTATGCTTCTAGAATATTTTGAGCGTGGTGTCAACCACTCAAGTAAACATTGCCTACTTGGGTCTGCACAACAGCTGCTCTTCACCACCTGATTACTCAATCTAGAAACAGGATAAGACGTGTGATTTAAAAATGAGATTCGTCTGCATCATTTTTGCGTGATAAAAACTAGGGGTAATTACTTAGAGACTACAAAAAACAAAGAAAGGAAGTCCATAAAGTCTTTCAAAAAGCAGTAGACATACATCTACTGTCCAGTCTCGGTCTCAACACCAGGCTGTCTGCCGTTAAGGCCACCTGTCAACTTGTTCTTGATCTTTCTCAAGCCAATCTTTCCCTCATCCTTTGCGAACTTGAGGTTACGTGCTGGCTTCCACTGCATCAGTCCACGCTGCTTGCGCTCTTCAGTGCGCTTGTTCTGCTTGTTCACATCCTTGGGACTACCATCAGTGTTGTCGGAAAATGTCGAATTTGTGCCGGCATAGGAATCGTACGAGCTGCGGCCGCCAGTGGTGTCCGTAGCGTAAGACTTTCTTCTGGATCTTTCGCCGTTGTTGCCGCCACGGTTCTCGGAGTTGTTGGCATCCATGACGCCGAGATCTTCCGAAGACTTGTCGTTGTCAGAGTCGCTATCGTCGTCGGAGCTGGGATTGTGAGGATCGTGAAGGGGAGGTTCGGCACCGGGCTCGCGACGCTTTCTACCTTGCGAGTCCATGTAGGCCTTAGGGTCTTCGCCAAAGGCTCCACTCCAATCGGTACCTTGCTTGCTGAGCCATTTTTGCTTCTCGTCAGGCTCTTCTTCCTTGAGGATGTCGCGGCCTTCAGTGAGAGATTTTTCGTGCAGAGCCTGAACGCGGTCGGGCATCTCCTTCTCAACCAATCGTGTACGGACACCCTCAGCAAGACATGCTTCCCAAGTCTCATAAGTCTCGCGAGACTCGTTGTCGGCGACAAAGTGCTCATGACTCTCATCCATGCCAGCCTTGAAGCGACCGGAGAATCTGAGGCGACCGATCTCCTCGAGGTCGTCAAGTCCTGGCATGGCCTTGTTCACATTCTCCTCGGTGATGTAGTTTTGAGTTAGTCTTGCTGGAGCCGAAGTGCGCCAGATGGGAATATCAATCTCGGTGGTCTCATTGTCGACGAGGTGCTGCAGCCAGAGAACAGCGTGAGCATCAGCCTTGCGCTTACCAGAAACGTGGAACTCGAAGACAATAGGACTACGGTAACGGTACTTGACAGGAAGGCGAATAGGTTCCTTCTTCTCGTTGTGCTGAACTTCCCATTCAAGACCGTTGTCAACCTTGTGGCATTGTGTGCGAGGCAGCTTGCCAACGGAACCACCAGTGCGCATCTTAAGCTTTGCGTGGTGAGTGTAGCCAGTTGCAGTGATCTTCTCGGAAAGGAACTGGAAAGTACCAACATCCCAACCGAGCATGTTAGGAGGAAGACGAGTTTCGATGCTGCGGAAGAGAAGCGAGATACGAATGCGACCGAAGCCAATACCACCGTCAAGAGGGTACCATCTGGTGACCTGCGAGCTGGTCTCCATAACGTCGGATAACTTGAGGGGCACAACTCCGAGGATAGGATCGTGTTCACGGTTGCGAGAATCGCGAACAGTAACAGTGACGACAGCGGATCTCCAGTCGCGAATGAAACGCTCGGTACCAGCATTGAAGATAGGTTGACTGCTGACTGCCTTGGCACGAGTTCTGTAGACCAGCTCATCGTTGTAGAGGATGGTACAGTAACTGGTAGGAAGCTGTTCACCCTCCTCGTCAGTGCCTTCGCCACTGGGCTTGGCGGGCTCGTACTCTCTACCCTTGCGGCTGCCTTCGGTGCCCTTGATGTTATCAAGTTCGAGGTTGACAATCTGGTGGACGACGATACTGCAAACACCACTGGGCCAGAGAGGGTCTGGGGGAGTGTGTTGAACAGCATCATCGGTGTCGGTATTGGCGATACCCTTGTCATCTTGGAGCTCGGGCTTGTCACGGAGGTTCTGAGGGAGTGCGTGGTTCTTTCCGTCGGTACGAAGAGCGGGCCTGAATTGAGGCTTGCCAAAGAAACCGACTTCCCAATGGAGCTCTCCGGGCATTTCGCTGTCCGAGTCCATACCAGCAAGCTTGGAGACTTGAGGGTACATCTTGCCGGGGTGTTGAATCATCTTCTGCATGGAAAGTTCGACCTTGCCAACAATATCATCGGCGGTGTGACGGTCAGAATCCCAGAGTTCGACACTCAAGTTCTCATCGGCTTTGATGAGCTCAGGAGTAACGAGGAGAGCAGCGGTTTCTTCCCAGATAGGGTTCAAGTCGTCGGTGATGACACGAGTGCAGTACATGGGCTTTCCGTACTTGGAGAAGGACAAGGTGATGTAAGGATCACTGCCTCCGTGTTTGCTGCCACGCTTGTCCTGCTTGCTCAGACCGACAGCGCGGTGAATACGAATCCACATGACACCAAGAGCCTGGACATCCTTGGTGATATCGTCGCCTTGAAGCATTGCTCTCATGTCAAGAGACATAGACTTGGGAGCGACGTACATGCTAGCAGCCGCACCAATAGCGTAGTTGACAAAGTTCGAAATGAGAGGAAGGTTGAGAATGTTGACGCCCTTCTCGAGCATAGGGATACATCCTGCTTGGACGTGAGGAACACCCATGAGAGTAAAGGTCAGTGTTTTCAAGAATGGAGGTTCGGGAGTCATGGCCATGCGCAGTCTGACGGTACCGACCAGCTCTTGCAGCTCGACGAAGATTGGGAGGGGAACGCCGAAGAGACCCTTGATACCCAGGTAGAAGACCAATTGCATGTGCATGTTTCTAGCTCTGTCGGATGCTCTCTTTCCAGAAGGAGCAGCGTGGTATGCGAACGAGACCTCGAGGTTGTAGTAGTCACCGCCCTCCTCATCAGCGGCAGCTTCCTGGGGATCCTTGGTCTTCTTGTTCTCTTCGTGGATTGCAGTCTTCATCTCCTTCATATGCTCATCGGGAAGAGCGCGCAAACTGAGGATACGGATGGGGTTGCTGCCTTGGTTGATCTCTGCGACACGCACATTTTCGATGATACCAGGAACCGATGCTTGCATGACGTCTTCGAGGGTATCGGCGACACTCTGGAACATATCCGGATTGACGAGACCCCAAACGACTCCAAGCAATGTATTCATCCACTCGACGGATTCGGGAAGGAGGTTAGCAGTTGCCTATGTCGCTCGTATCAGTAGGAGAACCCAATCAGAACGTCCAGGTGCGAAGCTCACCGTTCTACCTCTGATCTTCTCGCTGTCCCATTCAACTTCTCTACCACTGCGGATGACCTCTTTGGCCCAGAGGAAAATACCGGATGAGACACACATGGCCAGAGGGATGAGGCCCTTGAGCGAGCCACCGAAGATGTTGCCAACAAAGACGATACCCAGGAAAACACCAATACAGAGACCTGTCGCCCTCTTCTCCATGGCAGCGAAAAACGGCTCATAGCTGACGGATGGTGTGGGATGGAAGAGGATGTTGGTCTTCTCGCCGTGGATTGGTACGTCTGATGTGCTTCCTTCGGCGACAGGATCCGGAGGGGCGGTGACATCTTGGTTGTGTTTGTAGTCTGCCATGGACTGGGAAGGGTCTGTCTTGACAGTCTGTGTTGGGTCAGTCATGTCGCATACTCATTCGTATCTGTGTGACGTACTGTAGGCTTGTCCAGGTTTGCGTTGGGTACAGAAAGCTGCTCGCGTGTCAGATAGCTTCCCCTCTCGGATTAGATCAACATCTTCATACCATGGGGTTCTTAGCCGCCTCGACCATCTCCTTGTTGACATCCTCGATGACTACCTCCTTGCCGGTGGTAGGGTCTGTGACCTTTTGCTGGTTCTCCTTTGCGTGGAGATCCGATGTCTGCTGATGAGGGACAGCATCGCCAGTTGCGCCTGTGGCCTTTGCCCTCTTCTGCTCGTCAATCTGCTTGTCGCGAGTTGCCTTGTCGCGATCGAGCTTTTCGATAAATTGGTTGATTGTCGGGATCTTGTTCGAGCCCGAATAGTGGCCTCCAGGCGCGTGCTGCTGTTGAGCATCCGCCATGGCTTGTGAGGTGGGACCGGTTGGCTTTGGGAGAGTATGTAAAGAAAGAGGAGAAGGAAGCTAACTGAGGTATTGTTGTCTTCTCGCATGCTACACAGCCTTGCTCAGGTGCGATTGACGCAGAAAACCTGGAATGTCATCCACATCGAGGGTATGGCGCGTTCGAATGCGTTTCTCTACGTCATCCTTGTGGCTCTTGTCTCGTGTGGCTGCAGCGAGAAAGCCTGCCCGTTGCAACTTTTCGCCAATTCCTGCTCTACCTTCAGAACTAGACCAGGACGCGATGTCAAAGGGGCTCTACTATAAAACCTACTTTCTCATATCAGACATCACAACTACAAGACAGCAGTAAGAGATGTTACAATGAAGACCATGCCGAAATCTTCAAAAGTGGCAGCCACGACGACTGATGCGGAGGAGTGCGGAGCATTGACCAATCCAGCCGCCCGAGGGGTCTCGACGATCATGGTCAAAAAGACAACGATCACCAAGTTCGGCGTCCATGATCTGATCTTCCCCTGCTTCTCGTTCCTTGATTGATTGATCTTATCAACCACGTGTGGCTGGTTTACCTCGTCCTTGAGATGTTGTCCTTGCATGCGTGGCTAGCACGATACTGGAGACAGACGGTCTCTCCTACAAGGAGGGACGCTCCAATCAATAGACAGGTTCTAAAGTCATCCATAGTAGCTATCTACACTCAATTTACACTCTATCCACACTACCTCGCCACCTCGTCATGCTAGTCATGTGACCTGCTATCGCCGAGCACCGAATATCTCTTAGCTAACGCTCGCTTTAGTTAACACCTACTAATAACAATGTCGTCTACTACATCGAGCGATAACGACTCGGACCTAGAAGATACCCTTACTATATACATGATCTAGAAGGGTTAGCGCATTAAACAATACCCTATTCACCCTTTTCGGCCTAGATTTAAGTATAATATAGACTAGTAGGTATTAGACGCATAGGGGGATTAGAAAGTTCGCTTTTACTGCCGGTACTCGAGTCTTCTGCTACTCTAACTTAACTAATAGCTAATTTAATACGTAGGTTCGGTCGAGAGGACGTTCCTCTACTTATTAAGAAGTTCGAACTAAACTACCTCTACTTTAAGCATAGATATAAGGTCGATTCTAAGCTCGCCCTCTACCTTACCCTTAGTCGCTTTATATATCTAACCCGTATCGCCGCTCTATCTAACCTATACGGCCTCGCTCCTTCGACTGTTTCCTTAGTAATTAATAACACCCTTAAGTAGATTACTAGCCGCTATTGTCGTATGCTACGCTAGCACCCCTATTTAACATACAAGTTTATAGATCACTGCTAAGAGGCTATTAAAGAGTTTAGCGATGCCGACTAAATTTAGGGATTTATAGACGGTACGTTTAACCCCTTTAGTAGGCTAGAGCACGAGCAAAAGGAGTAGTATTCCGGATATAAGAAGCTCTATAGTCTCTACTACTAGGGAATTATAACACCTAATAGCATAATGCTATTAATAGATAGTCTATAGGAGGGTAAAAGAAACGATCTAACGATAGCTCGCTAGTCTTAGATAGAGGACTAGCTTCGCCTTATTATAGTAGAAGGGCTCCGTAAGCTCTATCTATACGGTAATCTAGCATATAAGGCCCTCGTCTTTGTTATATATGCTTTTACTAGAGCTAGCAATGTAACGGACTAGAAATGGAGGAAGGAGTTTAATAAGGCGATGTCTAATATACGGATTAGTGTTAAGCATAACCTTAGTTAGCATAAGAAGCTCTAGTCTCTAAACCTGTTTAAGTACGCTCTAAAGTCTAGCTTATAACCTATAGCACTCTACTAGGAGTTTGCTGTCCTTATGTTGAACATATATACATGTCTATACCCCTATAGTAGCATAATAGCGACTCGGTTTAATATAAGACCGCTAACTATTAGTTAGTATTTATGCCCTAAGGCGACGGACTAGTAGGCTTTAACTAGAGAAAATCTACTAACTAACCTTCGCGCATTTAACAACGACGCTTAAACCGTTTTTAATACTTAATAGCTTAGATTATAGCGCTTGATTAGCTCTACAATCTAATGTCTTTTTCTTCTAAATCGGACTTAATTTGATGGTATAGTTAGTAGTAAGAGTAATGATATATTTATTTTAGAGAGCTCGCTAGGGTAAAGCTACGGGCAACTTATACCGCCGGAGAGCTCTAGAGATCTCTAAAGAGTTAGAACTAGGCAAATCTAGGGCCTTAGCGTTGTTTTAAGATAAGACTATACTTCTCGAGTTGTTTTAGAGCAAGATAACGACATTAATTCTTGTTTGATTCATTTAAAATTTAAATCTACGCTCTATTATAGTAAGTTAAGGAGATATTAAGGAAATAAAGCTAAAAGATAAGGTAGTAATAGTACGGTAGGCCATTAAATAGCACCGTTAGATAGCCGCATGTCGCCTTAATCTATCTACTCGACTAAAGCAACCTTAAAGCTTACTCCTTTGTTAATTCTCTTATAACAATACTTCTAACAGTCCTACGTATTAAAGTAAGTTAGGGCGCGCACTAAATCTTCCTACTACTAGCTCTAACTGTCCAGCTATCCTCTCTCTTAATTATGCTTCTCCTACTCTTTAAACGATAGGTTAGTAATAGTATACGGCATAGTTAATAACTTAGGCGCGTACGGTCCTATTTCTCGTAGCCTTAGTAGATTAAAGTCCTCGTCCTCCTCTACTTACTCCTTATCCTCTTTAACTAAGTTATCTATAATGCGCGCGCTATTTAAATAGCGAGAGACTAGTGTTAGCGATGTCATTATCGTACTTAAAGACAGTTCCTCTACGCTAGTAGCATTAGATAAGAACCCTACTAATATTAGAGTAGACCCCTTCGACACTAGTAAAAGAACTTACGATAACAAGCTCTATATTTCCTGCTAACCTTGTTTAACACGACTTAGCCGCTTATCTACGCCATTATTAAAGGGCGTAGAGGACTAGATGCTCTACGAGCGACTTATTCTTAAGCGCGCTATTCTCCTCTCTAATCTCCTCTCTACCTTATCCTTATTTATTCCCTTTAATAATAACACTATCTACGTCTATATCTTAACATTATCCTCTAGTTAAGGTCTACGCATTCGCTAAGGAACTTAACGGCCTAAGTTACTAACCTCGGACTACATTACCTCGGTCGTTTTACTAGTAGAGGAGGGATCTAAGAATAGTAGTTCTCGGCTACGTATAGTAGATAAAGAAGGCGGTATTAACTTAGTCTTTTTCTTCTTCCTTATATGCTCCTCTATGTTAACTTAGTTACTCTAAGACTGCTTAAGGGTCCGAGTAGTAGTAGCGATAGTAGCGTTAGCGGCATCTTTAGTAGTAGTATAGTTATCGAAACACTTAATCTAGTCGTCTACTACTCGGTCTCGCGGAGTATCTATTATCTCTTTACTACTCTAGTAAGTAGCGAGCTTAGTCCTACGCTTTTTAGTCTACCTTTCTATTAACCGCTAATAACTCTAATAGGTATATAGAACTCCCCTCTTAGCCTCGAGCATATTAGCAATATTATTCTAGAACTCGGTAATTTTCCTATCGGCATATAGGGTCTCGAAGTAGTTTAATGCGAGCCTTATAAGTAATGTCTAATCTGCATCGCTTAGTTAATTACTATACGTAGTCGTACTCTACGAGGGTGCTACCGAGGGGCGCTAGGATAACGGTGCTTCGGAGACTAGTATCTAAGAGGGTACGGGCATAGGAGGGGGTTACGTAGAGAGAGGAACTATTAATGATAAGACTAGCTTATTATCATTACGGCCGTTTAAAGTAACGAGTTCGCTACTACGAGGTCGAGGCATGTTAATTGCTATATAAGAGACAAGAACTAACCCTCCTTCCTTCTACTAAGGCTTTAGCTAACGTCTCGATAGCCTTCCTCGCTTAGCTACTTAGTACCCCTACCTTCCAATTCGATGAGTTCCTAGTCATCTACACTTAGTGTAAACCGCTCAACACTTCTAAGCCGATCGAGCCATCCGTCAATAGCCGAAGGCCTCTTAGGGACTGCGGATCGAGTGCGGAAGCGAGTGTGGATGGTTTCAGAACCTCTCTAATGGGTCTTGACTGGACGTGACGTTGTTTCTCGAAAGAGCCATGTCTTTTCATATGGACTTCCAACAGCTCTCGGATGTTGAGGATATCTGCTCCTGGTCGATTGCTGCGACACCGTCTAAGGCTATCGCTTCTGCTCCAATTTGACTGCATGCTGATGACTTGCTTGCTTGAAATAATACATCCAATTTGACAATGAGCAAGGGTAGGGTATTGGACAGACGAACAAAGCTTCGAAGAGCACAATATCTACCTGATTCATTGAACATGACACCGATAGTTCGCATTCATGTTTGGAACACAAGCCGCTGGGGAAGCATGAAATATGTGGCATAGAGGTCGTAGATAATCGTTTTGTTTTTGCTGGCTAAGCAGCGGCTGTCAAATTGGACCGCGTCAACGAGGAAGGTGGTGTGCTAAAAGGAGAAGAAAATACAGAACGTGTCTCCGATGGAAGCTAGGAAATACATGGATTTGTGTTCATTTACAAACGCCTTGTGTTCTCTTCTTTGCAGGGTCCACTGCGGGGCCGGGTTTGTTTAGCACGGCTTCAACGGCGGTTGCTGCGAACTGTCAAGGACAAGGACATTTTCATTCAGGAGTTGAGGCAGCCGTTAAGCCGGCGACGATAAAGGGATAGCAGAGAAGAGAGCTCGGAGCTGTCACTTGATCAAAAGCTGCAACCTTCAACCATCTTCCAAGAGTCCAGGAACGCAAAGTAATTTAATCAGACCAGCCATCTTTCGCGCGTGCTTTGCAAGTGGACAAACAAAGCCGGGACCAATCACTTTATACACGACACCGACCCTCCAACCATCCATTTGCATACTTTTCAAGAGTGATATAGAGACTGCGACACATACAGCAGCAGGGAGACCATGTCCGATATCGAGGCCAAGCACAACGACGACAAGCTGCAGCAGCCAGTGCAGCATGCCAACACCAGCGAAGAGGACGAAAGGGATACGGTAAGTTCCTCGCTTAGCCCTGCCATCAACTCTCTTTGTTGTCTGCATTTGGGCCTCATTCGCGTCTACCGCGTGCTGGGACTGACCACCTTCAGAACACATTCGAAGATGCTACCGATACGACGAGTGCTGTTCACACTGAGCCGCAAGACACAACGCGCCAGTCCATGTCCATCTTGAATCCAGGAGACGACACCCACCATGAGGCTCACTTAGCAACAGACAGCCTGGAATCCGACGAGACGGTACCCAAGGTCTCCACGCCACTCGCGCCAGGAGCCTTTGACGCCGACGACACCGAACACACCACCAATCCGGCGGATGCGAAGAAAGAGATTGAGCACGGAAGTCAGCCGACAGGCGATTTGGTGGATGAGGAGAGTCGACCTTCAACAGCAAAGTCTTTGCAAGAAGATGATCGTCCCGTGACAGTCGACCCAGTGCCCACGGAAAGTCGCCCTTCAACCGCCAGATCCGTGAACGAGGAAGCCGCTACCGCTGCAGGAGCCGAGGACAAGCGAAGCAGTATCGACATCATCAACCAGGAAGTGCCTTCCGCCGAAGAGGACGACATGCCGCGAGCTGCCAAATCCCGTCAGAACACTCTCGAATCTGTCCCCGAACTACCCCCCGCTGTGCCCGAGAAAGAGACCGACAACGAGCCCGTCAAAGGTCTATCTGGTGATCTTCCCACACTCAATTACCCACCACCGCCACCACCTCCTCAAAAATCCCAGACCTTTATGGTTTCGCCTACGATCGAGAAGCCTCCAACCACACGGAAGGTTTCGAGCCCGTTTGCCTGGTTCTCCAGAGCTCGGAAAGCCACTTCTCCATCCAGGCCTACAAGTCCACGAAGAAACACAGCTTCGTCGTTGCAGAGCTTGACCACAAATCCGGACTCAAACGACGATGCCTCCCATCCACCCACCTTAAAAGATCGCTTCCATCTGTTGAGACTGCAGGGTGAGTCTGCCATATCTACAGATGACAGTTTGGCTCTTCCTCAAGGCCGCCACGGTCGCGCAGGAAGTCTGCAGAGTCCAACTAAGGAAGAGAGTGGTCAATTGAGTCCTCCGTTTACACCCCGTGCAAACTCCTTCTCCGCCATCTCATCACCCACGACCAAGCTTCCTCCAGGAACTGTATCCGGTGATGCCGCAGGACCATCGGAAGAGCAAGGTGATGTCAATTGGGATCTCTGGCAATCTGTTGTGTATGAGGGCCCATCGGCTGTAGCACGTACCAGTGGGGACGAACTCAACCGCGCAATTGCCAACGGCATTCCTCAGCCCATCCGTGGTGTGGTTTGGCAAGTTATGGCAGAAAGCAAAAATGATGAGCTTGAGCAAGTCTACAAAGAATTGGTTGCTAGAGGTACCGACAAGGAGATTTCTCAAGCACCCGCCGTTCGACGTATCAGTGGTACTGGCGAAAAGGAATCAGTGGCTTCTTCAGCTTCTTCCATTCATTCGGATGCCTCCGCGTCGGTATCTCCTCAGATGAATGGAGCAGAGACATTCACCCCGACCGAAAAGAAGCGCAGATCGAAGGACGAGACTGCTGCTTTGCAGAAGCTCGAAAAGACCATCAGACGTGATCTGGGTGCTCGAACGGCATACTCCAAGTACATTGCTAGTGCCGGTCTTCAGGATGGCTTATACGGTATCTGCAAAGCATATGCTCTGTACGATGAACCCGTTGGCTACGCTCAAGGCATGAACTTTATCGCTATGCCCTTATTGTTCAACATGCCCGAGGAAGAAGCTTTCACTCTGTTTGTCCGCCTCATGTCAAAGTACAATCTCCGCTCCTTGTTTACGGCAGAAATGACGGGCCTGCATCTACATCTCTACCTGTTCGAACGCCTCCTGGAAGACTACGAACCAGCACTATACTGTCATCTCCACAGACGAGGCGTTCCTCCAAACCTATACGCCACACAGTGGTTCCTCACTCTCTTCGCCTACCGCTTCCCTCTACAACTCGTCCTCCGCGTCTACGATCTTGTGCTTAGCGAAGGTCTCGGCGCTATTCTGAAGTTCGGTATCGCACTCATGCAACGCAACGCTCAAGCACTACTGGAGATGAAGGACATGGTTCAATTATCAACCCACCTCAAGGAACGCCTCTTCGACGTCTATATTGACAAATCACCCTCCGCAACCTCAATTCTCGAATCAGGCTTCTTTGGCTCCACCTCCAGCGGCACAGACAAAGAAGTCTACCGCGCCGACGAACTCGTCCGTGACGCATGTGCCGTGACCATCTCCCCCGAGACTCTCGCCGCGTACACGTCCGAATATGAAGAACAAGCTCGCCTAGAAAAAGACCGCGAAATCGAGCTCGAGTCTCTCCGCAATGAAAACACAAATCTCAGCACCCGCGTCCGCAAACTCGAACTCCGCACGCAAGAATCCGACGCCGAGCACGTCGATCTTGCATCCAATCTTGTTCGCACCAAAGTCGAGAACGACTCTTTGCTAGACGAAAACGAGAGCTTGAAAATGCAGGTCGAGGAATTGAGGAAGATGGTTGATAAACAGCCAGCAGAAGTCGAGGACAGACTCAAAGGGGAGATGGATAGGATTATGGCGAGGAATATCGAGGTGCAGAATAGTAATCGTGCACTTGAAGAGCAAGTCCAGGAGACTGAGCAGGAGCTTGTGGGGACAAAGATGATGTTTGCGCAGGTGAGTTTTATTACAGAAGTGTGGATTGTGATGATTTGATGCTGACTTTGGATTACCAGTTGAACGCCGAACATGATGCTCTCAAGCAGAAACTCAGGGATATCCAGAACATGCTCGCCAGTACTGATGAGAAGTAAACCTCTTCTCTCCACTCTCACATCCAGCATAGCAAAGAGGCACGAAAGAGTTGACCTCTTTGGACTGTAGATCAGTCGTTTTTGTTTTTGCCTTTGTGTTTGTTCAACATTGGCGTTCTCTTTGTCTTTTCAGGCTAGCGAGGAGAAGAGCGATTCTCTTCATTCCAAGCGTTCGATCATTTTTACGGAAGAGCGTTCCAACCGTTGCATTATTGTATATAAAGGTTTAGGGAATAAAGCATCCTTCCTCTTCCCTCATTATTTATCGCTTTCTTGGTGGCTATGTGCATCCAAATACTGATCCTTGACAAGAACTGACTCTTATTCGAGCAATAATACTTCTCTCCTTGACAGTCTGTCGGTCTTGAGAAGCGCTTCCAAAACATGTAATGAGTTGCAGACTTTCTTGAGATTGTGTGTAGGGTGTTTTGATGTTTGAAGATCATTCATTTCGCTATTTTAAATCCTTTCAAAACCTACGCCATTCATCTTTTTGTAACATCCATGTATCATTTTCATTCAGACAGAAATGCAGAGGACATTTAAAATCTCAAGTCCCAGCCAATCTTAGGACCAAGCTTGGGAAGCTCCTCGGCCACACTCTGCACATCCTTGTCACCACGACCAGAAAGACAGATGACGATATCCTCACCCTTCTTCATTGTCTTGGCCAACTCGACAGCACCGAAGATGGCATGCGAAGTCTCAAGCGCAGGAATGATACCCTCAAGCTGGGACAGCAGACGGAAACCGATAAAGGCTTCAGCGTCAGTGGCTGCGATGAACTTGGCGCGGTCGGTGTCTTTCCAGTTTGCAAGTTCGGGACCGACACCAGGGTAGTCAAGACCGGCGGAGACTGAGTGGGTGTCGGAGATCTGGCCGTGCTTGTCTTGAAGAATGTAAGTGCGTACACCGTGGAGGACACCGTGAGTGCCGCCGGAGAGGGTGGCTGAGTGGCGGTCAGTGTCTACACCGTCACCACCGGCCTCAACACCGAGAAGCTTAACGCTGGGGTCCTTGGAGAAGGGGTAGAACATGCCAACGGCGTTAGAACCACCACCCACACAGGCAACGACAGCGTCGGGGAGCTTGCCCTTCATGGCTTGCATCTGCTCCTTTGTCTCTTGGCCGATGACCGACTGGAAAGTGCGGACGATGGTGGGGAAGGGGTGGGGACCAATGGCTGAACCAATAATGTAGTGAGTAGTGTCGAGCTTGACAACCCAGGCGCGCATGGCCTCGTTGACGGCGTCACGGAGGGTACGGCTACCAGCCTCGACGGCGATGACTTGAGCACCGAGAAGCTTGATACGGAAGACGTTCAGGGCCTGGCGACGGACATCCTCAGCTCCCATGTAGACAGTGCACTTCATGCCGAACTTGGCACAGACAGTGGCAGTTGCGACACCGTGCTGACCAGCACCAGTCTCGGCGATGATCTCAGTCTTGCCCAAGCGACGGGCCAAAAGGACCTGTCCAAGGGCGTTGTTGATCTTGTGCGAACCAGTGTGGTTGAGATCCTCGCGCTTCAACCAGATGTTGGCACCGCCGGCGTGCTCGGTAAGACGCTCGGCCATGTGCAAGTGACCGGGACGGCCCATCCACTCGTAGTGTGTGCGGTACTCCTCCCAGAACTTCTCATCGTTGATGGCAGACTGGAAACCGTCCTCCAGCTCGCGCAAGCAGTCCATCAGCGACTCAGGAACGTATTGACCGCCGAATTCACCAAATCTTGCAGGGATAGCATTTGAGTCCATGGGTCCATCGGTGTTTAGGGCTTCGATTTGGTCAGCAAGACCAGGGCCGTCGGGGGTGTCCTTGTCCTTGACAACGCCATCAACATGGACGTTCTCGGGCTCCTTGGCCTCGTTCATGGTCTCTACCATGCCGACCTCGCGTGTCTGCGACTTGATAGTCTCTCTGCGCTGGGTGATACCATCCAGGTAGTCCTCAACAGCCTTTGCGCCCTGGCCAGCAGGAGCGTCGGCTAGAGTTGAAATGATCTGACTGCCAATAACGACACCCTCGGCCATGCTACCAATGCTCAGGTAGTGGTCTCTTGTGCTGACACCGAAACCGACAGCAGCGGGGATACCGCCGGAGTATGAGTGCACGCGATCAAGCAGATCTGGGAGTGCAGTATTGACAGTACCGGAGGCACCAGTAACACCCATCCTTGATACAACGTAGATGAAGGAGTCGGCAATCTTACACAGCAGCTTCATGCGGTTCTCTGAAGTAGCAGGAGCGATGAGGGGAATGTATGAGAGACCGGCCTTGGTGCAGTGGTTGCGGAAACGGACAGCCTCCTCTGGGGGCAGGTCGACCATGATGAAGCCGTTGACGCCAGCCTCCTTGCAGTCCTTCAGGATCTTGTCCTCGCCGTAGCTGAGTACGGGGTTGTAGTAGCCCATGAGCATGACGGGAGCACGCAGACCTCTTTTCCTTGCGTCGCGGACCATCTGGATTGTGGAGATGATGTTGACACCGTTCTTCAGGGCGATAGTGTTTGCTTTTTGGATGGTAGGACCGTCGGCGATGGGGTCGGTGAAAGGCATGCCGAGTTCGATAACATCGGCACCACCAGCCTCCATGGCGAGCATGATGTCGGGAGTCTCCTCGGGGGTAGGGAAACCGGCGGTAACATAGGTGACCAGAGCAGGCTATGGATATGTCAGTCGACTGCGAGAGTCAATTGCGCTTTGTCTGGACTGACTCTGCTCTCCTGCTTAGCCTGAGCAAATGTTCTCTTGATGTGCTCCATGCTGGGTGGTTGTGTAGTGGTGAAAAAGAGGGAAACGGGTATATAAGGCGACTCGGCCTGTAGTAAGCACACAATGAATTGACCTTGGTTGCAAGTCTAGGGAGTGCGCGGGGGTGATTGATGTAGTGTGCAAAAGTTGTGGTGAGTCAAACAGAAAGCGACACAGCCAGAGCGTCGGTCGGCATTGATCATCGTTTGCGGGCAGAAGTGGCGGCGGCCGTGCTTTCTCGAACGCCGCGACAATTGCCCCTCCACCCTTCAATCGTTCGCCCAGCAATATCAATTCTCCCGCTCGGCTAGATGCTTTTGCTGTCATCTCAGTATCGAGTATTTGTCTAATGGGTGATCTCACATTCACACGTTTTCCAGTATTCCTCACAGGTTGTGTCTCCTATTGTCAGTCTTCAGGCTGCTGTAACGAGCCTCTCGATCCTCAGTCATGGACTCGACGCTGCCATCGGCTCATGCGGCAGCACCATTTGGTAATACCACAATGACTCACAAGACAGAGCCTCTCCATTATCAAATCATGCTCTGTGTGGTACAAGAGGAAGATGATTTCGAGTCATCCTTTTAGTACGCAATACGTTGGCGGACCCTTTTATGCCGGAGTGCCGTTCCTGCATGATTGTCTACTCGTAGTTGGCCCTTGGGACGTGCCATTCTGTATCTGATCTGCACAAAGGATATACTGAGAGATGGTTTCGATTTTCGAGAACGTTTGTTCATTGAGCTTCAACACTCAGAACACATGGTCGATCGTAGCCGCCAAACCCGGCGCTTGCAGACACCAGCAAACACTCGAGGCTTCAAGACATCCAACACAAAGAGCTGGGCGGCTATCGAAACATTACCCCCAACTTCCAACCCTCGGCACTTCTCGCCAACTTGAAACAAGACACTTCACCTCCTTCCATAGCCGCCCCGTAAGAGGCCTCGACAATGCCTTCTCGCATTGCTATTTCGAGACAATGGAAGCATGTAGGTTCTTCTAGAGACAATAAAACTTGTTGTACCCTGCTTTTTGTTCTTCCACGCCCTTTCACGATTTCCGTTCACGACTTAGGACAATCACATTCGCTCAATGACACGATAGGCTTCCATTGTCGATAGCCGCATTGCTTTCTTTCAACACTCTTTCAAGTTCCTTCCCTTCCTATCTTCTTCTGTTTCCTGCTTTTAGACACTTTCAAGAATCAACAACACATCCCACGCTGGCCGTTTACTACTTCTACACTTTAATCACCATCTATTTCCACAACTCCTTCTACACCTGCTTCGACATATTCGCAAACACCAACCATCAACCGAAAGATGTCGTTCAAGAAGACCTTCGAGAGACACCTCAACAAAGAGCTTGAAGACAACCAAGACAACGCTCTTTACCCACCACAACTCTCGCCCAAGGACCTCGAGTCTCAATCTCCACCACCTCCTCCACCTCAGCTCCCTCCTCAAGTCTTTCCCAGCTACCCAGAGAGAAGAGGAGGCATGAATATCCCAACACCCATCTTCATCCTTCTCATCCTGGTCCTGCTCTTCGAGTCCTGCATCATCTTCGTCTACACAGTTGTCGCCCTCTGGAATACTCTTCCCATGCCAATGCCTATGCCTATGCATCTCGAGCAACCTCAACCCCTCATCATCTCTCCTCAGTGGCAGATCCCGGCCGCTGCTTCCGCTCAAACAATTACTGAAACTGTCTCTACAACCATTTTCTCAACAATCACCGCAAGCACAACACTCTCTGCATCTACAACTACGCTCTCTGCTTCTACAGCCACAACCACACTCTCTGCTTCTACAACCACGCTGTCTGCATCCCCGACTACGATTCCTCCTGTTACCGTAACAAAGCCTGTACCTACGATCACCGTGTTGAGCACTGTGAGTGCTCCTCAATTGCCGTCCATCACCACAGAAACTATTCTATCAACCACGAGTTTGGGCAGCAGTAGTACGGTGACAAGCACCGCTATCGTTACAGCCAGTGCCGTTTAGACGAGACAGAGACGCAGAGATGACATGAAGAAAGCTGTATGTGTGTTTTTGAAATACATGATTTTGCATCGAGAAGAACTTTGCAACCAGAAGAATCATCATGACAAGGAGCTGGTTCTCCTTCAAAGCGATACATTGTCGTACATTCACGACGACGAAATTGCTCAAAGATTACGAAATATAAAAGTCTACTCAAAACTCCAACTTCTATGTACCAAGACGTGAAGCCTGATGTGATCCCTCAAAGGCCGAAGTCCAATGTTTATCCGAAGTGACATGCATTTCAAGAAAGATATGAATGCAAGGGTGCATGTTCTGAAACCATATGAGATGCAGAAGAACTTCTCATTCGAAGTTTTTGCTTAATCGACTGCAACTATAGACCTCGCCTTCGAAGTATGTATAAAGAAAAGGGCAAAAACGCAGAATTTTCCCCCAACGCAATGCTCAATGACCCCATGAAGAACCCGCTCCATCGCCCTTTGCCCCTCTGGTTTTTTTGTGTTTTTCGTGTGTTTTTATGTGCACAGTATCCTCTCCGATGATTTCCGTTATGAGTAAAGCAAGTAAAAACAAGAACAAAGGAAAAGGAAAAAAACAGAAAGACGATTGCTCCATTTTGATGTGTGATGACCCCCTTTGTCCTGTGTCGTGTTGAGCATCAATCATCAGATTCGCAGAACTCGCAGAGTGAAGAAGAAAACAGTAAAAAGCTCAAAGTGAAGAAAGAAAACAAATCAAAGAAAGACAAAGAAAAGGGGAAGGACACTAGCATGCTTTTCCAGTGAAAAGATGCCCATTGCCGCGCAGAACTCCAGAAGATGCAAGAGAACTCCGTAAACGCCCGCTCAAGATTATAACATGTCGTCGAAATTGATGCCTCTCTGGGCAGCGAGCTTGCGGAGGAATTTCTCCATGGCGTCGTTGCCAGAATCAATCTCCTCGAGGTAACGGGTGGTCTCAGTGAGAACGGCACTCTTGCTGAAGCCACCAGTCTTGAGGTTGGGGACGATTTCGTTGAGATCTTCGTAACCTTGCTTGATGATGTTGCGGCGCTTCTGCTCAGAGCGGATGTGGTTGCTGCGCTTCTGATCTTCAGTGAGGTTCTTGCGAGCGATGCTGCTAAGCTTGCTGTTGGCGCCAGAGGAAGCTCTGCGACGCTTGCCAGTAGACTTGGGCACGTTGTTGCTCTCGCCATCATTGTCGTCAGAGTCAGCAACAGTGTTGTCGCCATCAGGGCTCGAGTTGTTGGTGACCTGGAATGCAGGCGAGGTGATGGATGTGTCAAACTCGTCTTCATCGGGGATCTTGAACTTGCGACGCTTCTTGGTCTTGGAGCGGTCAGACTCTCCAGTGGAAATCTGATCAGCGAGGGTGGCAAAGGGCTGCATGTTGGCAGGGTAGTAGCTGTGAGTACCCCTGGTCAGGTCAGGGGTGTGAGGCACAGAATTCTCAACAGAAGACATGGCGTCGTTAGAGGAGTGGACCATGTTGCGCGCGAAATCGACTTGTTGTTGGGTGAGAGCGTCTTCGAGACCTTGATAGGGGGCAGCGTAACCGGATTGGCGAAAGTTGTTGTCTGTGCCAAAGTGGAACATAGGGGTACTGGATTGGTGGGAGGAAGAAGAGTGGGAATGGGGAAGTGAGTTTACGTTTGTTGTCGAGTTGTCGAATGAAGCACGAAAGTGGCCGTTCGTCGAGGGGTACTGGGAGGTCGAGGAGCTAGTCGCCGTGGGGACTGTGAAGGGAAACGACGCATGTCGGCTTTCGTGCTGCGCCATTGGCTGCTGTTGAGCTACGGGCGCAGGGAAGCTTCCGGAACCGAGTCTATGAGTTCCCGGATTTCCTTGAGCTCCTTGAGTCGAGTTTGCACGGTACGAAAACAACGTCGACGCAGCATGAAGCACATCCGCAGAGGCATTCGCTTCGGGTATACCAACGATGGCGAGCAGATCCTTGGGGTCCTTGGGGATCTGGAAAGTCCGCTGGCTGTAATCGCCGTTCTGGTACTGGTATGCTTGCTCTTGAGTGGGGTATGAAACAGGATATGACTGATCGCTGGTAGGATACATCCATTGAGTGTCGCTGAGCTGGTCGAACTGCTGAAAGCTCGAGTCCGGCAGGGTGTTCAGGTTTGCCAAGATGGACTCGGGCATGCTGTCGGGCCCTCCATAGTGGTCAGGATCGCTGAAGAAGTTCTGGAGAGTGGTAGATTCGTCTTGGTCAAGCAGAGGCGGGCCCGATGGGGGATCGTTGGGCTGGTAGGGGAACTCGTCTGTCATAGTGTCAGCGCGGTAACAGTCAAATGCACGTGCTAACATGTGGCAGGGCACACTCGCACTCACATCCAAAGGGAGTTGTGGACCAGGACGAACGGTTATCGGAGGCCATCATGGATGGGTACGAGGCAGTCTCGACCGACTCGAGTGGCTGCAAGCTGTCGCTTCTGATCTGTGGAGTAGCGCTCGTGTTGAAAAGGGCATCATCCTAGTATTCCCAGTCCAACTGCGATTGGCGCATCGAGAAGAGTTTGGCGGCTTGTCTTGGTCCGGACACTTGAAGATGGCAGAGATGGTCCTGAGCTGAGGTGTAATGGTGTGAGTTGAGATGGAAGTACGGCGCCGCAGTGATGACGAGTACTGATATACCAGGTGATGGTCAGGTACGGAGCTATCGATACTATTCCGGTGCTATCCTGAGAGCTGGAGTGTGTGGTTGTGGTCGAGTCCAGATGGCCGACCATTTGCGAGAGTATGATGCAGACTTGCTTGCATGTGATTGCCAACGTGCACGGACCACCCGCTTTCACAGCTACCTTGAGCACGTGCAATCAAGTCTGCTGCGTCCTCCGCTCCTTCCTTCTAACGAATACTGACACCGCCCGCAGGAGCATGTTTCTGCTTCTCAATTCACTTTCATATACGCCTTGAGTGACGGCCAACTAGCATGCACGCTCATGCTGTTCTGAAGACGATGACGTAGCTTCCCAGAAGGAAGATGAAAGACAAGATACACAGTTCTGTCGATTGTGAAGTACATCTGATCGTGGCTTGACATGGAAAGCTGCGAGATCATCACGCACATTGCAATCCTTGACTTGAATTGGACCCTGATAGGTATACATGAGAGGCCCGGCCCGTCTGCATGTCAAGGCCTTCTACTTGTCCATCGTGGCGCAAAGTGTGGTTTGAAGACAGGTTGGTTGACCTTCAGAGATATGCCCTACCTCTTGGCTTATGGCTGCTTGCCCTCCGTTTCATCTTCAGTGATGATACGAACATGCTTCCGCTTCGAGTTTCGTGTCTGCCTCGCCTTTTTCTGCCCTCCAAGAAGGCATTTACAATGTATTCTTTATGCTGCCTCGGAATCGTGTCCTGCAGCTCGCCGCATTCCTCGGGACTCCGCATTCGCGGTCCGCCTTCTGCCGCTTTGCAGATCTGGAGCCTCTCTTCTGCAGAAAGCACTGCACTTTCAAGTCACAACCACAGCATCTGGATGGTGGAAGAATTACACTCCACACAATGATCTGCAATACCAAGCAATTCTTCCGAAACGCTTCGTCTTTGCTTGTGGAGACCCCATGGGCAAATTAAGCCACCTCATTGAGGCTTCTCTCGCTTGTCTTGCCTTGGTCTGCTTTGCTGGAAATGCTTGTTGAAATTAACGGATGAATGATTCTGTACATCCCCTCATCCATGTAACAAGTACCTGATGTTAGAATACAGGCCAAGTATAAGTAGCTATACCACGCTCCGATCGTCTCTCTTCCTCCATTCAACCATTCAAACATTCATTTTGAACCTTTTCTGTCCACGAAACAACATGAGATCTCTCGGTTCGTTCAAACCAACATGACTTTCTCTACTTCCAGCTGACCTCTGAAAGCATTCCAGTCATTGTCACTTTCCGGACTGGCAGCAGTAGCCGCCGCTGCCCCAGCTTCGAACATCGCCAGAGCCGCTGATGCTTGTCATGTCACATCGTACTCCGGTGTCGCTGCTGCTGTCTCTTCCTGTACCAACATCACTCTGGATGGTATCGCTGTGCCTGGAAACACCACTCTTGATCTCACCAAGCTCAAGGCAGGCACGACGGTGACGTTCGCTGGCAAGACAACTTTTGCCTACGCCGATGCCAACTACGATATGATCAAGTTCGCTGGTACCAACGTCGTGCTCACAGCCCAGAAGGGCGCGATCATTGACGGAAACGGTCAAGCATGGTGGGACGGTTTGGGTTCGAACGGAGGAGTCGCTAAACCCAACCACTTCATTACCGTCAAGGCCATCGGTAATTCCGTCATCAAGGACCTTGTGATCCAAAATTATCCTGTCCACTGCTTCAGTATCTCTGGCAGTAACGGCCTTGTTGTGAAGAACATTCTATTGGACAACTCAGCTGGCGACGCACCCAACAACCGATCCAATGGACTTGCCGCTAGTCACAATTCTGATGGATTCGATATTTCAAGCACTGATGGCATGATCCTGAAGGATTCTCGGGTCGTGAACCAAGATGACTGTGTTGCTATCACCAGTGGCAACAACATCACCGTTTCGAACATGTACTGCGACGGCGGTCATGGTCTGTCGATCGGTAGTGTTGGAGGCAAGGTGAGCATACACTTACTCCCTCCATCGTTCGATCATCTTATCTGACTTTTCACAGAGCAACAACAATGTCACCAACATCCTTTTCGAGAACAGCAAGGTGTTGAACAGTCAGAACGGCGCAAGAATCAAGTCAAACTCTGGCACGACCGGCTACATTGCCAAGTAAGCATTACATTCTCTTCGTCCTAATTAAGCAAGCCTAACATCCTATCCAGCATCGAGTACCGTAACATCCAGGTCTCGAACATCGACATCTACGGTATCGATATCCAGCAAGACTACCTCAACGGAGGCCCGACTGGCAGCCCAACCAACGGAGTCGTTATCAAGAATATCACTATGTCGAACATCTCTGGTACTGCACAGGCCAAGGCCAGAGACTACTACATTCTCTGTGGCGATGGCAGCTGCTCCGACTTCAAGTTCAACAACATTCACATCACTGGTGGAACCAACAATTCCTGCAATATCAAGCCTACAGGAAATTTCCAGTGTGTTTAGTTAGACATGCAGCAAAGACGGAACGCTGTATCCGAAATAAGGGAGAATACCAACCAACCACATTATACTTGATTGGAGTCTATGAATAGTCTGTGCTCATGCTGGCGCTTAGATATCCAATGAGGAAGGAATACAATTATTTTCTCTAACCTCGAAACATCATCAAGCTGGAGGTCACAGCAGTGCGAACTTCCCATTTTTTACTTCCAAATATTTACTTTGTCGCTGTTAACCACTCGTTACATCCGCCAGGATGGTCACTACAACTCGCCTTCTGAACAAAAACAAAGAGAAAGACTGCATCTCAGTAACCTTTGATCGAAAGTATTACCAAACCACGACCGCTTTCATCAAGCGAAGTCTGCGTCCTCAAGAATGGCAGGTCAGCACGTTCCATGGCCGTATCATCGTTCCACGCCTCGGAGAAGAGCGATTGCTTAACGAAGCAGCCGCCCTTGAATTTATCGCGAAGAACACCACGATTCCCGTGCCAAAGGTCCTCGCTTGCTTCGAAGACGATGGAGCCGTGTATCTCATCACCGAGTTTATTGATGCACGACGCATGGACGACCTCACGTGCTCTGACCGCATCATCATCGAGGAGGAACTAGAAGGCTACGCTCACCAACTGCACACACTCCGCTCCAGAAACCTTGGCGGTTGCTCTGGTCTTGTAATTCCACCCTATCGAGTCTGGGACAAGACACCTCGTGATGAGTGGAAGCTGCATCCCTCGGAAGTAGAGGAATATGTGTTTTGCCATCATGATCTTAGTCAAGCCAATGTCCTGGTCTGCCACGATGAGCTGAAGATCAAAGCTGTCATTGATTGGGAGTATTCTGGCTTCTAGCCTGAGAGGTTCGAGAGGGCGTTTTATAAGCGTGTGGGAGCTTCGGTTGCGTTGGAGGGGGAAGCGGATGATGTGGACGAGATGTTGAAATTTATGAATGAGAAATTGGTTCGTTGATTGGTCCGGCGAGAGCGACTGTTACCTGTTATGTTGGCAGATATGTGGATGTTATGGCGATCCGGACTTCGGAATCGTGCACGAATCTACTTCGTGGGCTGAAAGCAGTTCTGCAGCAGTAACAATGGCTTCAAATCATAGCGTGGGGGAATTGAGCAGGCGAGAATGGCTTGGAGGCCTCATGCGCATCTGAACTTGATATTGAGGGGAACAATTTTGTTTGAATGGCTTCTCTCATCTATTGAGGGTTGGCTTCGCTCGCACCGCTGCTTCTCCATGCGCTCAAGATCAAATCGACGATGTGATCCACACCCTTGCCGTTCTTGACTTGGGCGAAGATAGTAGGCCCACCCTCTCTGCGAGTCCTGTCAGCATGGATATTCCAAGATGTATTTGGAAAAACGTACCTGATCTTCCTCGAGTCTCTGTCCATGACTCCGAGATCAGCACCAATAAGTTCTGCCAGATCAGTCTTGTTGACAACAAGCAAGTCAGACTGTGTGATTCCAGGACCGCCCTTGCGAGGAATCTTGTCGCCTCCCGACACATCGATAACGTAAATGATAAAGTCGGCAAGTTCACGGCTGTAGTTTGCAGCCAGGTTGTCACCGCCAGACTCAATAAGCAGCAACTGAGTGTTGAATTCGCGGTGGAGATCCGTCAAAGCAGCCAGGTTTGCCGAGATGTCCTCACGCACGGCAGCATGAGGGCAGCCTCCAGTCTCGATGGCTCGAATACGTTCAGCAGGCAGAGCCTTGTGTCTTGTCAAGAATTCGCAGTCCTCGCGGGTGAAAATGTCGTTGGTGACAGCAGCGATGTTGTACTTTTCGCGGAGAGCCAGGCAAAGGGCCAGCATAAGTGCAGTCTTTCCAGATCCCACGGGGCCACCGATACCGACCGTGAAGGCTCGTTCCTTGAAGTCACGACCTTCAACGATAGGCATCTCACGGCCCAAGAAGGATCCAGGACCATCTAGAATCTCATGGCTGTGTCCGTGGTCAACAGCCTCGTGAGAATGAGAGTGGGATCCGTCGTGCGAATGAGACATGGTGCGGTATTGGAACGAAGGACACTTGGATGTAAAAGTAAACAGATGCTCAAATTACGAGTCAAAGTTTGGAGAGCTCCACGTCGAGGGTCTTGGAGGGTCCGAACGGGTGGGGCAGCCCGGCGATAAGGACCGAGTCCAAGCTTTTTGCCCGTTATCGGGAGTCGACGACAACATCCAATTGTTCATACTTCTCTCCCACGCTGTCTAGACTTCATGACCATGTTGTTACGTCTTCTCGTCAAGAACGACGAGAGGTAGGATATCAGATGATGGATCTTGAGTCCGTCGACGCAGTCACATATACGTCCTTTGGTATCGAGAGATTCTGAACTTCTGATCGGATGTTCTTGGGTGAAGGAAGCATGTCTATTCGCCCATGATGATGCGGACGCCCTCCTCTATCCATTCTCTATGTCTAGTAAACGTACTCGAAGTTGGGATTCTGCTTGTCCGTCAAATTGCTGAACGCTGTATCATTGAGCGCAGCAGCTTCACCACTTTCACGCATCCTGAGTCTGGTGTTCTCCTTACGCTTATTCTCCCAGATAAACACGTATCTCAGAACTCCAAATAGCACGAGCTCGACACAATTCGCTACTAACAGGGAGCCGATCCCGAGAGGATACGAAGGTGCTTGCTCCTGTCTGTAGAAGAATGGACTGGCAATGTTTCCAACGCATGCGCCGAACCAAATCATTCCGGAAACTATCATCTTCTTCGATTGACCTCCAGTATTGCTGGTCACAAGCGAGAGAGACAGCACGAAAGAGGCTTGGTATGAGCCAGTCAGATAGCTTCGATGGATGTCAGCTTTGTTTGGTTCATCAACTGAGGCCCTGGTTCTGAATAACTTACAAGCAAATCAGTCTTCCGACGTAGGCGGTGTCGGGTGCCAACAAGAATCCGAGAGCACCCGCAATTGTTGGCAACATGAAAAGAGCACATACGATTGTGCGGCTGTTCTTAGGCAAATATCTGTTTGCCATGGCTCCCAACCCAATCCAGATCACTACCAGGGCTCCTTGAGGGATACCGAGCAATGCTGTATGTAACGTATCAAACCCCAAGCCTTTGATAACCAGTGTGGAAAAGTTGCTCAAACCTCCGTTAGGTAAATTACTAAAAAAACCTAACAAGGTAAATAACCATGTTTTGTAGTCGAGGTATGCTTCCTTGATTTGGTCCCAGTTAATTCGCTTCTGCTCAACACCAGTCTGGTTACGGCGCATACGAGCGATCATGATCAATTTCTCATCGCGAGAGAAGCCTTTGAAAGTCGTGGGTGAATTGGGGAGAAGGAGGCAGAGCGCAATAGCCCAGACCGAACAGAAAGCACCGACGATCAAAAACTCGTATCGCCAGGAGGCAAGAGCACCGTTGATATTTCCAATTCCGTATCCGATAAGACCACCACCAGCCACTCCCACGCCATTCCAGACATACCAGGCTGCAATTCGAGAGGGCTGTTCCTCACGAGTGTAGTACATGGATGTGATAAGCATGAACGCAGGATCGGCGATGGCTTCGAATGCTCCGGACAAGATACGTAATGCTGCCAGAGCTGGGAAGTTGTTCGCGGCAGCTTGACACATGAGGAGAGCTCCCCACATGAATATATTGAAGGAGAGGTACCACCCAGGTCGGCATCTTTGCATGATGAGGTTGGAAGGTATTGCCCAGACCAGCCAGCCAAAATAAAAGATACTTGACAGCCATGAGTATTCATCTCCAGTTAGGTCCAGGTCTTTTTTGATGCCAAAAATTGCTGCGTAGGACAAGGTAGTCTTGTCGACGTACTATATCGTGGGAATCAGAATAAGCTATGACTGCTTTTCCTCCATCTATAGGGCGTTTCTCACGTAGAAGAAGTAACAAATTCCCAGCAATGGGATGATGCGTCTATCCAGCTTGCGTTTGAGTCTTTTCTCATCTGCCTGATCAATTGATTCATCATTCGGATAGCGTTGCAAGGCTTCTGCATAGAGGTCGGCTTGATCGTTGTCGAGCTCCCCAGTGATCGGTTCCTGAGGCTTCTTGTAGTCAATGTACTCGACCTCCTCCTCCTTGGCCGTATCGTCGTGCTTGTCCATGGTTACTTCGGCGGATGTGTCGGATGCTTTCGTGGGAGACGTTCATGAGGGATCAGCGTGTCTTTATAGCGACCATGCATTGTCGGGGTCCGGGGATTGCAGTGATCCTCCGGCGAGAACCCCGCTGAGATTCATGTCCATCGGTATCACCGCGTGACGATCGTCCAGACATGTATGTCGCAGTATGGCGGTCCTGGGGTGCGTGAGGTGGAGTATCACTCTTGGCGACTGGAGTTGTTCCACCAATGAACACCTCTGAGCCTCGAGACGAGCACAATTGAACACCTGAACTTCAGATGTGACCCCAGCCGAATCACCGGCAACACCGCCCCATGGGGCACCTGCTTCCAGCCTGTGCAGCTTCTGAATGTCTGTGCCCTATTCGACGGTATTGGCTAGTCTCACTTCCGATGCTCTCTGCAATTGTCCGGCGGCCTAAAATCTATGCAGAGGCACCATCGACTGTGGACAGCCTCGTAACCAGTGCGCAAGCAGAGCAAATGCTTCCGCGCTGCTACATCCATGTCTCTCTCTATGACTTGATCGGAGACGGTCGTGGCGCGAGTGGCCCTGCCTACCGATGAGAGCACCACAACTATTGATCCGAGCCGTCCGTTCATGCCAGTAGATGGACCCGATTTGTCTTCTCCCAAGTGCCCAAAGCTGTTGCGAGTGTGTGGGTCGAATTGCGGACCTGACTTTTGTGACCGCCAACTTCTTACGTCTACTCCTTGCTCTCCCGGGTATTCAGTCGTACCACACTCGATCAAGTAAGTATCGATCGCCGGGAGGGAGAGAGCAAGTCCCTACAACGAATTTGAGGTTGAGACCAGATCATCGATTTTGCTTGGATTGGGTGCGTGCGAGAGGTAGCACTCTGTGCTCCTCGTTCCTCTGTCTGTCATGGGACTTGCTAGCCACTCTCGGTTAGCGCGGGAATTGGTTTTCTGAACGCTGGGGTGCTTATTTCGAACCAACTGCTGAGATGACCCTCGAAGACTCAATTGAAAACTCCAAAGGATTTACAGCAAGCCGTGCATGTAGATACGTTAGAATCTGCGACGACTGCTACGTTGTATGAAAAGCGAAGGTATCGAGGTTCCCAGCGAGGTTCAAATGTGACAAATTTGCAAGCCTGCTGAGACTCTTTCGAACTTGGGAAATCTCTGAGAAGGCAGCGGCAGTTTCAAGTGCTACTATGTTGCAGAAGATGGCGAACGTCTGGGTTGGCAGACTGACGGAAAGCAAAGATGAAGCTTGTCCTGGCGACGGCAGCAATAATCTAAAACGGGACGCTCTCCACAGGCCCCCATGGGGATAGAATTGCCGAACAAGCTAACATCTACACACGAATAGATCGTATCTACGGGTTGCGACACGCAGTGAACCGCAATGTACGCCTAGCGCGAGAAATTCCGCGATTTTAATATGGGTGGAGGAATAAAGGTAGGCCAAGAACTCGATGTCAAAGCCACTCTTCCGCGCCAGGTATCCAAAGGTGAATTCTGAGCCAAGAGAGTGATTGATACGTTCATCTGTAGTGCTCGTTCGGGATCCCGTACTACGGACTGTCCAGAGAGAGAGAGAGAGCAACAGAAGTTTGTGGTCGGTTGTCAAAAACAGGCAGGTCTTTGAGCCTGCCAAGCCTGCGGACGCGAGGTCGCTGAGGAAAAATCTCCAAACTTTGATGCTTCCTGTCTGTTTGAACCCATCCTTCATAACATTTCTGCCCCAACACGGCGGATGCAGTACGGTCAGTAGGCGGATACGCCGTATACCCGAGAGACACGGTGATGAAACTAGGGCAAGACCTGGCGCAAACAACCAATGAAACGCTCTGATTCTCGACTCCCCAAGCCTCGTAACGCAATACGGCGGATACGACCGTAATTCCTTTACGGTCAACAACAGTTTTGATTGCGACTTGTACGAATAGAAGAGGCAGTGCTGCAAGGCAGACAGGTAAGATGTATGATAAAACTGTAGAATCCGGCTCTTCTCTCTGTTCTCTTCTTGTCACTCCATCTCCCGCTCCTATACCTCACGTCAGCCTCGTTCCTAAGCTCGCTCTCAGCTTGAGTACCATCTACTTACTCAGAAGAGACGATACGCACTGAACCACACAAAATGTCCGACTCAAACGACGGAGAAATCAACTTCGTTCTCTACCATTACACGCCATCAATCGTAGCCGCCATCATCTTTGTTGTGCTTTTTGCACTCGGATTCTTCGGACATGTGTTTTACATCTTCAAGCTGCGTGCTCGCTATTTCATTCCATTCACCATTGGTGTGCTGCGTGAGTTTTCTGCATTAATCATTTACAGGACACAGCTAACACGACATAGTCGAATGTCTTGGATACGTTGGACGTGCTCTCTCACACAGCGACAAGGAAGCTCTAGGGCCTTTCATCATGCAAAGTCTTCTGATTCTCGTCGCACCTGCACTGTACGCAGCCTCGATCTACATGGTTCTCGGTCGCATCATCCGCCGTCTTGATGCCGAAGAGTACTCGGTCATCCGCACCAAGTGGCTGACCAAGGTCTTCGTCATTGGCGACGTCTTCTCCTTCCTCGTCCAATCCTCTGGTGCTGGACTTCAGGCCAAGGGTGATCTCGACTCTTTCAACCTCGGAAAGAACATTGTCATCGCTGGTCTCATCATCCAGATCATCATCTTTGGCTTCTTTGTAATTGTGGCCGGTCTATTCCACGTCCGCGTCAACAAGCTCCCCACCGGTGCATCCGTCGATTCAAACTTGAGCTGGCGCAAACACATGTACAACCTTTACTTCTGCAGCGCCATCATCCTTATTCGCAACCTCATCCGTGTGGTCGAGTATGCTCAAGGAAACAACGGCTACATCATCACTCACGAGTGGATGCTTTACATCTTCGACGCTGTCTTCATCTTCTTGGTCACCGTTGCTTTCCTTGTCTTGCACCCCAGCAAGCTTTTGGGCAGCGGGCGTTTCCCTGCTCGTCCTTCAAGCGATCCCCAGCTCTATGCCATGGAGAGTGGTCGTAGCCAGGTTAGATCACACCGCCGCCATTCCAAGCATAGACACAGTCGTACTCATTCGCATTCTAGACACCCCCACAAACATCATCAACACCATTCAGCAAGACCGAGAGGCCCTAGATCTCCTCATCGATCTTCGAAGCATGATCGCCGAAGGATATCGCGCGAAACATGAGAAAGAGCTGGCTGGGAATGGAATGGGAAGGGACACATGATAGCGTTCGAGCATCACACATAACGAACAGGCGTTAGGGAGTTCTTTAGCTCAGGCTATACCACCTTTGAGCATTGACAAAAGGTCATGATTGGAATTGAAGCAAGGCCTGCACATACTATGCTAGTAAACATAATGAGATTGTTCGATATCATTCCGCTCTGCCAACCGAGTGCTAGAGAATACTGCTATCATGTCTACTTTGTCGCCATTATCCAGAACTCTTGAGCTCATGGTAGTTACAAGCGTTTTTGGAAGACTCAAGATTCTCAGCAACACCATCCATCTCTCGTTCAAGAATCACTTCGTTTCTTCCTTAATGTCTCTTCTTTACTTGGGTCCTCCAAAACAGAGACAAGAGCCAATCAAGAGACGCTAGTCTGTTGGTGAGCAGCACAGTGTTGTGCCCCAACACAAGAATGATGGCCAACATGACATCTAAGCTATTTTGAGGAAGCAAACCGTTGTCCATGCAGTCATTAAGCGATACAGCTATTGTAGCAATCTCGGAGTAAGCAGAGGTAGATTGCAACAACAACGGCGGATGAAATGACAAGCAAAACGGGCAAGCGCTGCGAGAAAAAATACGTAGATACAACGGTGATCAAGTGATCATGCAGCTCTGATTTAAGTTTTGGTCAAGGCTAATGAGATTGTTCATGAATGTGAAAATGGTTTGTCTTTTGTGTGTAAAAGTGATCGTTCTATGGAAGACGATCATGCTTTCTCTGTGATGATTGAGAAGGAAGATGTGACAAGGGAGAAAAATGAAATAGGCATCAAGCAAACAGGAAGCGACAACGGGGGTATGGTCCTTTTCTCCTGACATCATTAACAACAAAAACATCAACGCCGCCGTAAGCATTAAATTCACAAGAATATGTGAAGTGGTTAGGTCGTTCAAGCAGCCACTGGTGTAGACTCCGGAGCGGCTGGTTGCGCATCAACAGACGTGCTATCATCACGAACAACGTCACTGAGGCGTAGACGTTTTGATGGGGGTGCAGCTTGTGACTTGTAGGACTCGATCTCGGCTTCGAGCGACTCGACTGTTCTCTTCAAAGCAGACTCGCGAATCAGGGCGGCATCAAGGTCGGCTTTGTATTGGTCTGCGGCATCGCGAGCTGAGGCTTCCTTTGCACGGGCATCTTGCTCGCTCTGTTCAAGCTCAGCGACTCTACCACGGAAGAGGTCGTTGATGACTTCCAGTTCGCTAACTCGGGTCTTCAAAGAGCTGTTGTTCTCTGAGTACTGGTGTGCATGTTCAGGGTGCATTCCGTTGACCGAAGGTGCGGGAGAAGGTTGACGAAGGGCGAAGGTAGGCAGACCGGATGGCTGGAAGGAGGATTCGGCGAGAGAGACGTTGTCAAAGACATGTTGAGGGGCGATGTTGGGATTGTGGTGCGAGACCATTCCAGGAGTATTCGTGCGAGATGAGGGCGAAGGGGAACGGTGGTGTTCGCCAGAAGACATGCGATCAGAGTGACGGCGCTGAGGATATGATCCAATCGGAGTGTTGATGTCGGCATGGAAGCCAGGCGATTCAAGCGAAGGCTGAGGCAACATTAGCTTGTGCCAGAGACAGAGTAAGAGTGACAAGTTGGCTGACCTTCTTCTTGGGGCCGGTGGCTGTCTTGACGCGGTTGCGGCTCTTGATAACGTCCGTCTTCAGACTGATCGGACGCGGACGGCCATGTAGCTTGAGGAAGAGACCGCAGGCATTGCACAGCACTGAGCCCATCTCGTCGCGGCGCCATAGTGGAGTGGTGCTTGTACCGCAGTTCTGGCATACGGGCTGCGTGTCGAGCTCAAGTCAGTTTCACGCTCGTTATCGATTTGAAAGATAAGGATAAGGAATCGCGACGCGCACCAGTCGCGACGGACCCTCGAATAACACTTACAGGTCCATTTTGCTGGCCACCAGCAGTGGCAGCAGGCGCCGAAGTTGCGTAGTTCATCGTGTGCATAACATTAGAAGTCCTGTGAAGAGAAGGTATCAGTCCTGTATCAATTGCGAGATGCGTTGCCAATGCCGATGCGCTGATAGGGTAGGGCAGAGATTCCCACAGCTTGGGCCTTATCTCGGGTCTACCTGCCGACTCAAGATAAGATTCTCCCGACGCCGACCGACTACCCCACTACCAAGTAACAACAACAACAATCAAGAAAGGAATGCTTACCTGGGCATCATGGCCATTGGATTTGCTCCGAATTGTCCAAGGCTCGAAAGGCCAGGAAGTTGCATCGGTCCACTGAAAGATCGCTGAGGAACAGAGTATTGTGGTCCTGTGTACATAGGGGCTGCCGAGGATGGTCGAGGGATTTCATGTCCCATGTGTGCAAAGAATTGTCTATCTTCAGCATAGATTGGAGGCGTAAGAGTGACCGGGTAGTGAAGGCCCATGGAAGACTTGGGTCTGTACACATCCATTGCAGCATGTCTGTACGAAGTGTCGATAGAAGTAGGTCTGTATGCCTCGATAGAAGAAGGTCGGTGGAGCATCGTAGCGGTGATTAGTTCGTCAAGTCTTTGTAGAGTATCGTCAATCGATTAGTCGTTGGAGATGGTCTAAGATATATGAACCAGGTCAAAGGAGTGTGTATCAGAAGGTATTAAAAGAATGAATGACTGAATTAGGATGGAAATTAGTATAGAGTCGAACAAAGGAGTGTCGTGAGAGAAGTCGTAGGTAAAACACTTTGTCGTGAGGCGTATGTCTAAGTATACATATGTCGTGAAGACATGCCCAGGGGTGGCGACTATGTAATGACAACGGTAGAGGCTTGAAGTTCGGCGTCGAGGTAAATTGCCAAAACAACAGCAAAAACGCAAAGCGGTTCTAGTGGGCGTTATGTCCACCGTCCTGCGTTTTTATCCTGTCCAGATATCTGTGACAGCATCTCAAGTCATGGTAAACATTGAATTCACCATGTACCTGGTACTCTGATTCCTGTGTTTGTAGTCCTATTTGATTCGAGAGGGCTCTGAAGTATCATGACGTTCTAACATTCCGAGTCTCTCGAGCTTTGGAACGAGTAATCGATCTGTGATATGTCTTGTCAATTCATTCCTGGAAAAGTGCGTAATTTGACGAAGCCTTCGACCAGCGTCATCCGTGGAGCTGCGTACAGGTGAGCAGCAAACAAAGCTCCTTACGAGAGCCGCAGGCCGCAATCAAAGTACAGCTCGCGTTCGACGGCTGCACAACGGTGAAGACAGGAGATTGGCGGTAGCAAGTACACGAAGTTTATCCCTTACCCGTCACGCATGAACAGAGATGAGGTCCGTCCTACTTGGAGAAGCGATCGGCGATCGATAGCAAGTACAGCTTATTGTGATAATACTGACTTCTGAAACTTGATTGCGATTGGCATGATGTATAGCGAAGAGAGAGCAGGCGAATGCTTCCAGGTCTCGGTGAGCTTGGACCCTGGCAGATCCAAAAGGAACAAGTTCAAGGGGCATTGGGGCTTTCCGTTTACGAGAGACAGCTCAATGAACTCGGCGTTCGCGGGACAAGCATGGTTCGACGACTTGAGGCGGTGCAATCAGGACTGAAAGTTGGAATCTGCTATCGAACAAAAACGACTGCTGTATCGCGGAATCGTTGGCATTCAAGCTACGATAAGCAAATGATAGCTAGCTGAGATGTACAAGTTTCTGGCCATGACAATTTTTTCGATTATTCTTTTTGCAGTAAATCGACGTGTAAGCAGAGAGTTCTTGGTTACAAGGAAAAGAAAACACAAGGCTATTTAGACAGCTGTTGAATCCCATGCTTTGAGATGGAACTTTGATCAAATGTGCAACCCCCTCTTGTATTTGAGTCAACATGGGGAAAGCTTGGCATGTCCAGTCGTCATTCCATCGCCATTCGTGTTCAAGAATCACAAGGTGACTGTCTTGGACTGGCCACCTGTCTTCCCTGAAACCACGACCAGTCAAAATTTATCATGGGAAAGTCGAGGCCAGCAACGTCCGGCTATGCCAGAATTGCCCAGGCAGAAGAGGAGGACGACGATTCATACCATTCCGACGAGGACATTCACCAAGGCCAGTCCCGCATCTCGGTGGATGCAGACAGTACGACGTATGCGCCAATACAACCGAAGCGACGTGAGCGTATGGACCTGCCCGATGGTCGACCTTCCAATCACCGACGACGACGTACAAACTCTGGAGTTGACATCAAGGCCATCAATGCCAGGTTGGAGAAGTGGGCCGACGAGATCGCTCAGAAGTTCAAGATTCGCAAAGTCAAGGGCAAGTCGCAAGAGGAGGAGCAATTAGAGATACACCATTCCGTGTTCCAGGCTCCTGACTGGATCAGACCGGCCACAGCCGAGACACCGGCAACCGACCTCGACGAGCCCAACGATGACAGAATATCCAAGATTGAATTCGACGACATTGTTGAGAGCGTCCGGGTCGCCATTGAGATGGGCATGCAGCCCAAACTCATCTCTCAGGGAAGTTCTGGAAGTTACTTTGCGAGGAACACGTCTGGCAAAATCGTTGGTGTTTTCAAGCCAAAGGACGAGGAACCGTACGCTTCCAAGAATCCAAAGTGGACAAAATGGATACATCGAAACCTCTTCCCCTTCTTCTTCGGACGCGCATGCCTTATTCCCAATCTCAGTTACATCTCTGAAGCGGCCGCCTATGTGTTGGACAGTCGTCTACGGACTCATCTTGTACCCTATACCGACGTCGTCACTCTGTCTTCCAAGGCCTTCTTCTACGACTTCTGGGATAGGCGAGCGCATTACCGCAAAGGCAAGCCATTTCCTGAGAAGCAAGGTAGTTTCCAGGTCTTCCTCAAAGGCTTCAAAGACGCGAACATCTTCCTCAAGGAGCACCCATGGCCCGATCAACATAACTCAGGCTTCCGAACAGATGCTGCGCCCAAGCGAAGGAAGCGAAGATGGGGAGAGGACTGTCGACCCAGAGGTGCACCTTCCGATGATGAAGACGAGGATGTCGAGGGGTCTCAAGCACCTTATACCGACCGACAACGCTCTCGTAATGTGTTCTGGACGCCCGCTCTTCAACAGTCATTCCGCGAGCAGCTTGAAAAGCTTGTCATTCTCGATTACATCATGCGCAACACCGATCGAGGACTTGACAACTGGATGATCAGGATCGACCAGCAGAGTCAGGAAGCCGAGATTGTTATAGAACCTCCCAACAAGCCAAAAGATGGACAAGCCGACCCTTACAAACGACAAGAAAACATGAGCACAGGCGGCCCAACTAGTTCACGACCAAATGCCACTGTGACTCTTGGTGCCATCGACAATAGTTTGTCCTGGCCTTGGAAGCATCCTGATGCTTGGAGAAGTTTCCCATTCGGCTGGCTTTTCCTACCTGTTTCCTTGATCGGTCGTCCGTTCTCGGAGAAGACCAAGCAGCACTTCCTTCCTCTGCTTACGTCAAAACAATGGTGGAGTGAAACGCAGATCGCGTTGCGTAAATGCTTCGAACAAGACGCCGATTTCCAGGAGAAAATGTTCGCTCGTCAGATCGCCGTCATGAAAGGACAAGCCTGGAACGTCGTGGAGACTCTAAAGACACCGGACCACGGCCCTCTGGAATTGACGAGACGTGCTCGTGTTTGTGTCTGGGATGACCTTGTAGAGATTCCAGTGGCCGTTCCCTTACGTCCTTCCAACGATATTCGCCATAAGCACACCGACGTTGTCAAGGTTCCAGGAATCAGAGAGGAAGAAGAGATGGATATCAGTGCTGCTTATGCTTCAGCACCTCCACTGCACACCGATCTTCTTGGCCCCGATCCTGCGCAAAACAACCGGTTTAACATCTCGCGACAGGACAGCAGTGGCGACGTCCGACGCAGTGATGACAGCAACACTCCTCTTTCGCCCTCCAGTGTACAAGGTTTCACATTCGATAACGCCAAAGAGTCCAGATTTGCACGCCCTGTTGCCATTCGCTCCAAGTCAAGGCTCAGTCTCGACGAGACGAGAAGACTATTTGACAATCTTGGGGAACGTCGGAGATTCTCCTTCGCTCTGGGAAAGAGAAACGATGATCTTGATGTTGGTGATGATGATGCCGATCTGGATGGCGACCTCGGTTTCGCTGCAGCAGAAGATCAAGATGGTTACAGGAGAAAGGTGATTGTCGAAAGGATTGAGATGGTCAAGGGCAGGGCACCTGTCTTCACTTGGTGCTAGTGTTACGTGTTAACGGCGTTTCGGATCTGGATTGGGGCATGGGAAGCTCAAAGACATGGGTAGGCGGCATTGCAAGGCGCTGTACAGATACCACGTGTATACCTAGGATACCTGAAATGAATGAATGATGACAGTCTCTTGACGGGATGGCTCTGGCCAAACAGCGAAAATGCAGTTTCCACCGCGTCAGTGTCGCAATGCGTACTTCCAGCGAAACTCGAGAGCACACTAGACCTCGAATTTGTCGCATTGTATAATACACAGGATTGCGCATCTTTGGGTGTCGCTATCTTTGGCGAGTTCAGACTCGAGATTGTTGATTGCTCACGGCCGGCTCGAGTCCGAAGTTCGTCTCGAGACGGCTAGCGACACGTCATGATTCACAACCAAACACAATCCTGTCCAAACCAAACATCTCGCCAGTGATACCAATACCTTTGGCTTGAGTAATAATTTTGTCGGAGGAAGACTGTCTGACTTGCTGCTTGCAAATCAAAGGCTCATCAATTTAACGTTGTTGCTTGAGTGCGACCGAGTGCCCCAGACGTCTTGCCGGATGAACGAACCTTCTCTCACCTCATTCGCTCGACTTCAGAACACTGTTATCACATGTTCAACTCACAGCGAATTTTACCGGCCACTTGAAACCAGCAGGCGATTGCCCTTGAGTTCTCGTGAAATCGATCACTTAAACATCATTCTCAAATGAACGCTGCGCAGAGAGCGGCATTGCTCAATCCAAAAGCTGCACGTAAAGCGGCTGCAGCAGCAAGTGAGTAGCGGAACAATCTTGCATCACATCGCTTCTTCACCCGCCATTGTTATCTCTCACTCTTCTGTTGTCGACATCGACGCCATCTCACTTACCTTCTTGCCTTCCTTGCACTGCTCCCCTCTTCTTCTCTTTTACCTGAACTTCCTCTTCCTCTTCCACTTCCACTTCCACTTCCAACCTTCCAACCTTCCAACCTTCCACTTCCAACCTTCCAACCTTCCAACCTTCCACTTCCAACCTTCCAACCTTCCAACCTTCCACTTCCAACCTTCCAACCTTCCATCGCAACCTCAATCATCCACTTTATCAATCCAATACATGCACTCTCTTCCACTCGTATCTACATCAGTTCGATACGTCCTCTCATCATACAATACAACATGTCTTTTGACTTCGCCCCTCCACCCCACCACTCCCCCGGCGCTTCTTCCACCATGGAGCAAGATCTGACTGAACAAGGCAAGAAGCGAGAGCGTCAGGATGGTCCCCTCGAGGATGACACTGCCGAAACCATGCAGCCTGGAACTGGACTCGGCTCTTTCATGGAGCGCATGCACAACGTCACCGATCGCGAGGCTCTCCCTGCCTCAAAGAAGCAGAAGACCGACAACAATGACGAGAACGACGAGAAACGCAAGACCACTTTTAAAGGTGGCAAAGGTGGAGTCATTGGTGAGTATCTCAAGGAGCAGCGCGACCAGGGCGCTCGTGAAGCTGGACCCATCGACCTCACTGCAGACGACGAAGAAGACGATCTCCAGATAGTGTCTGTGAAGTCGACTCCTCAAGATCCCAAACGCGAGATCTGCCTGGGTTCCATCTCAGCCAAAGTCATGGCTCACAAGGTACCTGCTGCCAACAGAACCCTGGGCAAGTTTTCAGAGAACTGGCCGCCAGCCAAGATGACACTTCATCCCCGAGTTGGCCAGGAACTGGTTTTCATCGCACTCGACGGCAAAGGTGTCGAGTTCGGTAAGCTGGACGTCATTACTGCCACCGCGCTGTCTCCTTTGCTCAAGAATGCCCTTCTGAAACTGCGCCTCGCCCCTTTGTTAAAAGAGCGACCCAAGGAGACCGGTGAGGAGCCTGGACAGACCATCTCGAAGCCTTTGGACATATCGATTACTCTTTACTGCACCGCTGAAACCGCCAAAGGCATTGGTCGACAGCTCAGCAAGCGCCAAATCTGGCTACACAAGCCCCTGACCGTTGCATATGGCACAGAGGTTATCAATCCCCACGTCCCCAACTACAATTTCATTCCGAAGGCCGGTTTCTCAGCTCCGATACTTAGCCAATCGGCCGGCTTCCGCGTTCGTACTACCGAGGAGATCAAGAGCGACGTTCTCTCGATGTTCGACCGTCTTGGAAAGGCAGAAGAGCTACCAGAAGCTGAGGCAGACGCGACACTCGTCAAGACTGAACTTATGCAGCACCAGAAGCAAGCTCTGTACTTCTTGAGCAAGCATGAGACTCCCACTCCACCTGAAGAAGACCCGCTCTGGAAGGACGTCATTCGTAAGAATGGGACTCGGGCCTGGTACAACGTTATTACAGGAGACGAACTGAAGAAGGTCAGCCCTACCTTGGGCGGTCTATTGGCTGATCAAATGGGTTTGGGCAAGACGCTTAGCGTGCTTTCTCTCATTTGTGCGACACTCGAGGAAGCCAGAGCTTTTGGCGATGGAGAATTGGAAGCAAGCGATCAAGTTACCGAGAGCGTTGTGCGCAGATCTGGTGGAACCCTCCTCCTCTGTCCCAAATCGGTTATTTCAAACTGGCAAGAGCAGATCGGCCAGCATTTGGATAACACAAAGGTCCGCTTCTACATGTACCACGGCAACAAAAGAGAGCAGGATCTCGACGTTTTGGCCCAATACGACGTTGTCGTTACATCATACAGTATTGCTGCTAGCGAGTTCACATCATCCTCAAAGAACTTTAGCGCGCTAGCTCAGATGGCATGGTTTCGCATCGTTTTGGATGAGGCACATCAGATCCGCAATCAAGACACTACTACCTTCAAGGCAGCCTGCAACTTGGTTAGCAAGCGCAGATGGGCAGTCACCGGAACACCAGTCCAGAACAGACTCGACGACTTTGGCGCTCTTATCAAATTTCTCAAGATTTACCCCTTCTCCGACAAGGGTGTCTTCGAGAAGCATTTTATGGCACCATTCAAATCCGGTGACCCTCAAGTCCTTGACAACCTCCGTCTTCTGGTATCCAGTATCACCCTTAGACGCTCAAAGGACAGGATCGATCTCCCTGACCGTGTCGAGGAGATCGTTCGTCTTGACTTCTCGTCTGAGGAACAAGCTCTCTACGATGCGTTTGCTAAGGATGCCAACAAGAAGGTACGCGCCATGACCCGCGGAAACGACCGCCTTAGAGGCAGAAGTTACGCCCATGTTTTGGTCAATATCACCAGATTGCGTCTTCTGTGTGCTCACGGTCGCGAATTGCTCAGCGAGGATGACATGAAGGTCCTGCAAGGTACTTCGTACGAGACAGCCATTGACTTGGGAGAGGAAGGAGATGCAGAGAAGGCCGTCATGACCAAGGACCAGATTAACGACACCTTCTATCTTCTCCGCGAGAGCTCAATGGATATCTGTTCGTGCTGCATGGAGGGAATTGGCCGTCTCGACCCCATGGGAGACACCGGCAGCGACACCTCTGATGATGAAGATGAGGCAGAGGACATTATCGGCTATCTTACCCCTTGTCTCCATCTCGTATGCCCCGCTTGCGTTGATAAGTTCTGGAACGAGCTGAGAAACACTCAAAGCCGCGACAATTACGCCACTTGCCCTCAATGTGAACAATACGTCAAGGCCGTGATGCACCCCATCAGTCAGAAGAACGTCGACGAAGACTTGGAGATGCGCCAGAAGAAGAAGGGACAGGTCAAGTCCAAGAAGGGTGTTGAATACGGTGGTCCTCACACCAAGGTCAAGGCATTGATCTCTAACCTGCAAGAGCACGCAGAGAACTCGCGTGAGCTGATGGAGATTGGCGAAGCACCAATTCGCAGCGTTGTGTTCTCCGGCTGGACGTCTTACCTCGATCTCATTGAGATCGCTCTCAAAGCTGCCGGCCTCGGTTTCCTTCGTCTTGACGGCAAGCTCTCCGTCAGCGCGCGCACGCAAGTCCTCGATCGCTTCAAGACCGATCCATCCATCTCTGTCTGCCTCGTGTCAATCAAGGCTGGGGGTCAAGGCCTCAACTTCACTGCCGCAAACAACGTCTTCATGATGGAGCCTCAGTTCAACCCTGGTGTTGAGATGCAGGCCGTCGACCGTGTTCATCGCTTGGGACAGAAGAGAAATGTGATGATCAGACGCTTCATCATGGCCAACAGTTTCGAAGAGAAGATCGTGGAGTTGCAGAAGAAGAAGATTGAGCTGGCCAATCTTGCTACGGGAGGAAAGGCTGTAAGACAGGACGCTAAGGAGATCTTCCAGAACTTGATGAGTCTGTTCTAGATGAGAACAGACGGGGAACGATTGAGGGATTGAAGGATGGGGAAGTTGAAATTAAAGCAGAGCGTGCGGTTGAACCGGCGCAGAGAAGAGAAAGAGAAACGTACTTACATGGCTCAGAGAGACCTGACAGTCAAGTACTCGAACATAACGTAGCAATCAATCTCCGCAAAGCATTGACAATCCAGGCTCCCTTTGAACACAACTGCTTTCCTCGTGGTTTACTGCATTGTGACAGCACAGGCTAACCATGCGACAAACTCACAAGATACTGGGGGAACATCGTGGTCGAAGCGGCAGTAAAAAGAAAGGCGCACAAACATTGCATTGGACCTCCCCGTGTGCTGAACTTTGTCAAAGCGCTAACTTTGACACTCTCGGTGGAAGGATGTACTGATCTTGAAACAATCGTGCAATCATTCAGCCCGGATGACCTCAGTTACGATTGCGAGAGGCGGCTGAGTGACAACCGTTAGCACACGGGGAGGGAGAAACAACCAAGCCTCAAGGGCTTTAGGGAATAGACGAAGCAATGTGGGGACCGATGCAAGAAATGATAGTGTCCAGAGGTTGGAAGAGGGTCAAGAACAATTGCAACACCAGAGTTAGTGCGAGCAGATCATCTTCATGACTGGATGCCGAAGAGGCAAAGGAACACCAAGACTGCTTTCGCTTCGCCATGCATGATATTCGAGGATAAAGGAAAGATGCCCGAAATGCGCCCACCTGTGGTATTTACAACGTACAGCCTACAGATCCAGACCCCTTGCCATGCCCAGAGATTTGGTTCACTTTTCATTTAGATTCAATCGTCGTCTATTGCTTGAGCTTCTCGGTCAACTCGGGGACCTTCTCGAAGAGATCGCCGACAAGACCAACATCAGCGACTTGGAAAATGGGTGCGTCGGCGTCCTTGTTGATGGCGGCGATGACCTTGCTGTCCTTCATACCAGCAAGATGCTGGATGGCACCACTAATACCGGCGCAAAGGTAGAGCTGAGGAGCGACGTTCTTTCCGGTCTGACCGACCTGCAAACTGTTGTCTGCGAAACCGCTGTCGACAGCAGCACGAGAGGCACCAATGGCGGCACCAAGGGCGTCGGCGAGCGGGGGCATGATGCGGTCGAACTCTTCCTTGGACTTGAGACCACGGCCTCCTGAGACGACCTTCTCGGCGGTAGCGAGATCAGGGCGGTCCGAGGTAGCGAGGTCTTCGCTGATCCACTCGGTAGGGCACTCGGCCTTGGGGTCGACACCCTCTTCGACAGAGGCGCTACCGCCCTCTGCGGCGCCTGAAGGGAAAGCAGTACCACGGACGGTAACGACCTTGGGGCTGTCATCGGTTTGGACGGTGAGGATGGCGTTGCCGGCGTAGATAGGACGGACGAAGGTGTCTTCGGACTCGATGTTGGTGATGTCTGAGATTTGCTGAACGTCGAGCAGGGCGGCGACTCGAGGCATCAAGTTCTTGCCAAAGGCCGAGTGGCCAGCGAAGACATGTGTGAAGCCTCCCTTCTTGATGTTCTCGACGAGCAACGGGGCGAAGTTTTCGGGCAGACCCTAGGCTTGTTGTTAGCGACTTGGACAAGAGGGGCGAGCAATTGTGTGACACACCTTGTCGTACGAAGCATTGTCGACGTAGATGACCTTCTCGAGTCCCTCAACCTTTGCGGCCTCCTCAGCAACGGCCTTTACGTTGGAGCCGGCGACGAAACCAGTAATGGAACCACCGAGCTTCATGGCAGCCGAGACGGCGGCCAGCGATGACATGTTCAGCTTTCCCTCTCTTTGTTCCAGGACAGCCAGTGTCGAGAGCAGGCGGGCGAGGGCAACATCGCGCGACAAGGGGGAGGTGACTCTAGGGCGGAGACATGATGAGCGGGCTTGCCGCAGGGCCGTCTGTCGTGCTGCTGAGAACATGGTTGTGATGTGTGATGTGTAGAATGGAATCTCCAGAAGACCAAAAGACTCCCCGCTCTGTCATACAAAGATGGTTCGGCAACACCAACTTCGAGCCGAGGGACCGACACCGGCCGCCTCGTTTAGTCCATCACCCTGTCCGGATATTGCTTCTACAGGAACACACCAT
This sequence comes from Aureobasidium pullulans EXF-150, assembly GCF_000721785.1. Taxonomy (NCBI): domain Eukaryota; kingdom Fungi; phylum Ascomycota; class Dothideomycetes; order Dothideales; family Saccotheciaceae; genus Aureobasidium; species Aureobasidium pullulans. Next base: position 856,276 of record NW_021941031.1, on the reverse strand, counting down.
CACAGTCTACTAATGGACCCAAGTCCTGTGTGGGGTCATCTAAACCAATCAGTAAATATCTGGGATATGATTTGTGGCTATCTTATTGGCGTTGTACGATGGGAGACATCATCCACGATTCAGATGGTTCAATCAGAATGTCAAGCTGAACGAGTGAGGACTCGTGGGAAATGTGATTGGAACAAAGGTTGGTGTTGGGATGGCTAGACTTCTTTTACTATATACGACCAACTCTCATATTTGACCGAGTAAGAGTCCAGTTTTTGAAAGAAGCATTAAACTCTGTCTCGGACTGCTTGTACGATGTCTTTCCTCACAAGCACTTTCACAAGGAAGGAGCTCGGGAGGGCCGGTTGATCTCTGGGTAAACGCTCGTTGCGGAGGATTGGCTTGACGGACGCTCAGCGCGGAGATTCAGACGCGTCGGGCCCTTTCCATACCAAGTCGATCTGTCAAACCATCGACACGCGCATTTCTACCTTTGTCGCATTCCCCGCCTGTTGCATTATGGATCCTCTGGCGAGCGAAGACACTGCCAACGCGCCTGGAGCCGTGTCTGACGAATTGATCCACGCCGAGAACGACCAGATTGAGCAACAGCAACAAGAAGCTCAAGGTATATGCCAACCCATCCCCATACTTTGCGCCCATCACTAATCACTCGGCGCAGAGGCAGAAGACACTTCTATGATGGACGACACAAACGCAAAGTCACCGTCCGACAATCCACTCGATGCGCCCGATGGCCCTCCCGCCGAGAACGATGCACAGCAGGGCGACGACGAGGACATGGCTGACGCAAATGAAGACGCAAACAAGGATGCACCTGAAGCTGCCGAGGATACCATGGATGCCACACAGCCGGAACAAGCACAGCAGACAAAATCACAAGTCGAGACCTCGGCCCGCTCCCACCTGATCGAACAGACACACGCCATCATTCTACCCTCATACAGCGCATGGTTCGACATGCACCAAGTACACAACCTCGAGCGCAAGGCTCTGCCCGAGTTCTTCAACTCGCGCAACCGCTCAAAGACTCCCGCCGTCTACAAGGACTACCGCGATTTCATGATCAACACATACCGCCTCAACCCTCAAGAATACCTGACTGTCACTGCATGTCGCCGCAACTTGGCCGGTGATGTCTGTGCCATTATGCGCGTCCACGCTTTCCTCGAGCAGTGGGGCTTGATCAATTACCAGGCATGCTCACCTTACCACTCCATTCTACCCAGTACAAGCTAACAAGCTGTAGATTGATCCCGACACCCGTCCCTCGAACATCGCGCCGCCTTTCACCGGTCACTTCCGCATCACCGCAGACACTCCTCGTGGTCTCCAACCCCACCAACCGGCACCCACCTCCGCAGTCACTGCCGGACGCGCCCACCCCGGTACAGACCGTCTAGCAAGCGCAACTCCCGCAATCAAGTCCGACTCGAACTTGGAAGTCAGACGCAACATCTACGAGTCCACTGGCAAGGACCTCACCTCCAAGCAGGAAAACGGTACCGACCTCGACGAAGCGCTCAAGCAGCCCGGAAAGCAATACCACTGTTACTCATGCGGCAAAGACTGTACCCGTGTGCGTTATCACAACGCAAAGGCCCCTCCGCAACAAATAGTCGGAAAGAACGGCGCTATCGCTAAGTTTGATCTGTGTCCTTCCTGTTTCATGGAGGGCAGATATCCCAACTCGACTGGCCCGGCCGACTACACGAAGCTGGAGAACGAGAAATACACGACTATCGCCGACCGTGAGGCTCCCTGGGCAGACTCGGAGTTGTTGCTGATGCTCGAGGGCCTTGAGCTGTTTGACGAAAACTGGGAGCAGATCGCAAACCATGTCGGTAGCCGAACAAGGGAGGAGTGTGTGCTCAAGTTCTTGCAGCTCGAGATCGAGGACAAGTACCTCGAAGGAGAAGACACAGTTGACGGCGCATCAAACAACCTCGCTTTCCTGAGCAATGGCCGCATTCCCTTCTCGCAAGCCGACAACCCCGTCATGTCTGTCATGAGCTTCCTTGCCAACTTGGCAGATCCCACGGTGGCCGCAGTCGCAGCAGGAAAGACAGTGGAACAGATGAGAAAGCAGCTCCGCAAGACCTTGGAGAAGGACTCGACATCTGCTGAGCCAGAAAAGGAGAAGGAGACATCGACCGAACATCAAGAGGCCGCTAAGGACGACAACTCGATGGAGGTGGACGACAAGCCGGCAGCCGAGAAGCAATCTGCAAGCCCCAAGCCGATGAAGGAGGAACCCAAGGACACCGCATCTTCACCCGCCACACTCGCTCTCAGCTTGACAGCTGCCCGTTCTTCTGCTCTGGCCTCACACACCGAACGCCACGTTAGCTCACTGGTTTCCTCGGCCGTCAACTTGCACATGCAAAAGCTGGAACTCAAGCTACAACAGTTTGACGAGATGGAGACACTTCTCCAAACCGAACGCAGAGATCTGGAGCGCCAACGCCAACGTCTCTTCTTCGACCGCCTGCAGTTCAAGCGCAGAGTCGCCGATGTCGAGAGTAAGTTCGCAAGCATGGGTCTTTCTGCAGAGAAAGATGTCAGAGCAGCCGCACAAGGCGAGGGCGAGGACAAGGGCGACAAGCTGGGTGTCGTGGGTACTCAAGAAGGCGCAGCTGCTGCTCAACAGACAGAAGAAACAAAGCCCTCCAGTGCCGATGAGGCGGGATACAAGACTGTTGAGATGTAGTATACTCAAGGTCTCAATGCGGTAATGGCGACGGCGTTTTAACAAGCGAGCACAGGGTTCTGGCTCAGGATGGGGGTTTAAAGATCAAAGTCTCTCGAATTGGAGTTCTCATAACTGCTACTACTACTACACAAAATATCAGCAATTCAACACTGAAACCTTTGTCGTCACAGGCTCTCGGTGAAGAATCCTCGATGTTCGCTAGACCTCTGCATTCATATAGTCGCCTCTGAGCCGAGGAAGCTTGTTGTGGCAGAGCAGCTTGGAGTCATGGCTTCGCGTACGTCGCTCTTCCCCTGCTAATGTGCGCCGCTGCTACATTACTACCGTTCACTGCGTATTACAGAAGTCAAGAGAATTCATCGTGGAAAGACAAAAGACTGTCAAGGCAGAACAAAACTTTACTTTTCAAAACCCAACTTTTCAAGTACAAGAGAAGTAACGACAACGTGAAATTTCGAAAGTGGAAGAGCAGAACAACAATGCTACAGATGTGACTTGATAAGTACCACAAACGAAGATTAAAAGGGTCAAAAAAATGATGGAAAACATGTCAAAGCTGCAAGCTGCAGGCTACTGTATGTGTCTTCACCAGGAAGTAACAAACAAAAAATAAATAAGCACCATGGGCAGGAATCGAACCTGCGACCTCCTCGGATCTAGACTGACACGGCGTTGAGTAACAACGAATGACTGCGCACGTGTTAAGACCTCGGGTGTGATACCACTACACCACCACGGCTGATTTGACTTGTTAGAATAATCTAACGAAATCTCGAATATAAAGGTTGAGTAAGAGTGGTGGTCAGTGGGCAGTTCAGTGGTGGAGAGGTGCGCGTGGTTGAGGGAGTTCGAGGGATGAGCAGGCTTCAAGATTGGTCGATGTCGGATTTGCGAGAGTGAGGGAAAAAGGAAGACCGAGCATCACTTCTTCCATATTGCATGGTCCATCTTCTCCCAAATCAGTTCCACAAGGGCACCGATTTGCATTCCTCCCTCCAATAGTACCATGAAAGGCACGTCCGCTCTCAACTCTCTCCAACACCAGTTTCTCAGCTCCGCCACGACCATACTGTCCATTCCAAAATCGGACATTGGTCGATCGAGTGAGGTCGTAAGTCTCTCCACCTTCGCCATTACAAGCTTGGAGAAGTGAGCGAGGAAAAGATCGCGGACGGCGAGATGAACAGCTGATTCGCCATCTGCAGCTGCGTTGCGCAGGAGAGTGGTAGTGTTGAGGGCGGAAGAAATCATGGATGTAGGGTGTTGATTCATTTCGGCTACGGCGGTGGCAATGCGTTCGAAACGGGGATCAGCGAGGAAAGCCGGTTGGATACTTGATGACACAAGTTGACCTGGCTCTAAGCCAGTGACGATATGAGCGACACTCAAGGTATCATGGTCAGATAAAGCTCTGACGGAACCTCGAGGTCGGCATGCGACTTCCATCATCTCGATGAAGTCGTCTTCAGGAATACCGTATACACCTCTCTGCTCGAAAGATCCCTTAATGTCTGCTTCATGTTAGCAATGGTTTGTTGAGCTTTATGGTGTGCTGCGAATGTAAATTCACCAGGATGAGACTCGACGTGTCCGACTCCAACAACCATCCCCAGCGCAATTGAACATGCTTCCAAACCCAAGCTCCATCTGTGACGTGCCATGGAGTCCAAGAAAGCGTTAGCTGCAGCATAGTTACTTTGGGTCGAAGCTCCGATCGTGCCCAGTGTCGAACTGGTCATCACAAAGAAGTCCAATGGCTCATGCAGAAGTGCTTCGTGTAGATTGATCGTTCCTTTGACTTTTGGATCCAGCACTTTATGCCAGCGTTCGAGTGACATGTCATCAAACAGATCGCTCTAAGTTGGCTTTAGCAACACACACGAGAAGAAATTAAGCCAGGACTTACTGCGAGCGCCATTGCCAGTTGCATGACTCCCCTGATGGGCGTCTTTGCCGACGCAATGGCTCGATCTACATCAGCACGATTGCTCACGTCTCCACTTACAACAGAGACCGTGACTTCACCGGCTGACTCTAGCTCAACAACAAAGTCTGCCGCTTCAGGCTTATCGACTCCCGATCTTGAGAGGAAAACAAAGTTTCGTGCACCTCTAGAGATCATCCACCTGACAAGGCTTCGACCCAATCCACCTAAACATCCAATTAGCAGATACGAGGCCTTTGACTCGAATTTTACTAGTTCGTGAGGCAAGTTTGTTGGTACCATGCTCTGGCGATCATACGCAAGAATTGTTCCCGCCGTCGAGGTACTTTGCGACACTGCAGAAAAGGCGTCTGGAAGCTCCGATACATCGTATGTAGAGCTCGGCTTGATAGCAGCAACTGCACCATCTCTCAGGAGTCCGAGGACTCTGTTGACTAGCTTTCCCAATTCTTGTGGCTGCGTTTCAAGCATATCATTCATATCGAAGGACGTGATCGAGACACCTCTTGCAAAGACTGATCGATCGAGGAGGCCAAGATCAGGTAGCTCAGAGTCTTGCGAGATGTAGACAAGACGACCATGCTTCGCAAGAGATTGCCACACCCCAGACACATCGAAGCCTTTTGGGCGAGTCAATGCCAGACTAACACCGTGGCCACCCGTGATAGTGTTCACCTTGTCCGCCAGCAGCCCCAAGCTGGCGACACATGACTCCCAAGTCGTATCCTCTGGCCAACCTTTCTCGAACAGAGTCTTTTTCTCTTCCGACTCAAATGTCAAAATCACCTTGAAACCACGGGTTAGAGAATAGCGTATCACAGCGACAGCTATCGCTTCTGGCATGTCGTGGATCAGTATTGTTTGTCCTACAGCAACGCGAGCCAGATCATCGAGGATATGAACAGCTGTACAATATGGCAAGACAGATGTGACCACATGTCCAGCGTCCTCATCAGGGCGCAGTAGCTCGCACCGAACATCACGAACAGTGAGCGAGGTATCAAAGTTACTAGGAGAGAAACAAACGACGCGGTCACCAGGTTCACACTTCTTTGTCTGAGGCCCAGTATGCTCCACAATCGCAACGCAGATGTTGCCAAAGTAGGTTGCGATTTGCGTACCTCTCAGAATGGCAGCTTCTTGTGCGCCGATGCCATAAACCGTGGGTGTCAAATGGACCTCATCTGCCCCAAGATCAGAAGGTGCCAGAGGCTTTTCTTTGAAGTAGAAGCTCTCGACTCGTCCGACTTGTCGAAATGTCAGTTCTAGGTTTTCCTTGATCTGGCATATTTCTGGATCTGGCCGAGATTGACGCGCAAAATCGTGGTTCAGCGCATCGTCAAGGATGTAGCGACTGGTGTATGCAGTGCTCGCGGAGATGACAAATTCGTCATCAAGGGTGCGACTGTCATCGTTGTGGAAACTTGACTCATGTTGAAGGATAAAAGACGCCGAATGCGAATCGTCAGCATTGTCAGGATCGATATCAATGCTCGATATTTGGAGAGACGGCTGTGCTTTAATAATTGATCTTTTCATACCAGAGATGAGCGAATACTCTGGATGTCCTCCTTGGAGAAGGCCGCCTCGAGTGACCCACACAATGGAGGAAGCAAGCCTAAACAGCGTTTTCACAGCATTCAAACATCCCTCTGTCATGTTGATGAGCAGTGGACCCTCGAGTTCGGCGAGCATCAAAACTCGTTGACCTTTAGAGATGTGCTTGTCTACAGCAGAGAGAGGGATGTTCTGAGTCTCGATGCCTTGAATTCTTGCGAGAGTCTCAATCTCTTTAGCAAGAGGTTGTAGAGTTTTATTGTAGACGAGGCAGAGCTTTCCAAGCTTTGGAGGCGTGGTTCGTGAATCGGCTTTGTCCTTGGTCTCAATAATGGGTTGCCATACGAGTCGAGCGAACGGTTCACGAGGCCGGTCGATCTGCTGGTCGGCAAAGTCCCCTTCAAGCGAGAGCAAGGATACCGACATCTGAGCCAGGGGGCGACCCTCAGTGGTGAAAAGTCCAGAAGCTCCACGTACCGAACGCGTACCGCGACAAGTGCCATGGCTCAGCAGCACACCATGGCCTGGAAGTGGAGGTGAGTTAGGTACTTGCCAAATTGTCAGATTGTCGATCTTTGTAGGTAAGTACGCTTTACATATCCCTTTAACGTCGCCATTACAGGCCGCGATGACTGCAAGCTGGATACAAGCGTCTAACGTAGTCGGGTGTATGATGTAGCGCGATTCATGGACCATGACGCCTTCTGTCGATTTCATATTCACAAGCGCAGTTGCTGTTCCCGGTTCTGCATCGGTTCTGATGTTGCCCAGCGGACGAAAGGTAGGTCCGTAATGTAATCCGATCTTGGCGAGCGCGGTGTACCACTTCTCGTCGCTCTTTCCCGAGTTTTCCGTCCAGTCTATGCCTTTGACATCTCCATTGCCCACCCCTCGGTTCGTTCTTAGCTCGTGAATAAGCACTGTTCCGACAGCGTGCTCAGTCCATTTGTCTTCTGCATTGACCGAAGTTACGCTAAACTCAAACATCTTTTGACCAATCTCTGAGCTCGACACATGAATATTCCGAAGGTCGAACATGGACTCGACTTCTCCATCGGGTGCGATGATAAGAGGTGCTCTGATCGAAAGATGTCGGAATGTGTAGCCACCAATTTCCATCCCACAGGTTTCGCCAAACTGAGTCACTGCTTCAATTGCCATTGCAGAATAGCCAGCTGCTGGGAAAAGCACATCACTTCCGATACGATGATCAGAGATCCAAGGGACGTCCTTGAGCTTCAGTCTATTACGCCACGACGGGCTGAAAGAGGAGCAACCTAGTTGAATGCTACCAAGGATATCGTGACGAGGGTGTTTTCGGAAGCGCAGCTGTCGACTCAGTCTGTTCTCCGCCCATAGTATGTCGCCTTCGTAGTTCCATTGATAATTGGGCAAGTCCGGCAGGAATTGACCCGTCTCTCCACCCTCGGCATTGACGGCGTCTGTATTGATCGGGTAGCCGTTACTAAAGAGGGAACCGGCTAGCTTCAGAACATTCTCCACGCTGTCTTCGCCACGTATTATGCTGGGAAAGTAAGTAAGCCTTTCGGGCTCAATACCCAAAGAGGACCGTATTTGTTTGATTGGACCAGAAAGTGCAGAGTGCATACCAATTTCTATCAAGCAATTGACAGTAGGATGAGCTTCCAGCAGAGACGAAAGTGCTTGGGTGAAATTCACTGGGCTCTCCAAGTTCTCTCTCCAATACTCAATGCGAACGTCGTTCGAGTTCGTGAGTACTTTTGGCTTTATGCAAGAGTACATTGGGATGTCAGAGCATGCTGACGTAGGCGGAGAGGTTGGGAGTGAGGATTTGAATGAACTTTCGTAATACTGGCCAGCGTCTTTGACCAAATGGGAGTGATAAGCATTCTGTGAGGTATTGAGAATACGCGCAAAGATTCCCTTCTGGCTGAGAATACTGTGGACTTGTGAAATTGCGATGGCTCCGCCACTAAGTGTCACACTCTGGGGAGAATTTTGACAAGCGATCATAATGTCGGGTTGATTTCTCATGAGAGCCTGCATCTCTTCGGCTCCCAGGCCGACAGCCATCATGGCCCCAGGCTTGCCATACTTTGTGACAGCAATACCACGGAAGTAGGCGACTGCGATAGCTTCCGAGATGGTCAATAATCCTGCCGAAAAAGCTGCTGCTACTTCGCCAGAACTATGACCTACGACAGCTTGCGCCTGTACACCCCAGGACCGGAGCAGAACCGTTAGAGCAATTTGGAGCGCCGTACTTAGAGGTTGGGCCAGTGCTGTTTCGTGCATGCGACTTTGGTCTGTCGACCTAGAAAGCTCTTCAACCAGGCGCCATGCTGGAGGAATGGGAAGTGCAAGAGTCTGCATAGTCTCGCGTACGACATGATACTGTTGGATAAGTCCATAGCCCATACCCGGCCATTGTGCACCCTGACCGGTGAAGACAAATGCGATCACTACTTTGCCGGAAACTTTTGAAGGGACATGCTGTATTCGTCCTGGCAAGAGTTGAGACCGAATGCTCTCTTTCGTGACTGTAGCGAAGGATCTGTGGCGGTGTCTCGTCTTTTTTTGCGCAAGGGTGTACGCGACGCTCGCGATGTGGTGACTTTCGGCTACATCGGCCAATGCAGCGATATTCCTGTCGAGGGTGGACTGATCGTGCGCCGAGAAGACGAACAGGTATTTTTTGGGTGTTTGTTCCACGCAGGAGTTGCCATCGTCGACCACTTGAACCAATGAAGCACCCACATCAGGCCCTTGCGACTCCGAATGGATGAGCTGGCGGGAGCCCAGTATAATCTCGGGAGACTCAACAATGCAATGTGCATTGGCGCCACCATAGCCGAATGAATTGATGCTCACCCGCTTTGACGCTCCTTTCGGCCATGGGACAGTGTCACGAACGACCTTGAGGCATCCCTCCTTGAAGTCTATTTGTGGGTTGAGATTTTCTACGCCAACGGTGGCCGGTATCTGGCCATTCTCGATGCTCAGAACTGCTTTAATCACGCTAGCGAGTCCACTAGCACCTTCAGTATGGCCTATGTTCGTCTTGATCGAGCCCAGAAGTAAAGGGTTTTGTGGTGTCCTGCTAGGCGCAAAGATATTCGCAACAGCCTTGACCTCAATGGGATCGCCAACGGGAGTGCCAGTACCGTGACACTCAAAATATCCAGTATCAGCGAAATTCAGGTTGGCTTTCGTGTACGCTGCCCTGATACATGCCTCTTGTCCCTCGGCGCTGGGGTGGTTGATGCCTCGACTTCTGCCATTGGTGTTGACAGCGGTAGATCGGATGACAGCTCGAATGGGATCATTGTTCGCGACGGCGGCGGAGAGCGTCTTGAGGTAGATTGCACATATGCCCTCTCCTCTGCCGAACCCATCCGCTCGCTCGTCAAAGGTGTGGCATGTCGACGTTGGAGACAGGACTCCAAGCCGTATGCTAGCGATATGCTGCTCGATGTCGTTGATGATGTTGGTACCTCCGACAATGGCTGCTTCGGAGTCTCCGGAAATGAGACTCTGACAAGCGAGATGGAGAGCGTAAAGAGATGACGAGCAAGCTGTGTCAACCGTCATGCTTGACCCTTTCAGATTGAACACATAATTAATCCTATTGCTGAGTATCGTCATGTCCGAGCCGGTCATCTCGTAAGGCTCCCCGTATTCAAGATCTCTAGAGGTCATGCGACGCATGTCGTTGGTAAAGCAGCCGACAAAGCAGGACGTTTTAGAACCAGAAAGTTCATCAAGTGTAGCTCCAGCATTTTCGAAGCTCTCATATACGACTTCGAGTAATTTCCTTTGCTGGGGGTCTAATGAGGCGGCCTCAAGAGGGCTAATCCCGAAGAACGATGGATCAAATTGGCGCAAGCTGTCATCGTGGCTCAGGAAATATCCTCCTCGAGTGTTTACGCTTCCTGGTCTGTTTCCGTCTGGGTGATACCATGCATCAAGGTTGAATCTGTTTTTGGGAATCTCCGACCACGCAGATTTGCCATCTCTGAGAAGATTCTCCCAGAGCTTCGACGGTGTATTCGACTCTCCAGGCAGCCGACAGCCTTGTTTTCTGTTATTCTCTAAGTATGTGATGTTTTCGTATAAACCTACCTATGCCAACAATGGCTATTGGTTCGTCAAGAACTTCTGAAATTGTATCGGCGGATAGCATACTCGCCATGGCATCCGGAATTCACACGAGACGTAGTCGCCTATCATGGCGGCTCTTCGACCTTTTTGTTCTTAGCAATCGCTGACATTGCGGTAGCCATGTCAAACCTGCGTGCCCACGCTAGGCTTGAATGCGCTCGCTTATGTATGCTAAAACAGATTGAGCTGCAGACAAATCACAATGGTACCGAGCTCCCTCAATCTGACAGAAGCTATCACGGGGTTATCGAATAACACGGCGTTTTCGAGAAGCAGAGTTGTAGCCCACAAGAATGGGTTCGGTAGTTAGTCTCAATGAGTGACCTTGTCAGTCAGGAGTCTTGTGCCTTCCCAAAGTCTGCTTTAGCAGGACCATTGCTGTCGGAGCGTTGTTCCTATCGTTCATTTCATCCGGGTAATTGTCACCACGAGGCGATCTGTCGAGCTTCGAAAATCATCTTGATTTGTCGAAGGATGAAAGACTGCAGGAAGAGGCCGGTCGCGTCGCGTGAACATGATTGGCCTGAGCTTTGACGATGGCCCACTTGCTTGGCAAATATTGATCCACCTCTCATATCAAGACTCATTCTGCGTCTATCCAGACATTATCGGACCTACGGCTGGTAGTATAGTTGCGCAGAGTTGCTTACAAGAGGTCTCACATCCACATCTGTACTGTCATTCCTGCATGACGGCTACCCGGTCATCAGGGATGAAGCAGGCTGATCAGGCTTATTGTGGCTTGGTCTCAACGAATACTAATATCATCCTTCGGCCATCTGCATGTGGTTTGATAGTGCTTTGGTGAGACGAAGCAGCCCCATGAATCTCATTGGTGATCAAATTCTAGCCTCCGTCATGTTGGTGGTGATCTCGGCCATCGCTCTTTCCATCAACGGTTGTCGCATGATCTTCCCGTACGCGTTTCTTTGGATGGTTTCCACGAAAACAACACCACCATCTAGAGCCTTGAAGCTGGCCAATCTATCTCTGACGAATCTTTGCACCTCTTGCTCGTCGATGCCGAAACCTCCTTCACGAATGACCACATATGCTCTAGGGAGCTCTCCGTCAACTTCCCTGGTGGGAAATCGAACACCAATCACAGCGGCATCAAGTATAGATTCGTGCAACAAGAGAGTCTGCTCAAGCTCAGTCGGAGACACTTGCCATCCACGAACTTTGATAAGCTCCTATACACGATCAGTCACCATGGTCCCTTCGATCTAAAGGACTCGATCGTTCCTCACCTTCATGCGACCAAGGATGTAGACATTACCGCGTTTGACGCACCCGAGGTCGCCAGTCCTGAGCCAGTCTGCGGTTGACACACCAGTAGTGGCGTCATGGAACCTCGAATAGCCATTCATCGTAGAGGGTCCACGAACTTGGAGTTCGCCTGCAACGCCTTCGTCGAGAATCTCCAAGCCATGGCTGTCCATCACCCTATGAGAGCGTCAGCGTCAATCCTGCTTTTCTTGAGGATTCCAATACCTTGCTTCCGTGTTTGGCATCAGTTCGCCTACACTTCCGTCCATGGTCCCCCTATCCCATGGTGTGGAAGTAATGCGACCAAACTCTGTCATCCCCCATACTTGAGATATGCAAGCGTCTTCATGCAGGATATCATACATGGCATCACTCAAAATCGGAGATAAAGACGAGCCGGCACACCATATTCGTCGTAAAGTCTTCAACACGAGCGGCGAAGTTCGTTGGTTAATAATGCTTGCCACCATAGTGGGAACCACAGCAATTTCTGTCACGTTGAACCGGTCCACAAGACTCGTGAAAATCTCTGCATCAAATCTACGCATGACATACGTAGGCTCACCACTCTGGTATGCCGAGTTCTGGACAAATGACGCACCGAAAGAATGAAACAACGGCAGAGAGATCAGTTGAGAGGCGGCGTACGGCTTCGGCTTCGAACACTGCATGGCAACTCCTGCTGCGACCAAAGCATAGTGAGAGGTAGCAGCTACTTTCGGTAGCCCTGTTGTCCCGCTGGTAGATTGAAGTACAGCAATAGTCGATTTTGCTATCGCCTCTCCGTTGAAACGTATCCAGTCTTGCTCGCCATATTGTAGCAAGCTAGTCCAGCATTTGAGCTCTTTTTGGATGGTTTGTCCGGCGTTCGGATCGAACACAAATATCTGTTCTGCTGAAATCGAGGCTTCCAGAGCAGTGGATATCTTCGTCAAAAGCCCTGCTTCGATTATGGCATACTTTGGCTGTGCTACTGATATCAAGTGGCTCAGCTCAGTTACTTTGTAAATGGGATTGGAGCCGACGAAGATTCCGCCTGATCCAATGATGCCAAAGTAGAGGATGGGATAAAGGATCTATCAGAGGCTTAGTAGCTTTCACGATGTAGGTTGGACCATACTGACATGATTGAAAGCATGCACAAGAACACAATCCCCTGGCTTCAATCCCACTGCTCTGAAACCAGCAATAAGCTTATGTATCAACGAGATAGTTTGTCGACTGTTGAGTCGACTTTGGTGATTGGCAGCATCAATCAGGATCTGTCGAGATAAGAATACAGCATATTGTATTGTGTGTTCTTGACAAGATACGTACGTCTTTCTCCACATCTACTCCAGTGTTGTCAAAAAGCCAGGAAAGCAAATCTACAGGTGGCACCTCACGGTATTCACTGGGCAAGTAGACCATGATTCTACAGTGTTTCAGAGCATGTTTCTTGAAAGAGACTGCATCTTTATGACAACCAATGCGAGAGGTAATATATATTTGGAGACCTTGCTGACCGCCAAGCACGCTATGAGCGCCACACCAAAGCTGCCCCGAATCTATGTGATCCTGCGAGCTTCTGGCAAGATCGAAATAAGACGAATTCCTGACGAGGTTTGAGGACTCATAACGTGCCATCGAATTCGTTCGTCACGGCATCTGTAGCTCGTGCAGTAAAGATAGGTGGCCAGCTCAACTTCGGGCCAGGGGAGAGGCAGACCTGACCAGGCTCCTCGTCAGAATCTCCAGTCAGATCAGACCTTTCGGGTAGGCAATAGATCCTCATCTGCATCCGCGGATCTCGATGGAGAACTGCTGCGACAGCCGTATCCCAACCATATATCCATCACTGCTCCACGTGTTGCTCCAAAACTTCAGCATCCATCCATACCAATGCGAGCGACATCTCTAAGCACCGCCCGAGGCCACCATAGATTCATCCCGACGTTCATACTGACTCGACACTGTTGCAGCGCCAGGGGCAATCTGCACGCCGCCATTGCTTGTGACTGTAGCTATGGGGCGCCCACAGTTGCTGCATGTGTGACGTGTGTCTTTGCATTCATCCAAAACGCAAGGCAACCAACAAAGGCAGCCGGTCAAGACGCAGAGGATTGCACCCCACATGAGTGCTCTGTCTCCTGAGTTTTTGGTCGTTCTCGTCATGACTGGTGCTTTGCAGACTGCACAGTCGACCTTCGCTGGCAGGCTTGAGAGCGATCCAAGAGGTGTCACATTCTCAGGGTTGGGGGTTGCGACTTTGGCTGGGTATGGCGGTGGGGCCTCCATTGTACGATGTGTTTGGAGGAGAAGGATCTGGGTTCTGATGGTCGATGTCGATGCGTGGTATTGATATAGAGTTGGAAGGCTCTAGCCTGGATGAGAAGATGCGATTCGATGTTTGTGGAAGCAGGCTGTGCTTGAGACCTTTTCTTTCAGAGCTCGAAGGATATATGGACTTATATGCTTCGATGTGAATGCGGAGCATCTCAATAAGTGAAAGAAGAAAATAAGGCAGAACCGTTCACCTAGGCAGATGAGAGCTCGCAGCTCAGCCATGCCCAGCCATTGTGCCTACATTCCTTCGCGATAATCCTCTTGACCATGCGGCGGTTGCGGATTGAAATAGACAAGGCGCGTTGATCAGGCTGACCGCATTGATGTGGCGCAGCTCAAAGGATTGCACGAATCCTTCATGTGTCACGAAAATATCGTCGATCTTCTTGAACGACCAACATTTGTTTCGTTTAGCGCTCTGAGCTTCGACGACAGGTTTTGGTCACTCACATATTACCAAGTTGTAGGATTTCCGAGCCCGTTTTCCGGGCATCTTGGCCAACATCATTAATGACTTACCATGTCCTCTTACTGGCCAGAAAATGTGCGGAAAGGGAGCACTTCGGGTGAGCATACAGAAGAAACATTGATGTTGTAAGTTGGGTCGCGAAAGCCCAAAAGAATCAATTCCAGCACTCCCGTACGTCCCCTGTGCAATTGGATACATGACGAGCTGAATGCACAATATGGATTCCGAGCTCAGGACAAGCATAGAAATCGGGCTGAGTTGCATATATTGTCTGAATGAGAAGAGTTTGATAGCATGGCCACGTAAATACAACGGACAAGGCATTGCTCTTACAGGATTCTGGATGCAATACCATCATCCTCATCTTCACGCCGCCCCTCTGCCAGTTCATCGGCGTGTTGATCACCAGCCACAACAAATCCATCCGCATCCGTACTCTCAATCCATCGTTCACCAGCTTTGCCAGGTTGTCTCCATGGAGGCACCTCTCCAGGACCAACCTTGCCCACACCCCTTTCTCTCCACTTCTTGGGCGGCTTGATACCCAGCTCGGCCATCTCTGTCCACTTCTTCTCGCCTCTCTTCTCCCATCTTTCTCTTCTGTCTTCAGCTTCTTCTTCATTGGGCTGCCATTTGCTCTTCAGAATACGCCGGATAGCCTCTGGTGGGACTTTGAAATGCTCAGCCAACACGGCCGTACTATATGTTTCTGGTGCTTTGGCATGTAGAGCTCTGATACCGGCCAAAGCATCTGGCGAAATGCGTTTACGGGGGTTCCAATTCTGCTCTCCGAATTTCTCTTGCAGCGCGTTCTTTTGTACGGTCCAGGTGTCGAGGTTGCGGTTGCGTTCCTTTTTGGCTAGCTTCGCTGCTGCTTGATCTGCGATGAGCTTTTCGGCGGCGGCGTGTTTTGCGGCCTTTTCTTCCTCTTTTCTGGTCTTGATTGCTTGGGCGATTTTGGAGGCTTTTGCTGCGGAGGGCAGCTTGGGGGAGGTGGCAGAGGCGATCAGCGAGGCCATGTCTACGGCCTCCTCGTCTTGGGTCGGATTTGTTTGTGATTCCAAAGCTTGCGCTGCTGCTCTTCTTGCCTTTCTGTCCTTTCTGGCTTGCGATATGGGTTTTGGCGTGGTTGTTGATGCATCCGCAGAGACGTCTTCAGCGGGCTCGGAGCTAGGTGTATTTTGTTCTAAAAGAATGGCCTGGTCCTCCGGAGCTAGTGGCGCACCCCTTGCCTTCTTCTCTGCTCTTACTTTGTTCTTGGAAGGCGACTTGGTAGCTGTTGCTGGCCCTGTTCCAGAGACTAGATCCAGAGTCACTGACGATGCGTCGTTTTGTGGTGGGAGAGATTGAGCCTCTGGAGCGTGTGCCGCTCTTCTCGCCTTTTTCCGAGCGTTTTTGCCGGGGTAGTTCTGTTTCGGTGTCGGCTCAGAGAAGATGTTCAATCTTTGGCCCAGGGACATCAGTTCACCAGGCTTGAGTTGAGGTTGTGCCAGCAAATCGGGGAAGAAGATGGCATCGACTGCTTGGTCTCGGTCCTTCAAGTCCAATTGTTGTATGCGCGCATGGCGTACTATTGGGTCGGGTTCGGTCTGCGCATGCTCTTCGTGTATGACTACCTCGGGCTCAAAGTCCACAGTGCTTCCAATCTCTTCATCGGGGTCGAACGGCTCGGGCGAGTTCAAGTCATGGCTCGACTGTGGTAACTGCGATATGTCGGACGTGGCATCTTGTGTTGTCGTCGTCGAGAGTTTGGGGTCGGTGATGTTATCGAAAGGCACAAAAGTGTCATCGAGTGAGCGGATAGTGGTATATGATTGAGAGGCAAGGGGCTGCGACGAGTTGTGGCGTATTTGCAAGGCTGATCGGTTGCTTAGATTTCTGAAGCTGATGTAATTGGGTCTTTGGCGGATGTCGAGGCCAGCGACATCCCTGACAAATGCCTCTAGAGCCCGTACTGAGCAAGGGCACTTGTAAGAACGCTGCATTTGATCGAAAGAATAGACTGGTTATGTGTTGGCGAAACGAGGGAGTCGAAAGACTGAGATAATTCGCCCATCGACGACCCCACCGCCAGGCAGAACCCTGGAACAATCATCTTGCTCCGTTAAATCCGCACAACTTTCGAGCCTATTTTTGTCGCCTACTGTTCAACTAGGTACTCAGAGATATCGCTGATTTTGGATGCTGTAATCATTCTTGGAATTTCGACATGACAATGCTAGGTCTGCAACATGCTCCACGCGCTCTTGACACCCCATACGGCCACACGTCCTCCTAGTAGACTGGCCTTGGTGACCACAAATCCAACCACCGATACAACCGCGACTCCCATCAACAACCACTTCAGACTCGCAATTTCAATCTCTTTCTTCGATAACTTGGCTTCCTCGACTCCACCCATCTCAGTCATGATGCTGTACTCTGGCACGTACTTGAAGTCGAACGATGTCTCTTCACCCTTCAATCCACCCTTGACGATGATTTTCCAGAAGATGTCTCGCAACACCACCAGCTTCTTCTGATCTGTTGATTTGTTCATGCGATTCGTGTAACACCAGAATCCGAAGAAGATGCATTGACCTGCCATCAATGCAGTATAGTATATACTCGGTTTCGGAAGCGCTAATGCATCACACAACTCATTGCCATTGAGCCATCGTGCTCCTGCGCAGAGGAAATCCGAAGATGCATAGCCAGGAGGCTGGTCTTGCAGACTGCGAATCACATTGTTGGCCAGGATCTGTGATGTCCGCGTCGGTGCAATCTCATGCATCATGATGCTGTCGAGGATGCGCTTGCTCTGTTCCTTCGTTTCCAAAAGACCCTCGACAGGACAGCCAATCACGTAGGCAATGTACCGCCATAAAGCTGTATAATCCTCGATCTCCTGTGGACGAAGATATATGCCCTGTCGAGGCAGCGATATCCAGATAAGTGCGCTAGAGAAGCTGACTATCGTGCCAACACAATCCATATTGTTGATGGGTACTCCAAGTTTCTCCGTGTCGAAGTATTCCGGTCTCGTGGCTGCAAGTTTCATGATTCGATTCCGTACTGTTGCGTGTAGTAGTCGTACTCGGATCGTGGCCGCCCATCCTTCACCTCCAGGCTGAATGGCTTCCAGTGATTTTGTGCACTGAAGAAGATATTGTGTGGTCTCAAACAAGCGATTTCTCGCCACATCGACAGAGAAACCTCCTGTCCTTGACAAGACCTCGGTCACTCGAGCTGCTCCGAGCCCACCGAGTAGAGATTGATATGCCAGTCCAGTAAGAACAGGTCCGCCATATCGATAAAACACATCCTGTCCGCGTGCAATTTGCTCCCAGTCCACCCATTCCGGAACAGTATTCACCTGCTGCCAAAGTTCCTGCAGTACTTCATCCTTCTCGGCATTATCGCGGAAGATCGCATACAAGTCTCTCTTAGGCTTGACCTCTGGAGTCGGCTGCTTCTCCTCATCAGGAAATGGTTCTTTTCCTTCCGAAGGTTTCTTCGTGCTGCGCGGTGGTGGTGGCGAAATCTCGTTTAGTCGGTTTAATGCCTTTTCTCCAAGATAATCCCATCTTTGTTTTGCTGGGTTCATTTGGTCCAGTGTCAAGTGCTCGTCCGTAAGCACGAATTTGTATCCCCATGCTCTGTGTCACAGTCTCAGTATTTTTGTACTGCATGTGATGTTTTGCCTCCAGACTTACGAGACGGTATTGGGCGGATCTCTTCTAAACCACGACATTTCTGCTATGCTAAGATGTGATTACACCAAACGAAAAACGAAAAGAAAGAACAGAAAGGGATACGGTGTAGGAATATTGTATTCAGGTTTAGTGATGAATCAACAAGAAGTAGTAATAGGGAAGAAGTAACGGTCTAGCCTAGATCAACGATTGGTGCGAAACAATTAGTTGGAGCCGCTAGACAGTGAGGTCATCGACAGATATTTAGCCTTTCGATGCTTATGCATCCTTTTCGATCAAACACGTGGAGAAGCCAGATTACCTTGCATGTATTGCAGATCTGTTTTGTATCCTCCCTACTACTACAGCGAGATTCGGCAGAGAAATCGATTTGTCCCATGGAGAAGTGGGTTGTTCGCCGCGTAGCCCTTCGAAAGTCAGGAGTTGGGGACGGCATGGGGAAGTTGCCACCAAAAACATGCACTTCTTCAAGAACATGAAAGAGAGCCGACAAACGTATGAGAATTTGATGAATCGCCGTGAGGCAGATATAAAATCTAGATAAATAACTGAACTATATGACAAAGGTATAAACGTAGAAGAAACTCCATGGCTCTTATTCCTTGAGCATGCCACCAACCACACCATAAAACACCTTTCGTCGAGAGGTTCGATATTTCATTCCTGGGATCTCTCTTTCTCTCTCTTTTCAAGTTCTCGACACTAAATAGTCGAGAACAAAATCATTAGTTCATATCCATTCAAAATATGTGCCCGACGCCGGATAACGATGCAAGAAAAAATATCAAGGGACTGTGTCGACGTCTATGCGCGTCTGAAGATATCTCGCAGCCCCCTTCTGTCGTTGGTAGATTCGAGAGAACAGCTACGGTCATAAAGAGCCTGGAAGATTCAGTTAGTCGTGTGTCTGCAAATACCTTGATCTCTGAAGAACTTACCTCGTCATCTCTGATCATGTTACTGTTCAGGATCAATGCTCTCAACTCATCATTCCTAGGGCCGAGCATGGAGTTCCTATAAGGCAGACCTTGCGCCTTTTGAATCCCGACGACCGTTTCTCCCATGACTTCGAACTTGCGCCAGTTGATTCTGCCATTCACTTCGTCGCCGACAAAGGTCTTGTTGCCTTCCTCGGCGGCCACAAGATCTCGGATGGGTAGAGGGAGGAAAGGGATTCTCTCTCCGCTTGAGTTCTCCCAAGCCAGGCGATAAGCAGAATAAGAGCGAGTGGGAGACATCAATATCTCCAGCTTCATCCAATCCTTGCCGGTCTCGGGTGAAACCAGTTCTCGAGTAGCGGCAAGTCGGTGTACGGCTGCACTGCTGATACCGGCAAGGAACGCCCCCAGCGAGTTGTAGTTGTTCATCTCTCGCAGCTTACGGGCGACATGCATGAGCTTTTCCAACATCAGTACACGGTGTTTCGCCTTCTCTCTAAGCAAGATGAAGTTGGCCACCCAGTCTCGAATGTGATTGAAATGGTCGATCATGCGGCTGACATGTACTATGGATTTGCACTGTGCCTTCTGAGTTTGCGATAAGGAAACGTGCCGCACCAAATCACGCGGACGTACTGCACTGAACATGATCCAGTCAATGCGTGTCAGTTCGCAAGCGATGTGATCCGTTGGTGTTTCCATAAGCATGTGCCAATGCATCTTGCTGATTGGAATCTTGGGGACGGGAACCAGAGATGGGCCTTGTCTACGTGCTGCGTCCACGGTCTGCAGCATGCCAAAGTCGGTATGTAAGGAATGGGCTGCATTTCTACCCTGGCCGCCATCGAGAGACAGGCTTCCCAGGTTGTCGCTAAAGTCAAATTCGGGATCGTCCAGGAGTGTGCTCACACGGGATGACCAGCCGAGATCGGGGCTCAGGAGACCGCGTTTTTCACGATCCATGTCACAACAAGCCCAATTTGTATCATCGTCTTCTGTCACAACGTCCAAGTCACAGCTCATCTCACGAGCGGCAGCAGAGAAGATGCGTGTGTTGGACAGCTTGGCGACGAAGATGCGCATGCGACGGCGGGTTTTTGTGTGTGCAAAGTCTCCAGGGTATGTTCCAATCCATTGCTCAATGACAGATAAGTAGCGTAATTGTGAGACAGTCTTTGTCATGAAAGGACAGTTTTCTTTTTCCAAGGCTTCGAAGCGATGAACTATAGCTTCCAGCAACTGTCCGGGTGCAGCGAATTTCCGATAGAGGGCAAGAAAGACAGAGCCGAATCGTGTGTCGGCTTTTGATCGCGGTAGCCCCAGGAGACGGTCGACGAGGTTGTCAAAGGAGTATCCCCGCTCATCGGATGGGGCCTCTGATTGACTATCGACATCAAGACCGCCATCCTCAGATGAGGAGGCGTGCTCAGAACGAGATGAGTCTGTAATGTCGTCGCGTGATTCGTCCAAATTCGTGTCAATGTCGAGGGGCGGATTTGTGGAGGCTGAAGGGGTTGTCACCATTGTGGTAGAGTCGTGTCGTGAGTCTTTGCGCATCGTGTTTGACTGTGCCGAGCTGGCTCTTACGTGACCTTGACGTGAATGTGATCGAGAGGCTTGGGAGAAAGCCAGGGCGGATGATATGGTTCGACGGCGAGATGAGGCAGGGTCTCTCTGGGCTTTACAGAAGTTAGCCAACTATACTTGCATGGTGGAGCGTTTAGGGCATTTTCAGGGCAGGATGGGGGCGCCATGTTGACAAACAAGACTTGTTTGCGTTTGCATGGGAGCGACGCCGGGGCTGGAGGAACAGGGAGGCGGTGGATGCGACTTGCCCGAAACAGCTTGCAACAGGCTGGCTATTCCCTTTGCGTGGGAATCGACATGCGATATGGAGGATTGAAGCGTGTCGAGCGAGCGGAGGATGGCTTTTGCTCGTTGTTCGATGTTGTTTGGATCAAGCTGGCGATAGGTCTTGTCGATGTCGCATTTGTTTGAGACAAGGACCGAAGGTACCGACGATTTCTCGAGGGCGTCTAGACGGCAGTTAGCCATGTTGAGCGAGTCAGGGCGGAGAGTGGATGGGTCACTCACTCAGGACGACAGGGACGTCTTCAAAGGTGTCCTTGTTGGAGATGTCGTACAAGGTGCATGCGGCGTCAACACTGGGCATACGGGGGTCCAAGGGCCAGGTGATTCTGTTTTTCTTGTCGACGTGGACGTCTTCGAGTCGGCACTCTAGCATGCGCACCAGGTAAGTAGCACTGTCGACCGAGATGCGACGGGCATTGACTGCAGCTGTCGGGCGGTTTGCGAGGCCTAGGGACTGCTGGATGAAGGTCGACTTTCCCACGCCGATGCTCCCGACGACAGCAATGTTGACTTCGTATTCCGAGTCGTTGTTGGTCTGCAGGAAGCCGTTAGTCGCCAAACGGCGTGGGCTTCCTGCTTGCTCATCCGTGTCAATGCCCAACCCCCGTGCGTGCGACAGTGAAGACGATGCTGCGTCCGCCAGAGGGGTCGAGGGCCGACTGAGCGAGGATTGCTGCTGCTGGCCGCCTGCATATTTGGCCGTCGCGACTGGCGAAGAGTGCGTCCGAAGAACGCGTGGCCGTCCAGACGCCGACATGTTCAATTGTGCTTGGGCTGCTGTTTCTGCTGCCATTGTTGGAGTTGGTGCGGCTTGTTCATGGTACTGCTGTTCCGCCATGGTCTTGATGAAAAAGGCAGCGACTGCTGCATGGCCAGTCATTTCATGTCTCGAACTGGGTGATCCGCCGTGACTTCTTAGACCATTTGACGATCTCCTTTATTCACGCCAAGCCAGAGTCTGCTTCGTCTAATCACGACCATCTGTGCTGCCTCTCCGTCCGACCTCTCTATTCCTCTGTCTAGACCTTCATCTAGACTCTCGCTGCCTCTCTTCTCGTCGTGTCCATTTGGCTCGCCTTATTCATCAACAATATTACGAATCCCATCTTTGAATCAATCTTTGCGCGTCCTAGCTGACCCGACAGTCGGGGTCTGGGTCTTCGGCCAGCATCCGAGAAACGGCTCCACGCGAGTCGGCCCTCCACCTAAGCGTCCTTGCTTTCTCTTTTCTTAGCACCCAAGCCTCGTTCAATATCCTACCAAGACTACTCTTAGAGTCATGCTCAGCTCGCTTTGCTCGAATCGTTCAGAGCGGCGGTCAGCTGGTGACCAACACAGCCGAATGGCTCGTGGAGATCTACCTTGTCTCGAACCCAACTACCAGCACAGGTTCCTGTTGACGAATACCACACTCCCCATGTCTCCTTGACCTGCACTTCCGGCTAGTATTCCTCAGCTCCCCTGATTGCGTAATTGCGGACTGGTCTTCTCGAAGAACTATGCGGTCAATATGGACATCTCACAGTTAAGATGTAAACTGTCTGCTTTCAGATCACAGCAGAGGTACCTGTGTTCTTCGCGATCGAGTCACTTATGTACAGAGATTTTGACTCTACAATGATCATGCGAATCGTAAGGAACAGGAAGTGGAATGCCATCCTTTACATGATATTTGACATCAAGCTTCGAACCTTCTGACCATCCAATACCACAACTGTACAATGACGTCAAGAACACTTGATGAGCTCATTTGACTTACCTCTACCCTTCCAGAGCTCAAAGCTGTTTACCACAGAAACATTGAGACACTTACTACGTACACAATGGCTCCCTCCGGATTGGCAATTCTCTTAGGCGCAGGCCCCGCTACTGTGAGTATGCTCTCGAGCGACAAAGCCATCTGTACTGAAAGCAACAAAGGGTGCTGGCATCGCACGCGTCTTGGCCGACCCGGCTCGCGGCAACATGGCAGTCGCGCTGCTTGCTCGACGCTCTGAAGTGCTAAACGACCTAGTGAAAGGCCTCAAGTCATCTCTTGATGATCCTGTCGTCGAAGCTTTCCCTTCAGACACCTCGCCTGATTCGTTGAAGAAAGCATTCTCAGACATCGGCCAGCACAAGTCTTTCAGCGGTCTTAAGCTCCGTGTAGCCATCTACAACGTCAAGCACTCTTCCAAGAAGCCTTTCCTGACCGAGACCTACGGCGATTTCACCGAATCATTGGAAACATATGTCGGGGGCGCCTTCACGTTCTCACAGGAATCACTCAAGCGATTCTTTGCCGACCATGGAGAGTCAACACTAGCCGAAGGCTCCCCTAAGAAAGGCACACTCATCTTCACGGGAACTCTCGGTGCTCTCAGATGCAATGCCGAGTACGCGGCATACGGCGCTGGCAGATCAAGCGTAAGACAGCTTGCCCAGACACTCGCTCGCGAGTTCAGTGCGAAAGGTGTCCACGTCGCACATTGTATTGGCAACGGATCCATCGAAGATAAGGACGGAGAGGATCAGAAGACCGGAAAGAAGATATCGGCTGAAGCTGTGGGCAAGACCTATCTATGGTTGGCGGAGCAAGAACCGTGCTTGTGGACTCATGAGCTCGATATGAGACCCGCACAGGAGAAGTTTTGAGCAATAGGGCGAACGCCGACAGGTTATCGCTGCACAGGATCTTCCTATCAACTCCGAACGCCGCAAATCTACGGTGCTATACGGTATCTACCAACGTCTGTAGTATGTAATGCCAAGTCGTTATTGTCAGGGTTATCTCTGATGGCCAAATTTCTCTACGGTTTTTACAGCGACCAGATGACGAGTAAGTAAAGATCACCATCCATGTGCTTCGTGCGCCGCCAACGTCGACACCAAGAGCACCATGTTTCTTCGTCACGCCACTCGGTTGCGGGGGAGGACGGGCGAACCAGGCTTCTGGTAGTCATGCTGGATGCTATGGAAGAAATGACCCGCCAATATCTTACTTGACATTCTGCATGGCATTCTCCGAAGAGAGTAACTGTCGTACTGACAATCCTGACAGCCTCAAAGTGGGCAAATACAAAGCCTACGATTGCAAGATCGATGCGTGACTCGGAAGCCTGTCATCGAAAGCGGTGAGCCTACAGCAAGGCGGCTATTGCCAATGGCCTCGCATCATCAATGTTGAATGGCTGACCGTGGTCCGCGGACAAACAACCGAAACAACTCCTCGTCAAAGCTGGCTTCAGACCCCGACAAAGTAAAGGTTTGTGGGAAAAACATCTTGCTGGCGTACTCGTACGACAAATTTCAATTTGTGTCCTCCTCAATGCTTGCTTCAAACATTACATCTGGATAACTCTTGATCCACCCACAATCCCATCCTGGCATGTCTGTATCCATTCGTCCGTACGCAAACTCATTCGACGAGACAGTCTGCTCGATCAAGGACCTCACCACCACGCCATACTTGATACGGCATGCTCATCAGGGCGTCTGGTTGGAAGTATTCTGTTCAGGGAATCAACACCATGGCTGTCGAGCAGAGACAGCCGGACTAACCTTGCTGGCAGCTATTCGCACAATCGGACCACCAGGCTCTCGTGGAGACTTTCTGCCGTCCGAAATGCAATTTCCACAAGCGTCATATGCCTGAGTTGTCCAACGACCGCATATGTGAAAGTATGTGCATTGGTGTTTGAAGAAACCGCCTTGGCCAGCACTCATGATGGAAGATAGGATGTCTGGGGGTTTTCTTGTTGAAGAACAGAGCAGATGATAGGATGAGTCGACACCCTATACCTTCTTGCCGGTGTGGCCGTTCTTATAACATGGCAAGCCTGTCAGGACTCTGCGTGGTGTCAATAAACCCCGTGCCGTCCAACTGCATGTTGTTGGTTCTTTGTCGTTGTCGATTTCCTCTTTGACACAAAAAGATACAGAGATGAGAACGCCACGATACTTGTTGCAATACGCCTGCTGTCGTCGAAAGCAATGCTGTTGGTAGCCAGGCTGTCGGTGAAGCTTGCAGCTGTCAGAAGAGGGGCACGAGTTATCGGCGGTACACATTTTCATGAAGACACCAACAACATCGACCTCCGGTGGGATAACTGCATACCCAAAAGCAGCCGAACATCGTTCACAGAAAGGCCCGTCTCCGGTCTTACTGAGATAGAGGCTCTTTAGACAGCGTTATTGCTTTGCAAAGCATTGATGCAAGGCCGCAGCTAAGCGCGATTTAGGAGGCCTGTCTGTACAAGGTCGTCATTATAGGCGAAGGAAGAGCTTCTTTCACATGTAAGAGAAACTTGGACCCTTAGCAACAGGATGAAGCGACTGTTGAACTCGGCGAATTAGACAGGGCACGGAATAATGTTCACAGAGACTTTGAACCAATGAAACTCTGTGTCGCGAGGATCAACGTCCGCCTGGACGCGGTTGGGTAAAGTCTGAGAGAGGTTCAGGCACCCGCACTGGATAGAGCAGCATATTTAGGCGGATGTGGGCTGGGAAGTGGTGCAGATAAAGGACGATTCGGCGGCGCCTCGTCGAAACGATGATGGTGCTCATGCGGAGAAGGAGCACCTCATCTTCCCGTGCGATTCGCTTTCGGCCGTTGTGACCCTGACTCTTCTGTCAAGGTTCGCAATATTGCGGGGTTGCAGCATGGACTCTGGAGATAGCTCGCCTAAGTCCAAGATGTTGATCGCTGATGACTAATGGAAGCGAAAGCGAAGGCTACGGCATTTGAGGGGCGGGCACGCAAACACGGTCCTGTCGAGCTCGTTTAAGAGGTTTGTATGGGGAGCATGGATGATGTATCAAAAGAAATTTCATAGAACGATTGATAATTTAAACAAGGCCTTGCGAAGATACGAGCGGACTGGCGCAAGAGGGCGATAAGGACTCTCATTGGCGGGGGAAGTGGATGCGATAAGGTTCGAACTGGCTCTGGAAGCCTCGGCTCTCGCCAGAAGGCATGGGGGTTGCAAAGCGTGGGAGACGGAGTGATGAGCGGGCTTTCCCTAGCTCGACTGTCCAAACCATGTCCTATTCTCAAAGACTACCATGCCGCCTGTCATCAAAAGTATCCCTCGTGAACACTCTGAACTCCGATAACTTCTCTTCTTTGCTGGAACATGCTACCTTGGCTACTCGAACGTCCTCTCTGCCTAGACGCCACACTCTCCACACACAACTTGATATCTCCATTATTTGAGTGATTTCGACCCTCAAAGACGTCCAATGCACACGACCTGACTGCTCGACGCTTAAAAGATTTCTGCAATTCTTCCGCCATGAGCACAGCATGCATCAAGTCCGAGGTCAGTGTTGGCCCAGAGACCAAGCCAACCATCAGAAAACGTCGAAGGAGGACGACAACGACAGGCGCGGCCGACGACTGCTTTGCATGCCGGAAACGAAACGCCCCCTGTGACCGCAGGAGACCGTACTGTGGCCAGTGCCTCGAAATGGGAAAAGATTGCTCTGGATACAAGACCACCTTGACATGGGGTGTGGGTATCGCTAGTCGAGGAAAGCTACGAGGCCTGACATGTCCCGTGGCTGAGAAGGCCGAGGGTCCGGTTGGTGTCACCAAAAGGAACAGTCTATCACAGCCTCGAAGGAAGCCTTCCACTACTGTACCTGCTTCCGAGCGACCCCCGCGTATAAGCATAACCACAAACACTGTGCCACCTACGTCTCAGGAACCTCTCCGCACTCCGTCCTATGGCTTGTTATCTCCAAACGACCCTCAACAGCCCATCTTTTGGCAACCGATACAGCAATATGCGAATCCTGATCTCACATCACCGACCTCGCCTTATGAGAATCGCCATCTAATCCACCAAGGAAATACTTCGGAGTATCCCATGACTCCCTCCTCGCTGAACTACAACGATGGCCTACAGTCTTCTAATAATTACAATCTTCTTGAGCCTACCTCTCAATCTTGCCCTGAGTCTTTCCCTACAGACTCAGCTTTCTATCCCGATCCACCCTTGGAGGCTCCTACTGCTACCGACGACCTAGGGTTTACTCAACACCAAGATACATCATTCTTCGAGCCTTCATACGATGCAACAGGCGCAGATTATGATCAAAACGTGCAACCTGACGAATTCGAGTACAGCAATCTCGCCATGACTTTGGCGACTTCACAACAACCTCTAAACACGCTGCCAGACCTGTCCATATCGATTCCGAGGGCTATGGCCACTTCGTTGTTCTACCATCTTTCGCCAAGAATGCAGTACCTGTTGGACTACTACGACAAGCATATCTGCTCTGTTCTTGTCGCCTTTGATGACACGGTCAATCCTTATAGGATGCATATCCTTCAGCTCGCTACACATAACGAAGGTCTCCAAAACGCTCTTGCTGCTCTGTCCTTGAACAATATGCGTATGCGACTGCATAAGCGGGCTCCTGTCAAGGGGTTCATAGAAGAGCTGGACGTGAAGCAACAAGATGTCGACAACAGTATTCTAGCTCGACCGTCACCCGAGGAAAGTTATTACAAGTCCGTCTCGATCGGTCAACTGCAGGCTCAATTGGCAGATGCGGTCAACGCTCAGGACGATTCGGTCCTTGCTATCTTGCTCATTCTGTGTTTATTCCATGTTTGCGATAGTGGCTTCTCCAAGTTCAAGACCCAGCTAGAGGGGGTTCAAAAACTGCTGTCCATGCGTGATCCTGGCGTCAGGACCGGTTTCATTGGTTGGGTCGAGATGTTCTTTGCTTGGTTCGATGTCATGACCTCGACTGTCAACGACAGAGAAACCGAAATCCAGGGCGATCGTCTAGACATGCTTCATTATTCTTCGAATCTCGGTGCTCTGGAGCAATTCTCTGGATGCGACGGTCGATTGTTCAAGTTGATCGCCCGCCTCGGCCGCCTGAATCTTCTATCGCAGAACAGACCAGTACGCCCAGATCCACGAAACTCAAAGGCATCATACGGTGCCACGACAA
This sequence comes from Aureobasidium pullulans EXF-150, assembly GCF_000721785.1. NCBI lineage: Eukaryota > Fungi > Ascomycota > Dothideomycetes > Dothideales > Saccotheciaceae > Aureobasidium > Aureobasidium pullulans. Next base: position 828,387 of record NW_021941031.1, on the reverse strand, counting down.
CTCCCAAGTATAGGGAGCAGAACACCTTTCCAAGCTCAAGAGGATGGCGTACACGTCCTCATTTTGACCCAATGGACTTCAGCCGCCTAGATGGTAATGGCTGGGGTGCTCTTTTGGCCGACCTTCCTGAGGATAGTGACACAATATTCAGAGAACCTTCTGACACGCGACAAGAGTTTTGGAAGGAATGGCATGACATTCGATCTCGTCTGGAAACATGGTCGATGGAAAGTCCTTGCTTGTCGCCTACAGCCCTCGATGCTCCAGCAGCTTCACTCGAGCCCGGACAAAGAGACTTGACACATATCAACGAGTCTTTCCGTTCGTCAGCACTTCTCTACACTGAGCGACTTGCTCACCCATTCCTCCCCTCCTCATCGCCAAAATTCCAAGCGCACGTTCGCAACGCTCTCTCGCACATTGCTGCGCTGGAAATTACTTCATGCGTCAACAAGTTCTTGCTTTGGCCTCTCTTCATTGCAGGTACCGAATGCGTCGACGCGGCTGATCAAGCATTAGTGCGTGACAGATGCATAGAAGTACAAATCGAGAGCGGTTTTTTCAATAACATCTCCGTCTTGGATGTCCTTGAAAAGGTGTGGGCCGAGAACGAGAATCCAGACGTGCAGGACGCAGAGTCTGATGAAGTTCAGCGCCGACGCGACAGTGCTAAGGAAAACGGCGATCGTGTGCAAGCGTTCAGATGGAGAAAGGCTATGGACAGGGTTGATGGCGAGTATCTTGTCATATAAGACCAAAAGTTTGAAACATATGCATTTGTGTGTACATATTTATGTCGAGAATTCAAGACCCATGATTACTGCCTTCTCTGACTATCTATTACTTCCCTTGTCATTTCTTTGCTCAAATGAAAGCTTGTGTCTTCCTCATCTGTTTCTGGATCGCGCGTTGCGTCTCGCTTTTCTCCATGTTCGAAATGCCTGGCTCTTCCTTCTTTGGGTACGCAAACCATCACTTCCTCTTCTAGATGAACACAATTTCTTCCTATTTGAGACGTCTCGGTCGTTCCTTGTTTGCCTGAAATAGAAGGTTCCATCCCTGGTGGACTCGATTTGGTTCTTTGAGCATTCACATTTCATTTGTAATATTTCTGCTAACAGATGAAACTTCAGTGCGATCGGCATGAGCATGTGTGTTTGTGTTGATTGTACATTGAGCAGTTCCTCTACACATCTCTATGCTATTTCTACATGGTTAACTTTTCTGTTTGGATGTGCCCAGCCTCTCTTACACCAAATTCTCTACAGTAACTTTATTCAACTCTGCAGAGCTTTCCGTTCTGCATATCGTAATCCCGCCACTCGGATCCAACTCTAGAGACCGCATACAACGACTCACTAGGATCGTACTTTCTCTTGATGGCAGCAAGTCTATCATAATTGACACCAAAGAAATCATGTTTCCAGTTCGAATTGTAAGGGTTGGCTTCGTTCATGTAGGCACCTGTGTTGGGCGCCCATTCGCGCCAGACCGCTTCTCTGTTGACTTCATACCACTCTGCAGATTTCTTGATGATTTGAGATGGAGAGTCGGTCTCGTCGGAGGCGGGGCCGGAGCCGGAGATGGCGTGCACGTAGGTGGAGCGCCAGACTGGGTTCACGGCGCCTTGACGTTCGAGAGGTGTGTTGTTGACGCCGGGGCCGGCCATGAGGCCCAGGATGAGCATAGCTCTTCCGCTTCCAGGCTCCGTGTACATGATGCGGCGGAGGTAGGATGATACTTGCTTGTAAGGAAGAGTGAGTTGGGCACGGCCGAGCAGACGGCTGGTCTCCAAGCCTCCGGATCCTGCGGTGTTGGAGGGTGTTTTGGAGCTACTGTTGCGATCGAAGGGAGCCACTGTAGGCTCACTCCATTGTAGAGAGAGGCTGGAGTTCCTGCCACCAGTGGTGTTGCGAATGGCTGCGATGATAGGTTCAACTAGAGCAGTCAGGTTGGCTGCAGTGCTGTTGTATGCGGACAGTTGGACTGTAGCCGAGACTTCGCCGGGTGTTGACCCAAATGCAATAGCATTGCCCCAGAGGCCTTGGTCCATGAGGTCAGGGATGTGGTTGAGCAAGACAGCAAAGGCGTCCCAGGTAATGTTGCCAGTAGCATTCTTGCCGGCACTGATTGCCAATGTTCCGGCTACGGAGTTGGCAGGAGCTGGATAGGCTTTGAGTACGTACTCGGTAACAACGCCGTAACTGCCACCTCCACCGCCGCGAACAGCCCAGAACAGATCTTGATGTGCGGTGCTGTTCGCAACGAGAACATCGCCCTGAGTTGTCACGACAGTGACTTGCAAAACTTGATCGGGCGCAAGACCGTATGTGGCACTACGGGGTCCATAACCTCCACCCTGAATGTGACCACCGAGACCTACAGATCCATCTGCACCACCAATGACCACTTTGCCGAGCTTCGCTGCAGCATCATAAACATTGCCCCATTGCTGGCCACTGCCAACATGAACAACGTCTTCAGTCTTATTCCAGTTCGACTCGAAAGTGATGTTGTTCAGGTGGTGAGTCCAGATAGAGAGAGAGTGGGCACCAGTTGATCTGAGATGTGTTAGCCAGTGTTTGAATGACAAGAATACAAACTACATACCGGCCGTCGAGATCATGACCAGTTCCCTTGACATTGATGCGGATGTTACGGTGCGAAGCCCAGCGCATTGCCTTTGCAATCACATCATTTGATGTGCCGTTGACGATGTATGCCGGGTAGAGTCCGAGAGTACAAGGTCTGCCTTCAATGTAACCTTCGGTTCCAGGAGGTACACACGAGCTGTTTGTCCAAAGCGAGAAATCGATAGACTCTGGAAGGGTAGCATGGAAGTATGTCGAGTTCCACTGATCTTCCACCTCATTGCAGGAAAGAGTAGAGTTGAAGGGATTGCCAGGGTAGCATGCCGATGCAACCGGACGGGTTTGCAGAAGAACACCACCGAGTGTGCGATTCAATGCTGCCCATTCAGATGCTTGAGGCCAATCAGAGTCCAAAGGGGTCGATTTGCAGACTGCTGCAGTGCTAGGACTGCAGGCAGCGAGAACTGCTATAAGAGTTGTGCTTCGCATAGTGCTTGGTGGGTGCGATGAAAGATGAGAGCGAAAGACTGTGGAAGATTCTTCTTATATAGATACATGTTAGCTTGTCAGAAGTTTGACTATGACATAGCAGAGGGAATGCAATGATGCTCGGAAGTTAAGGGCTCGGCGTGTCGTGGCCAGGTCCACAGCGTATGTACCATACGCAAATCCCGTATCCGCATACGGACAGGGTCTCGCCTTAAATTCACCAGTACGTACGCAGCTTGTGGCAACACAACGTCCGGCAAGATTCGGATGGCTTTGAAACTGCGTTAATACATCTGTAACCTACCATAATTAGACCGTGATCACATTCCTCAACACATCAAACTTTCTTGGTTCGGCCTTGGTTTCGTCTTCACCAAACCTCAGCCACAATGCGTGATTACCCCATACTCCCTACAACACAGCCGGAATTGCTATAAACCAGACGTCGAGTTTGGAATGCTTTGCGCATAGGAATCAACTCTGCTGTGCCTGCGGGAAACTTTGACCCAAAATGTGACGCTTGCGGGCATACAAATCCAAAATCATCTGACCAAAGAGTCCATTGGCCCACGAGAACCACGGTCTGGTGTAGTCAGATGAGTTAAAGGTGTTGATGCTCTCATGTATAAGTCCAAGAGTGTTGGTACTGTCGATGATCAAGGCGAGTTGCTCGCTGATTTCGGTGTCGTTATCGCTGGTCAGAATGCGTACAATCGAAGCCATTGGCCAGGCATATCCAGGTCCTTGGTGTGGCCCTCCAATTGCACTAATGACAGGACCTTGCATGAAGTAAGGATTGCCGTAGCTGAGCAGTAAGGCGCGTGTGTTCTGGTAGACATCGTCATTGGCGTCAAGGTAGCCAAAGAACGGTGCTGAGAGGAGCGAGGGGATGTTGGCGTCGTCCTTTGGAGGTATAGTCAGCAAAATTCTGTTAGAAGAACGGCAGACGGCTATTGTCCAACAAGCCAGTTCACAAATTGAACTTGTCATCAATGAGTTGCGCCCTAGACGCATTCCCTCGATGCTAGTTGAATGTGCAGACTGGCCCGCTGAGTTTGATCCTTCGGCTGACGTACCATGATGTTTGCAGAACCATAACCGTCAACCTCGTAGGCATAGACACGTTTGCCCCCAACAGTAACGATACCATGTTCCTCTATACCTTGTCTTATGATGGTAGCGAGCTGTGTCATGTGCACGGACGTGACAGCACTCTCTGAATCGTTCAGAGCAACCATGATTGGAGCAGCTGCTTCAAGGTAGCGAGCCAACATCATATTGGACGGAATGAGGTACTGGTAGATGGTCGCATCATCCGAAGGCCTGAATGCTGAGCGGAACAAGCCAATGCCGCCTTTGAAAGGATTGCCCAATCCGTCGTTGGCAAGGGTCTCAGTTGCGCGGTCGCTCACTCTAGTGAAGCTGTAATCTGGCTGCTTGACCTGTCCATTAACGTCGTACGTGGAAGAGAAGTAGAGATCGTTGAAGACTTGGTAAACGTGATTGATGGCTTCTAGCCAGTGGTGCTTGCCGAAGAAAGCGGCATCTCCTGTAGCGTTGTAGTATTGTGCGCTAATCTGCAGGAAGGAGGCGAGAGAATCCAACTCGTACTTGCACTCGAAGACCGAGGCATTATCGTAGGTAGGGAAGACAACATCTTGGCTAGCTGAGGGATTCTTTGCAGGAGCGATACCGCTCTCGACGGGAGGCTGAAAAGCATTGCAGTAAGGCGAAGTGAGCAGGTATCGAGCCTGGAGATTAATGACACCGCGGAAGAGAGAGGCAAGTGAATCCGCCGAAGAATTGGCTGTGAGAAGAGGAAGATAAGACTGCATCTGATTGCTGCTGTCTCTCAACCACATAGCATCAATATCCCCTGTGACGATGAAGGTAAGCTCCTCATCGGGAGAATCGGCGGCATAACCCTTCCAGCGAATGGCTGTGTCAAGGGTGTTGGGGTAGGCTATCAACATTAGCAGCAGAAACGATCAATTGTCAACATAACTTACAGTTGAGGAAGGTACGCCACAGGTCGAAATCAGACATGGAATAAAAGATAGCGTCGGAGGAACCATCTTCGAAGAAGGACATGTTGAAAGTGCGGCAGGCAGGTTCAGGACGCATGTACGAGATATTGCGTGGGCCGGATGAAGGTGGATAGTGCCAGGATTGCGAGTATTGGAGATAGTCAGGGCATTGGGCAATGGCAATGCCACAAAGCAGGGCAAGGAGTGCGAGCAGATTGACAGACATGTTGGATGGATGTCGTTTGGTCAAGGAACAGGGAAAGAACGAGGAAGGGGGGAGTGCGGACGATCTTTAAAGAGGAGAGAACGGATGAGCGAGTGCGTGCATCTGTATGGCAAGAAGAGAAGTGGAAAGCATGAAAGCACTTGCCTCTGTTGACTATTTCCAGATTCGCGCGTCGATCAAGTCAAGAGCATCATCACATGGGCAACACGAAGTGGAATATTGTCGTTTGTACTTGAGATGGGGGAGCATCAAACAGCGGAGACAAACAGCACGAATGAGACGCGAAGGAGAGACTGCGGGGCTGAGGCAGGGATTTGCAGTTGCACTCTGAGGTTGCGCTGCAGTATTGGCTAAATGGAGCGAGCAACCTTGTCGATGTCAAGTGAACACTTTATGCAAGAGAGCGACGGACGTTGCTGCCGGTGTGTGATGTCTCGGAAGGAGGGCAGAAGTGAAAGAGCTGGGAGAGTGAGAGTGAAGAAGGAGCGACGCCGTGGCCTCGGCCCGCAATTGACGTCGTTCATCCTCAGGCACGGTCTCAGCGGCTTTGTCGACTGAAATATGGCCCATCACCTCAAATCGCTCTGAACTTGAAATCAACACAACCACTCGCACGACACAATACAGGATCACATCAGTCTCCTCTGTCCCACGCGCGTACCTCGCCACATCGACTCTGCGCGCCATGGCCGCCCAGGCAGCCACCCTTCGAGGCGACGAGTACTCCTCCCGTTTGCCCACTCCACCACGTATTGTCGTACCGCCGCCGACAGCAAACATCAACCTGGCTCCCGAGTTCGATCTGCATCCCATCGCCAAGTCCGGCCCGCTTGCAGCCGTCAACTACAAACACATGACAACCAGCAGTCTCCTGGACTGGAGCTACGAGCGTCGTCGTCAAGCCCAGCAAATCCTCCCATTCCTCTACCTGGGCCCCATGAGTGCTGTCAAAGATCGCGACTTCCTACGAAATGAGGGCATCACTCTGCTCATGGCCGTTCGTCATTGCCAGACGTTGGAAAGCAAAATCATGCAGTCTGCTTTGAACGTTGCCGACGAACTCAACATCGAAAAGAAAGCCCTCGACATGTCTAGTGCCTACGAACTGGTTGCCTCGTTCCCTCGTGCAGCAACCGTCATCAACCAACACATGAACTCTTGTCCTGGAGCAAAGGTTCTGATCTTTTGTGAAAGCGGAAATGAGCGTTCTGCTGCTGTCGTCGCTGCATACATCATGGATATTCTGGCCGACGTCGATCACATCAAGGCCATGCAAATCGTCCAGGCTCAACGCTTCTGTGTCAACTTCGACGATAACGTCAAACGTCTGCTCCAAGGCTACTGGGATATCTTGCAGGCCAAACGTGCCACCGCCAACATGAACACCAGTGGCACAGCTAAGCGCGTCCTTGAAAGAGAGACCGACGACGATGGCATGGACGTGGATGATTCAGGCGACGATGGTGAGAGGTTCGGGAGCAGAACCTTTGCTCCCTTTGTGGATACTGCATAGTCAGATCATTCTGCCTTTTCTGTTTTTCAATGCGTGGCGTTTTGCTTTTCCCCAATATACCCCTCGGTTTTGTTTGCTAGGCGTTGGAGGCTCGGTTCTATTCATGACTTGTGGCACAAAGGGTCACTATCACCATCACAGTTTCATGGTGTAGCATGGTCACGGCGTTAGCTCAAGCTATTCGGGCTTCTTCATTTACACATCTCAGTTCTTCGATTTGCACAGTCGACATATTTCGTTCCACTACAGTGACTTTGGACTTGGGTGACACGGCTTCTTGCAGTGCCATGGTAGGCTGCTAAACACACGGGTATATACAATTCATCTCGCCGCCTTCTCATCGTCGATCTGCTTTCTCAGGTCGCTGAGAACCTCCTCTCTTTTCCTCAGGTGAGCCTCGAGACCATCAACCTGCTCTTTGACCATGGAAATCTCATCGCTGAGGCCCTTCAAGCCCTGGCCCACCTTTGCTCTTCCCTCGCCTGTTTCGAGGTCACGCAGCTCGCGACGCTTCCAATCCAACAGCTGCTCCAGCTCACGCTTGACTAAAGCGGGCTTGCTCTCGTCGCGTCTGCCACCACGTTCTCTTCGCTTCTTTGCTTGCTCCTCTACCTTTTCCATCTTCTCTTCCAGCTCTTTGAGTTGCTTCTTCAAGCGTACCTCTTCCCATTCGGCATCGGTGCGGGTGGCAGTGAAATCAGTGCCCTTGGGTCTGTAGGCACCACGGTCACCGACTCCCAAGCGACTGAGGTATGCATCGCCGAACTTCTGCTTCTTGCCGCTCATGGTGCTGTCATCACGCTTGGTCCCCCAACGATCGGCGGCGGTTTGTACTTTGTCGACTTGATAGTCGATGCGGCCTTGTTCGAAGGTGGCGCGCAGACTGGGAGGAACGGAGCGAGGTAGGCGGTAGCCTTCGTGGCGGTTGGCGAGCATGTGAAGGAAGGTAAGGCATTGGTCCTTGCCAATTGCCGGGTCGCTACGGGGGTTGACGAGGTTCCATGCACTGCGCATGTCTGTATCGGGCACGTCCAGCGATTCGTAAAGCGGGTTGAGAGATTCGAAGGTGATGCTACCATCGCGAGGGTCGCGGTTTGCGCTGTAGATTTCCTCGTACTTTGTGCGGTCCGACGGGGGCATGTACCAGTCGAAACCATCTTTGAGTCCTGGCGTGTCGTCTTCTAGGTCGTCGACTTGTTCGAATTGAGCCTGGCGACCTGAGATGGCGTGGGATGCTTGGATCAAATGTGCTTTGCTCTCGGGGACAAGCCAGTCAGGCAGTGTTGCTGGGACGTCCATGTACTCCTGAGAATAAGTCAGCACCCATCACAAGCAGCTGCATCTTATCTCTCTCACGTACTCCGTTGACCAAATCAAAGATCAAGCGCATGGCGACGCAGAACTCCTCGAAATCCAGGCTGCCGTCACCATCGACATCTGCCAAATCCCATACTCGTTCCAGCTGGTCGTCGCGCAATTGACTGTTCTTCAGCACCGAGGCCGCCTGTGCGCCATTGAGGTGGGTACCGCCATTCGACAGCGAGGCGAAGATTTCCCAGTATCGTTCCACCTCCCACTGCTCGATGCGCTTCGTTGCCATATTGCCTGTCTGTCTATCGATACGCGACTAAGGAGTGAGCCTGTCGGGATCGCTGCCTTGGCTTGTCCGGTAGTTGGCGGCTTGGCCGATGACTGCTCTCGGCTCTTCCTTTGTCTGCTTCAGCTGGTATTATCGTATGCGTATGTACTGCTGATCCGACTATGTGAGCTCTGCCGTACTTCCGCAAGGGTGTTGTCGTGTTCCTGGACCGCTGGACTGGTCGGGCTGTGAGTGACGTGCACTTCTTGGCTCTACCGACCCCAATCTGTCTCCGCCTTCTCCTCATTTGTCGCCCGACATCCAAACTCACAACTCACTCGACTCGTCGTCTATATCGCTCTTCAGAACGCGTTGCTGTTATATTGAAGCGTGATTGCGGAATCGATTATACGGGTCTGAGCGTACGTGTTACGCTGTCGCTTCCATGCAGCACTTGCTATCCGACAGACTGTCTGCCAATGGCTATCAACTCTTGATTCTCCCAGTCACATAACAAATCTTGAGAACGCCGCTCTCTCTCCTCCATGTCACAAGAGCTTCTCAGCTCTAAGCCGCGTGGCTGTCTATGTTGGGTCAGCATCTGCTTCAGGCCATCCTCCAGCCGTCAAGCCAGGTGATTCCGTTGTTCCTTCCCGACAGTATTGCACAGTGCATCTAAGATCCTTGTTGTACTTTAGTACTCAGACAAATCACACGTACTGCCATGGATCCAATCGACGCCCGCGGATACCACACCAGACTCTTCTCTGACTTATTCCCGGAAGTAGACAGTCGTTCTTACGAACACGAAACATGGTTTTGAGTTCTATGCTTACGAGACGCAAGTCTGTCACGATGTCTTTGCGGAGAAATTGATGCCTGTAGACTGGCTCTGCTCCCGTGCTTTAGCATCAAGCTCCGGCTCACTAAACACATCCCCTCTACTCTGGCTGTAACCTAGGGTCGACGGATATCACGTCCAGCTTGCCATCTTTTCAAGTCTATATCTCCAGATAGACAGATTTTGAGCCTCCAGATCAGACTTATCGGAAGTTCAGATAAGCATCTGTCGTTTCTGTGGCTTGCTTGGCTCGACACAGTGCATATAGATCTTGGCATCAAAATTTACCTAGATTCCTTGTCACCTTCCAGGTCTCTCCCTCGGTTTTGGAATTCGCAAATATCCGTTGCGTTGGTTCGGATTATTCTTGAGGTCCATGTCAGAAGTCCGTAGTCCTGGAGGCCGGTTTCTTCTTTTGGAAGTACTGCTGCCGATCACTCGACGATCCACACACTACCGAACATCCTAGAGTACGTCACGGTCTAAATCTCCGAAGCCTTTGATGATCACCTTCTGAAGATGTACCACGCATGAGTGGCTAAGCTACAAACACCGCTTACCTTGCGGTTCCACAGCTCAGAGGCAATGCGGGTCCGTGACGGGACCAAGTCTCCATCCTTCTTGCTGTCTGCCGTTCTTTCCCTCGAGATCTTAAGATCCAATCGTAAAATACTCATTAGTCTTTGTCACTACACGGAAGTTTGCTCTAAAGGTTCCTGCGCAGCCAACTCGGAGATCACCACCCTTGCATGGTTTGTTCGCATCTCATCTCGGCACGCGAGTAGGAAGACTAAATCGTCTATCTTTGGCTGGGCATCACATTTGCCTGACTGTGTGGGTCAGTACGTATGCTATGCTCACTGCCCTGAAGCCGCTCTTCCGTCGTACTCGAAAAAAAGCCATCACGATGAGCTGTATATAAGATCAAGTCAGATGTGTACGTTTTCTCTCTCTGTTTCTCATTCCACATTGGCAACATTCGTTTCTTGCCTCTCAGTAACCACGACGTTCTTCGAGTTGTACAGCTCACACTTCTTCTTATCCTTCGTACTTACATTATTCATCCTTTGCTTCATTGCAATGCATTTTGAGAGCTTGACCGCTGCCTGCCTTCTGGCATTGGCGTCCGTGTCTTCGGCTTCATCTTCTGGTAGAAAGTATCTATGGGGGAGGGGTGGTCAGGGCAAGATGGTTCGCCGTCAAGCTTCTTCGACATCCTCAGCTGCTGGCAGTACCTCAACTTTGGTCGCTGACAGTGCCTGTTCCAACGGGCCTTTCACAAGGTCTTGCTGGACAGATGGATTCTCCGTTGCTACCGAGTATGCAGTTCAAGACGACCGCCCCTAAACACTGCAGCTAACTGTATCCCAGCTTCGATCAAAAGTTTCCCACGACTGGCAATACCGTTAGCTACAACCTCGAGATCACAAACACAACGTGCAATCCTGATGGTGCGAATGAGCAACAATGCCTCCTGATCAATGGTCAACTACCAGGACCTGTGATCAGAGCCTCCTGGGGTGACACTCTTTCCATCACCGTTACCAACTCTATGCAGGATAATGGCACATCCATTCACTGGCATGGAATCAGACAATTCAATTCACCCGGAATGGATGGTGTGAACGGTGTCTCCGAATGTGCTCTTGCTCCAGGCCAAACCAAGACATATACTTTCAAGTGCACACAGTATGGCTCTTCATGGTACCATAGCCATTACTCAAGCCAGTAAGGAAAAATTGCTTTTCTCGCATCTAATATTAACTTGCTGACCCATTATGCAAAAGGTACGGCATGGGTGTGGTGGGAACCATCTTAATTGATGGTCCAGCGACTGCCAACTACGACATCGATCTCGGCACATTCCCTATGATGGATTGGTACTACAAGAATGCCGACGTCGTCAACACCTTGGCCCTCATCAACTCTCAAGCTGGAGGCGGTGCTCCTCCTTCGGATACATTGCTACTTAACGGTACGAACAACAACGGTGCTGGTGGCAAGTACCAGTCGGTCGCACTTACAAAGGGCAAGAAGCACCGTCTGCGATTGATCAACACTTCCGTCGACAGCCATATGTTGGTAAAACTGGACGGTCACTCTTTCAGTGTCATCGAAGCCGATTTCATCCCTGTCGAAGAATCAGCCGTTGATGGCTGGCTTTTAATCGCTATCGGCCAAAGATACGATGTTGTCTTCGAGGCCAACCAGACTTCCGGCAACTACTGGTTCAGAGCTGAGGTTGCCACAGAATGTGGAAGTGTTAGTAACGGCAATGGTCGTGCGATCTTTAGATACGACGCTTCCGATACCTCCACTCCAGAGGACACCACAGAAACCCCTCCAACTGTAGAATGTATAGATTTTCCTACTATTCCCTACTGGAAGCAGTCGGTGGACAAGGACGACTTCGCTCAGCAGGCCAAGACTTTGAGCACTGGCTTTGGTGAGGGTGTCACTGTCAATGGAGAGAGTCTGCTTTTGTGGCATTTGAACACCACTGGTAAGTTTACGAATGTCCTGGGTCTATGCGAACACATGCTAATGTCGAGCAGCCATGTCCATCCACTGGGACAAGCCTACGCTGGGCTACGTCTTCAACGGCAGCACTTCCTACCCTCAGGAGTATGATGTGATCGAAATTCCCAACGAAGGCGTTTGGACATACTGGGTTATTCAGCAAGTCTCTGGATCTCCACCCATCACTCGTAAGTTCACCATTTCAGAATCCTCCCACCTATACATTCTTCATCATGCTGACTGAGCTCTCACTATAGACCCTATTCATCTCCACGGTCACGATTTCTTTGTTCTCGGACATCAAGCGTCATCAACCTTCGATGCTTCATCCATGATTGACCAACTCAACTTCGATAACCCACCCCGCAGAGACACTGCTACCCTCCCTGCCTCTGGTTGGCTTGTACTCGCCTTCCCGGCAAACAATCCCGGTAGCTGGCTCATGCATTGTCACATTGCCTGGCACATCTCTGAGGGTCTGGGAGTGCAGTTCCTGGAAGCTAAAAACCAGATCGTTTTGCCTGATGAGGGACAATTCACTAGTCAATGTTCGAGTTGGAAGCAGTATACTGCCAACATGGCTTTCCCTCAGATCGACAGCGGTCTCTAAGGGTGTTTGCCAGCTATTGTTTGGTTCTGTTGGCAGAATAGGCGAGACAAAATAATGTTAATGACTTTATGGAATCTAAATTGTCGTTGTGTACTGGACGCCAAACATGGCATTTTCCAACTGTTCCACATAAACCAGACATCCTATCGTCAACCAGCCAGCAGATAACAAACCGAACTTCCAAATATACGCAAAGGGATTTGCAGCATTATGAGCTCTATGGATGTATCTTGATTGCCATGTCGAGTATATGGGATGAGAAACGGGCATGCCATTGCGAGAACAGGGTGGCCCTTGCGGCGTGACGAGAAAAGATACTCGTCTGTGATTGGCCGATCTAGATCTGAGCGATCTACAACTTTAGATCGCAACACCAGATCGCGACGCAACCAAACGCGCCTGCGTCATCAGGTACACGTCCGAACTTGGCTCAAGAAAAGGCAAGGGGGAGATGTATCAATAAATTTACATCTCCTATCAATTCTCGACAGCAACTTTACACACTAGTATTAAGTTACCGAAGGCCACAGAAACAGTCTTCGATTCATCATGGCACGTCTTTCGAGAGGAGCTGCCAAAGCCGAGGAGGCAAAGCAGCCAAAGCAGCCAATTCCTTCGCTGAAGACAGAGAAGAGTGAGATATCATCAAACATGGAAGCCGAGGAAGCAAAGATGGCAGAAGCTCGAAGAGTTCAGGAAGAAAAAAGAGACAAGGAGCTGGAGGCTGAGCGAGAGAAAGATCGCAAAGGCGGCAAAAAAGTCGTCGACACCAAGTTCAAAGCTCTTGAATATCTCCTGAATCAGAGCAAGTTGTATTCGACCATCATGCTTGCTCAAATGCAACGACAAGAAGAGGAGGCTCAAGCTACTGATGAGAAGGGCAAGAAGCGAGCTTTGAAAAGGGAAGAGACTGCGGAGAAGGCAGCCGAGGTCAGCCAAAAGAGAGCTACACGATCAGCAAATGCCGTCGAGGAAACAGCAGAAGACGCATCAGAACAACCAACCACTGGAGCGGGTCGAAGGAAATCAGCACGAGGAGTCGCAGCCAAGCCCAAACCTGGAAAAGGAAAGATTTCAGATTATCTCAACAAGGACGACTTGAAAGCAAAGGCAGGCGACAAGTCCATCAATGAAGCCCTGAAAGAGGAAGCCGACTCCGACATCAAGGCTGGCGACATTGGCGTTCAGAACTTACGGTCAGCCAAGCAGCCAGCACTTGTCAGCGGTGGTTTGATGCGTTCCTATCAGCTCGAGGGTCTCGAATGGCTCACATCACTCTACGAAAACGGATTGAACGGTATTCTAGCCGATGAGATGGGTCTCGGGAAGACTATTCAAACGATATCGTTCCTCGCTTTCTTGCGCGAGAAGGGCACATACGGTCCTTTCTTGATCGCATCACCTTTGAGTACAACAAGTAACTGGGTGAATGAATTCAAAAGGTGGACTCCAGAAATCCCAGTCGTACTCTACCACGGATCCAAGCAAGAGAGAGAAGAGATGCGTCGAAAGAATTTCAAGAACCCGGGCAGCAAGGAATTCCCAGTCATCTGCACTTCTTACGAGATTTGCATGAACGATCGCAAGTTTCTTGCCAACTATGGCTGGAAGTTCATCATCATCGATGAAGGCCATCGTATCAAGAACTTGAACTGTCGTCTCATCAGAGAGTTGCAATCCTATCAGTCGGCCAATCGACTTCTGATCACAGGAACGCCGCTACAGAACAACTTGACGGAGCTGTGGTCGCTATTACATTTCCTCATGCCCACCATCTTCGACAAACTTGAGTCTTTCGAGTCGTGGTTCGACTTCTCTGCATTGAACCAGCGCAACGGTTATGAAGATATTCTGTCTGAAGAGCGCAAAACCAATCTGGTCACTTCTCTTCACGCGATCTTGAAGCCATTCTTGCTACGCCGCATCAAGACAGATGTCGAGACCTCTCTTCCCAAGAAGCGCGAGTACATTCTATACGCACCTCTCACAGCCACTCAACGCGAACTTTACCAGGAAATCCTCGAGGGCAACAGCCGAGCATACCTCGAGAATAAAGCAGTCGAGAGTCTGAGTGGTGCCAACACACCTCGCAGCACTCGAGGCGCCAGTCTCAAGCGCAGTAGACTCGAAGAAGGAAGCGCCACACCGAACAAAAGCGTCAAGTCCAGTCGAGCATCTACACCGGCAACAACAGCAAGTGCTCGCGGCAACAGAAGAGCCAAGAGATCACAGAATTACGAGGAGCTATCCGACACTGCCTACTTCAAGCAAGTGCAAGACGAACAATCAGAAGAATCAGAGCACGAACTAAACTCCAGCGAAGAAGAAGCCCAAGAACAGGCCCAGACCCTCGCATTGGCCAAAAAGCTGATCGGAGCAAAGAAGCTGCAGAACCCAGTTTTGCAACTCCGTCTCTGCTGCAACTCGCCTCACAATTTCTTCTACCCATTTATGGAAGAAGACAACAGTGATGTCGATGAAACACTAGTCAAAGAAAGCGGAAAGATGATGCTCTTAGACTCCCTGATGCCTTCTCTCTTGGAGCGTGGGCACAAAGTCCTCATTTTCAGTCAATTCAAAACCCAACTTGATCTGATAGAGACTTACTGCGATGTACTCCGCGGATGGAAATGCAGTCGTATCGACGGCGGAGTCTCCCAATCAGACAGACAAGAACAAATTGCTCAATTCAACTCGCCAGAATCAGAGACGAATATCTTTCTGCTCAGTACAAGAGCCGGAGGCCAAGGAATCAATTTGACAGCAGCGGATACGGTGTTACTCTTCGACAGTGATTGGAATCCTCAGCAGGACCTACAGGCACAAGATCGAGCTCATCGTATCGGTCAAACACGCCCTGTCATCGTCTACCGCTTCGCCACAAAAGGCACCGTGGAGACTTTGCTCTTGGAAAAAGCAGAATCCAAGCGAAGATTGGAAAAACTTGTTATTCAAAAGGGCAAATTCAGATCGATGAAAGCTGGTGAGGTTTCGGGGGCTGAGTTCAACGAGTTGCAGCGGTTGTTGGAACAGCAGGATGGTGAGAGGATGGAGTTGGAGGAGGGGACTAAAGGTCTGTTATCCGAGGAAGAATTGAACACGTTGACGGACAGGAGTGAAGAGGCCTATGAGAGGGCGGAGAAAGGTCTGGATGGCGGTGACAAGTTTAAAGCTGTCGAGACAAAAGCTGGTGGTGAAGGGTTCTTGGAGGCAATGAGCAAATGAGATGTTGCGTATGTAGAGCTGGGTTGTTGTACCAGAGGGAATCGGAACCCCGCTAAATGCATTCATTTCAGGCTGCTTCATTCTAGACCGAACAAATAGGCAGGAACATATTCAAGCCGGTCGCGCAGAGAGTCCGTAGGAAAACACAGTTTACGGTCTCTTGTATCCAAAATGACGATAGCTAGTCTATCTGTTGTATCCTTTCTGACGGATGAAAAAGCGAAGTGTGTAAGAAAATAAGATCTGTCCAAAAACGCAAGGGTATCTGACAAGAATGACAAAACATGACTTTTTCTGTGTCCCCTGTGAGCCACCGTTCCATAAAAGGAAATTTCGACTAGTCTACGGTATCAGCCTCGTCGTTCGTGTGCAAGATATTCTTCGAGGGCATCAGTAAACGTATTGCGGCCATCTATGAGAATGTCAGCAAGTTAATGTCTTTAAGTAAAAGGAAGAGATACTCACTTTACGGCCCACTGCAAACACCAGCCGTTTCCCATCGGCATCCCAGTTGAGACTGGGCTCGTCACCAGTCTCGTCGCCATCAGGCAAGTTGTTTTCATCGCCTTGGTACCAATGTGTGGCGGCGGCTCGCCATGTGAGGAGCGGTACGGAGCCGGTATTAAGGTCCCAAATCTTGACAGCTTCTTCGCTTGCGACAGCAAGACATGAGCCTGTAGGTGACCACGACAAAGCCAAAGCAGCTTCATGAGGACCCATGGTGAACTCATGGAGGGTTTCGCAAAGATTGGGAGAAACGCGGTAGACCCTCACAAGTCCAGAGTCATGTGTTACTGCGAGGCGCCTGGGTACAGGAGTGCCGATGTTGCTTGCAGGGTCTACCGGTTGGAATGCCATAGCAGTGGCACGTCTACCGGCGGGACCATCCGCAGGGAAGCCAGGCAGAGGGACCCATCGAGGGGTAGTTTTGGCGAGCAATATGGTACAGTCGTCGGACACAGAAGTGGCAGCAACAATGCCGTTTACCGAGTCATAGCGTACCTTGTCCCACTGCTTGTCTGTTGGATGAGAATATTGCAAAGCAAAGTTTCTGGTCCCAGTCGAGGCAAAAGAGTCGCCGTTTGTATCAGTACCGTTGGGTAGCGAAGCATCATGGATCTGGTAAAAGTCAAGACGGTTCTCACCGCACACGACGATTGAGTCATCGGAGGCCCAAACAGCATCAATGACAGGCTGATTAAATAGCTTCACAGCTACAGGATCTAGTGAAGTTGCGGGCTGACTAGCATCCCAAATTTCGACCAGGCCACGCTTCATGTTTGTAGAAACACTCAACAGACGTGTTCCAGATTGATTATAGCGCAAGGCGACAATCATGGCAGAGTGTTGTAGCAGGTAACCTTGAAGGTCGTAGAAACGTTTCGTACCCTGAACAGTAGCATCGAACATTGATCTCACAGGCTCATGACTACCTCCAGGCAAGCGGCGAGTAGACTCAAGAGCACAAGTAGCATATCGCCCAGACGGATGCCAGCAGGCAGCGGTGATGATGGAGCCCTTGGGCATGGTCTCTGCGTCGGTGTGGTGAGCACGCTGAACACCGCCCTTTGTCTGATTCGGCAGAGTGTAGAAACGGCACAACGATTCACCGACAGTAAGTAGGTGGGTGGACTGCGACAGGGTTGGGTTCCACAAGGCATGCAAAATAGAAGCGTCCGGTTGGTCCAAAGCCCAGTACATGGTCTCTGACTTTGATTTCAGCTTTTTGTCGGTTTGTGTAGCAGAGGAGGTGGTGGGAATGTGGTCTGGCTCAGGAGCATCTGAAGTGGGCTCGTGTTCAGCGTCTTGTTGGTCGTCGTCTTGCGGTATGGAATCAATTTGCATGCTATCTGGATTGAGCGAGTCATTGCTCTTTCGGGAGCGTTTGGCGGGAGGTATCGGGAAGTCGTGTTGGTTCGTAGAAGATCGTCTGTCGTTGATGGAGGCGCGGTGGGCGAAATGCCTGGTAGTCAGGTTGAAGCGGCGCGATTGGTTGGTGACTTGAGCGAGCAGTTGGTCGTGGAAGATGGCGTCCTGGATGATGTGCACCAGCTCGTGCTGCTTGACCAGCGGCGCGAATGGCAGTTTCTCGGGGTCGCCATATTCTTGTGGACGGTGCCAGTCTTGATGCAGTGCCTTGGCCGCGTTCTCATGGCCTGCTTCTTGCAGGTAGCGGAGGATCAAGTAATTGATGTGGTCCGAGCCCAGAGCTCCGTCACCCATGGCGCCTGAGGTGGAACTGTGGCCGACTGTATGCGAGTGCCAACGACAAAGCCCGAGATGGAGATGCAGATGCAATTGGCGCGAAATGACAAGGACCGTGTGCGATGCTATGCGATGCGATGCGACCAACCAACCTGGAAGAGTATTGGCCAGCCGGTATCCACTATCCACTCGATGCAGCCAAGTCCTGCCACATTCCCTCAGCCAGACAAGCTTTGGCTTTCCGCTCCACTCCGCTCCGTCCAAGGAACGTGCGAGGTGGGGGAGTCGCGACCGGAAAGCTCGCTGCTGTTGTTGCTGCTTTGCTCTGGCTTGCTCCTGCCCGCATTCGAAGCTCCATGAACGTCGGCCAAACATAGATCCTTCTTCGTCGTCATGCCCATTCGCATCAACTTACCGCCATTGACACGGGCGCTTCTCGTGCTTCTGCTCGTTCTGTCCCTGCTCAATGCCTCGTTCAGCGTGCGCAGTCTCATTCGCGTTCAGGCGGTGCCGTTCTTGGCCATCATCCCTGCGAACTCGCTGAAGTACCCATGGACGACCCTCACCGCTGCCCTGCTTGAGACCAATCTTGTCAGTTTCGCCATTTCGGCCATCACCATCTTCTATGGAGGCCGTTATCTGGAACGTGCTTGGAGTGGTCAAGAGTTCGCCAAGTTTGTCCTGTTCGTGACCATGATTCCCAATTTGTTGACCTTTGCCATCTACTGTCTGTGGTACTCTCTGACAGGGAACCAAGTCCGAGCGTGAGTCTTCCTCTGCCTGCTGCCTTGCCCATCTCCTTGCTGACAGTCTCTAGAAACACAATCATCAACGGTAACGTTTCCCTCGAAGCCGCCTTCCTCGTTGCCTTCAAGCAGCTGGTGCCCGAGCATACCGTCTCCTTGTTCCGTGCCACCATTCGCATTCGCGTCAAACACTTTCCCGCCGTCTTTGTCTTGTTGAACAGCTTGTCTGGTCCACTACTCGGCACTGACACTGCTTTCTTCCTGTCATGGCTTGGCTTTTTGACCTCTTGGATATATCTACGTTTCTACAGAGTCGCGCCTTCTCTGGCAACCACTGCTACAGGCGAAGATGCCGTTATAAAAGGCGATGCCAGCGATACGTTTGCATTTAGCCACTTCTTCCCCGATCCAATCCAGGTTGTTCTGGACCCCCTGACCGACTCCATCTACAAGACTATGGTTGCGCTGAAGCTATGCGCGCCATTTTCTGAGGATGCAATCGATCAGAGTAACGAACAAGCCTCGGCACGAGCAGAGGGTGGACTACCAAGCATAATGACTGGCGGGAGAGGGGGTCGTGCTGGGGGCAGACGAGAAGAAGCAGAACGAAGAAGGGCGCTTGCCTTGAAGGCTCTCGATCAGAGGTTGAATGCCGCTGCAGCTGCTCGTGCGCCCGCCGAAGCACCAACAGCACCTACTGTTTCTGCAACCACCAGCGAGGCTGCGGAAACGAACACGACAGAACCTGTGGCTGCTTGAAGTTATTTGTTGCGCTTTTTAAGATACCCCCATGCGAAAGCTATTGTCCTTGATCCCCGGCTTCGTACACAATAACGATACAGTATACGCCTTATAAGCGTTTCATGAATAATGCACGACGAGACGCGTGCAAGTTTTGCGTAGTACGGTAAAGGTGCCGTAGCGAATGTTTGTTCATGCTGTTTCGCTCCAAAATCAACTAGCAAGTCCCACCCGAAAACCATGTCTTCTCTCCTTGTACGCCTTGAACAGAATGGGATATCTCTTGTATTAGCCTCGATGAAGCGGATATATGGTGCTTGACCAGATGTCGGATCCATGTGTGATGTCGTTGTTTCGATGGGTATGGGGAATTTCGACGATCGCATCAATCCATGCGTTGATCTTGAATGCGGCTTTCGACGTAAAAGCCAGAGTCGGGTCTACGGAGTTCCTTGAGCTCTTCGGGAGAAAACTTCTGGTCGACCTCCTGGACGTCGATGAGTTCCTTGACGGCGAAGATTTGACCGGCGACTTGTTGTGAGACGGGGTGGTAGACGGTCTTCATGCGTTTGCGCAGACCGAGAGCCTTGAGAACGCCAGAAGCCTGCTTGGGCAAACCAATGGCCGAGCGCAGCAATGTGATGCGGAAGTACGACATGTTTGTCTGGCAGGTGTTAGAGCTGTGACTTGTAGGTTGGGACTTGTCGCTACGCACGATTGGACAAGCACAATTGACAGGCGTAATTGTGAAAAGCTGATGGCGAGGGTGATTGACGCTTGCGCTTCGATGCTGTCGGCGCCTCTTGGCTTTCCCGACGCTCCGCCGCCGCCGCCTTCTTCTCCGCATTCACTCTCTCCGAGGCTCCGTTCACGCGTGTGCATGTCCATGTTGGTCCCTTGACGTCTTGTGCCTCGCATATTGACTCAACATGAATGACACGGACGATGTCGCCAATCGGCTTGCTGAGCTGCTGCGGCATCCAGATGATTTGGAGAAAATCACCTCACTGAAGAGTGAATTCACGCGCAAGAAGGCCGCTGTCGACGGCCAGCTCCGTATAGGTCTCAAGGAGCAGCTCGAAATCACTCAGCAAGGAATGTCTAGCATTAGTGACGGCCAACACACTGTCAATCTGATCAAAGACGAAATGATAAAGATTGATCGTCTCTGTGTCGAAGCCCAAAACATGATTCAAGACTTCCCATTCGTCGACAAGGTCGCCCAAACACATCGCAACTTTGCTCAGGTCGAGGACATGAAGGCTCAGATTGAATCCTTTGGCCGCAATCTCGATGAGCTGGAGCAGCTACTTCGCGAGGACGACGAGAATGTCGAGAATCAGGACAACCTCCTTGCTATACACTACGGCCTCACCAAGTTACGCGACATCCGCGACATGGCCCTGGACTCGATCAAATCGTCAACCGAAGATTCTGGCACCGAGCTGATCAACAACCTCCAACTCGGCGAAACCGGTGTCACGTTGCAAGACCACTTTACGAGACTCGACGACGTTGTCGACTGGTTTGACGAACACGTAGGGTCTGCCTGTCTGAACCTGATTCCTCTTGTCCAGTCAGGTAACAACGGCATCATCGTGCGTCTGGCCCTAATTGTTGAGAAAGAGGAAGAGAAAGACCGCCAGGTCGAGGCACTGCAACACGCTCATCGCGAGTTCAAAGACCTGGCCTCGCGTTTCAAATCTATGAACGCTGGTCAGAAAGAGCTGCGCGGCTACAAGGACAAATTCTTAAAAGCCATCGAGTACAACTGTCAAGCTCAGTTCGATCAAGCTGGAGAGAGCTTCTTTGAGGACCCAGACAAGCTCGAGAAAAGCGTGCGATGGTACTTCAATGACCTCAATACCGTCAAATTGGGCATGCAAACTCTTATGCCCAGAAAGTGGCGTATCTTCAAGACATATGTCGCCATCTACCACAGACTCATGCACGATTTTCTCATGTCCAAAGTCCAAGACGATCAACTAAATCCTCCACATATGCTGGCTGTTGTCCACTGGGTCACTAAATACTACGCCAAGATGGAGAAGCTGGGTGTACCTGCTGACCAACTTCAACCTCATGTCATTGATGACAGAGAGGCAGACATAATCCGTGAATACAGGACGCTCATTACCAATGCCGTCGAACAATGGATGGACCGCATGTCTACTACGGACCAACAAACTTTCCTCGAACGTAAAGATAACACACTTGACACTGATGCTGAAGGTCACCTCCGCACCAAAACCTTGGGTGACTTGTGGCGTATGCTTCGCGAGCAGCTCACAGTCGCAGCATCTTCGGATAGACCTGACGTCGTCGAGGGTGTTGTGGAATCGATGATGCGCGCTCTCCAGTCAAGGCAATCAATGTGGCAGCAACTCATCGACTCCGAGACCCAAAAGTACACTTCGCCTGCAATGCAACAAGTTGAGCAGGAAGGTCTACAACCCCTACAAGACTGGCTCGTCGCAATAGCCAACGATCAGATCGCATGCATCGACGATCAAGAGGACCAAGGCCAGATCTCATACCTTACGACCTTTAGACGAGAATATGAGACAATGGTCACACCTGCATATGCAATCTCGTCAAACACTGAGCTCGACACTCTGCGTGATGGCTATGTCGATCTTGGTACTCACTGCATATCGCTTTTCACTGCTCTCATCTTCTCGGTCGATTTCCGTGGTATTCTTGCCGAGTTCTTCACTCCGACGTGGTACAACAAGAAAGCAATGGCTCAAATCATCTCCACCTTCGAGGATTACTTGGCCGACTATTCTGATGTCCTGCATCCTTCTTTGAGGGATGTTCTTGTCGAAGAACTCTCAGACGAACTGCTGGTACGTTACCTGTCAGCCATTCGCAACCGAGGAGTCAAGTTTCGTCGTGGGGATCCTTTCAACGAGAAGATCAAAGACGATGTCTTGACGGTGTTCAACTTCTTCTCTACCCAGGAAGCTTCATTCCCTGCCATCAAGGACAAGTGGAGAGCTGTCAATGCCTTTGTCGAGCTCCTCAACGCTGAGAAAGGACCTGCAGTCGCGGATGCGTACGAACAGTTCAAGAGAGAGAACTGGGACTTGCAAATTGGTTGGGTTGAGGCCGTCTTGAGGACCCGTGATGATTGCGACAGGTCCTTGATTGGACTCGTCAAAGCTCGGGCTGCCGAAGTTGAAGTCGAGAGAGGAATGGAGACTGTCATGAGCAAAGTGAGATGATAATGATAAGGTTGCCTGTTTGTTTTCTGTTGGAACTATGCGGACTTGTGTTCGGCGTGGAGGCTTGAATTGAGTTTTGGTTCCTGCATGGGTTCTGCACACCCTGTTTGTTGGTGGTAGCAAGGCGTTCCTGCGGGTGAGGTCAAAAAAGATACCCGGTTTGATTAGAAACTCTTGATATAGAAAGAGTAGACTATCGCTGTCCACTGTCGGACATTATTCACTCTCTAGCCCAAGCACGATACATTAATCACGGGAAAGCGCAATCACATTCTGAGCCCCTTTTGGCGTTTCGATAGTCATGCAAGAGAGCGAAGAACAGCTGCAGGCTTCGGGCAAGCCGCCACCTCACGGGCTCAACCGAGTGCTTGCCGCAACTTTGTCTTCTACCGCGCCCAACCGTCTGCTACTCGGTGAGAGGCTTGCAGCTGAAGTGTCTGCCACATCGTCAGTCCAGATGGCGCGCCACTCGTTGACGTCCGCCACATACACGCAGCTCAGGCTGAGCTCGCCCATCACAAGAATAGTAACGGTCCGTGGCGGACGGCAGCCGCGCACGCACAAGCAGCCGTGCCCGGTCCTGTCGATCGCCCTCGACCCCCCGAGTTTCAAGTTACGGCTCGCGTTCTGTGAGAAGCTTCCGAAGCATCTCTCTCCAAGTTTTCGTTGTTGGGAAGGCACACTTCCAACACGCTTTGGAGTCGGCTCTTCTGGCGACATGATTTTCGCACTCGCTTCCGTCAATGTTCTGCTGAGTTACAGTTCAGCCCTTCCAGAAGCTGGCAGCGAACTGGCCTTCAATAGCAGCGCATGGACATCCCCATGTTCCATTTTAATCTCGGTCGGATCAGTTCGTGAACTTCCTGAGCCTACCAAGGTGGAGCTCTCTCTACTTATCACCGCGGTGGTGTTTATTTGCGGTCGCGTACCTCGTGCACTGTATTCACGTTCGCGGTGTAGACGTTACCGTCCAACGGCCATTGACTCTCAAAAGAAGAAGCAACTTGAGCAAATACATACAGCCGTTAAGTCGATGCAAAACGACGTCAAGAAACAGTGTCTCGAACAGATGATTGCCCAAAATGCTTTTTCGTCATCCAATAGTAACTCGCCCAACCCCCTTGTCGCAGCACAATCGTTGAACGAGGAAGAAGCTCGACTCTCAACGTGCTGCGGGGGAAAAGTGAGACTTGGCGTTAGTGTAGCTCTGTAACCCGATTCTGACAAGGCTGTGATTGATTCCGCTAATAATTTATTGTTGTGTCGTTGCCCCGAACCCAAGACGGAGCTGGCAGGTTATAAAGTCGACGATCCTGGCATTCTCGTTCCCGCCGTCCTTCTTCCCTCTCTTCCTTCCTCCTTTTCACTCTTCTCTGAATTGACCTTTTTCTTGTGAGTCTCGCCAACCTGTCACCCTCGAGCCCCGCAAGCAGCTTCTAATACTCGACCTCGAAGTCCAATTCAGTTTCACATCAATCACAATGGCCTCCGAGATGGCAACCCACCTGAAGCCCAACGGCGGCGCTGAGTTCGAGAAGAGACACCACGGCAAGACCCAATCCCACGTTGTACGTTAACCACCCTTCGAGCTGGTGATGGATGTTTTCCGGACACGGTGTCATTGTGTGGGCGCAGAGAAGCTAGAGACGGCAGCTACTTCGTGTGGAAGCTCTTCCATCCTCTCATCTCAGCTTATGCTGAGCTGACGCGATCGTCGTTGCCCCCACCATGTTGCATGGCTTTTCAGTTTCGCTCATACAATTGACGTGTACCTTCGACGGTACCATGGCTTGTGGCACAGTCAGGATTGTTTTAATCCGCCAGCTCGACAAGTTTGCTTAGCAAAGTTGCTAACCGTGTCGGAACAGGCTTTCGAGAACACCTCGACCTCGGTCGCTGCCTCGCAGATGCGCAATGCATTGAACAACCTCTGCGACGAGGTCACCGACCCCGCTGAGAAGCAGGTATGTTTGAAACTCGATGAACTTCACAAACTGTATGTTCTGGAAAACTAACACGCACGAACAGCGCTTCGAGACTGAGATGGACAACTTCTTTGCCCTTTTCCGCAGATATCTCAACGACAAGGCCAAGGGCAACGAGATCGAGTGGTCCCGCATTGCTCCCCCCAAGCCTGAACAGGTCGTTGCCTACGAGGACCTGCCCCAGCAGGAGTCTGTCGACTTCCTCAACAAGCTCGCTGTCCTCAAGCTCAACGGTGGTCTCGGTACCTCGATGGGCTGTGTTGGCCCCAAGTCGGTCATCGAGGTCCGTGACGGCATGTCTTTCCTCGACCTTTCGGTCAGACAGATTGAGTACCTCAACCGCACCTACGGTGTCAACGTCCCCTTCGTGTTGATGAACTCGTTCAACACCGATTCCGACACTGCCAACATCATCAAGAAGTACGAGGGCCACAACATCGACATCATGACCTTCAACCAGTCAAGATACCCCCGTGTCCTCAAGGACTCGCTCCTCCCCGCCCCCAAGTCGGCCAACTCTCAGATCTCCGACTGGTACCCCCCTGGTCACGGTGACGTTTTCGAGTCGCTCTACAACTCCGGTATTCTCGACAAGCTCCTTGAGCGCGGCGTCGAGATTGTCTTCCTCTCCAACGCCGACAACCTCGGCGCTGTTGTTGACCTCAAGATCCTCCAGCACATGGTTGACACCAAGGCTGAGTACATCATGGAGTTGACTGACAAGACCAAGGCCGATGTCAAGGGTGGTACCATCATTGACTACGAGGGTCAGGCCCGTCTCCTCGAAATCGCCCAGGTTCCCAAGGAGCACGTCAACGAGTTCAAGTCGATCAAGAAATTCAAGTACTTCAACACCAACAACATCTGGATGAACCTCCGCGCCGTCAAGCGTATTGTCGAGAACAACGAGCTCGCCATGGAGATCATCCCCAACGGCAAGTCGATCCCCGCCGACAAGAAGGGTGAGGCCGATGTCAGCATCGTCCAGCTCGAGACCGCCGTCGGTGCTGCTATCCGTCACTTCCACAACGCACACGGCGTCAACGTCCCCCGCCGTCGTTTCCTCCCCGTCAAGACCTGCTCTGACCTGATGCTGGTCAAGTCTGACCTCTACACCCTTAAGCACGGTCAGCTCATCATGGACCCCAACCGCTTCGGTCCCGCTCCTCTCATCAAGCTCGGTGGCGACTTCAAGAAGGTCTCAAGCTTCCAGAGCCGCATTCCCAGCATCCCCAAGATCCTCGAGCTCGACCACTTGACCATCACCGGTCCCGTCAACCTCGGCCGTGGCGTCACCTGCAAGGGCACCGTCATCATCGTGGCCAGCGAGGGTCAGACCATCGACATTCCCCCGGGTTCCATCCTCGAGAACGTTGTTGTCCAGGGTAGCTTGAGACTGCTCGAGCACTAGAAAATTTCTTTCACAAGGCGCGTGTTATTATGGAAAAGATTCAAGAGACGCAGTAGATACCACGGAACATCCAGTAATTATCTCATTTTCAAGTCATGGCGAATTCATGCAACCTTTCAAATTTCTCTATTGCAACTGCTCATCCTGCTCATCCTGCTCATCCTGCTCCAATCTTACTGCCTGTGTGATGTTTGTCAAGGTTCCAACGATAAGGGTTACCTCGGAGATTGCGGGATGCATCTCCTGGCTTCATGATGGCTCTCAAGATCGACGACAAGTGCCAGAGCGCACTTTCAGAGATCGTATAGGATC
The DNA here is from genome assembly GCF_000721785.1 of Aureobasidium pullulans EXF-150. Lineage (NCBI taxonomy): Eukaryota > Fungi > Ascomycota > Dothideomycetes > Dothideales > Saccotheciaceae > Aureobasidium > Aureobasidium pullulans. The sequence continues at coordinate 802,139 of NW_021941031.1, read as the reverse complement.
CCAACACTGTAGAAGCGACTCTTGTAGGACAAACATGCAGAATAACAGGGTGTGGATTCTTTGTTTGATCAACAAGCACATGGAGAAAAGGACAATGACATAAGGCTGTGTCAAAGTTGGTTCAGCTTGGCACGGCACGTTTTACCTTTCCGAAGGCTGGATGATGATGAGTGTTTGGGAGTTTGTTGGCGGGCTCTTGAGGGCGATCTCTGTAACTCTGTTGCAAGTCACGGCAACTCAGTAGCAAGTTTTCGTCTCCAGCCAGGAACACTTGATGTCGCAGCGTATCTGAGTGCGGCCATGTCGCGTCGTGTCACCAACGTAACAAAGTCAAGCCGCCGTATCCGCACATCACCAGCCGCCGCCGTCGCGACCCCGTGTAGCTTGTCCTCGCCGTCGTCGCCATAGCCCGGCGATGCAGCCATCCCAGGGCTTGTCTGCTTCCGCATCGAATCAAGCACCCGACTCTCAATCCTCGACATTGAACGCTTCCAACCACATCTTTCGCGATTCTTCGTCAGCCGACAACCGTGTCGTCCGCTCCATCCCGCCATGGGTGCAGACCGAAGACGACAGCGATGATGAGTCGATCGATCAGACACAGCGTCTCCTACCTCTGGCCAATACCGTTCCCGCCTCTCATCACTACCTCCCTGCCCCGCCCACCCAACACAAAGCCCCTGGCCGAAAGTGGGATCACATACGCTCCGCCGAGCCTCCGTTGCTAGATCAGCCGATAGATACGAATCAGCAAAGATGGCTTCCCTACATGGTGTCCGGTCCGCAGCCACGAGGCGTACCTGGTGCTAGGCTGGTCTCGGATGCCTGGATGGACGAGAACATGCCTCATCTCACTACTACCTGGACTGCTGCCGAACCTGAGAAATCCTCAGATAAGCCCAAAGGCTTGTGGTTATTTACTCGCGAAAGAAGATCAAAAACTTTCGGGCGCATCAAGGTATTTTATATTCTTCCGCTGTCGGTAGTCTTGATTTCTGACTATTGTGGCAGCGCATCATCCTTAAAAATCCTTTTGTACCTCTAGTTTTCCGTCTCATCGTTCTTACCTTTACTCTGGCTGCCCTTGGCTTGGGCGCCAGAGTCTTCCACGAGGCCAATGCCGTCAATCGAGATGGCGAAGGGCCTTGTAGCAAGCGCGCCTCGACATACATGGCTATTGTCCTGGATAGCGCTGCCGTGCCTTATATTGGCTACATCACATGGGATGAGTACTTGAGTAAACCGTGTGTATCGTCCAATTGAGAAACCCACTGAGATCATACGACTTACTTTTGTTCATAGGCTCGGACTCCGCAGTGCTACGGCCAAAGTGTCCCTCCTTCTAGTCGACCTCTTTTTCATTGTTTTCTACTCGTCCAACTTATCTCTGGCTTTGGATGCACTTGACGATCCTCGTTGGGCCTGCTTCGACCACAACGAATCTTTACTATCGAACTGCCCCGCTTCTCCTCGTATATGTCGGTCTCAACAGGGTCTTTCTGGTGTTTTGGTTGTTGCTTTGATGGCGTGGCTCTTCACGTTTGTTATCAGCGTACTCAGGGTAGTGGAGCGTCTTCGTTAGCGAGGAAGGGAAATCCAGCATGTTCCTTTGTAATCATTTATGCCATCCCTTTATGTTCAGTGTATCTATTTATATCCTCCATCTAGACATGCCTGTTTTTGATGCCCATGGCTATGCTTCTCCACAGATCGTGACTCCGTATTCGACATCTCCAGATCTGCCTCGCACCAAATGGATCAAGACAGATCAGCGTGGAGGACGTAGGAAAATCATCGACCGCGTTGATGCCGAGGCATCCAATTTAATTTAAGCGGTTTCAATCAAGGCCCTGGTTCGAGATGCATCTCTACAAACGCCACAGAAACATCTGGCTGTGGCTGAGCGACAACTCAGCCACACGCGACATCCACGTCACTCAAGCATTTCGCGGACTTCTTTTCACCTTTCCTCCCATCGCCAGCAATCAAGGTACCGACGACAAACATTGCCCGATTGTCTCCTCAGCATACATCCCTCCCATCCACACCATGCGGTTATTCCTCCTCCCCATCTCAACACGACGCACGCTCATCTACTGCGATCGCGTCGCAACCCAAGTCAACGCCAGCGGAAAGCTCTCCTACCACGATCGCATCGTCAACAAAGCAAACGAGACCTGGGCATCCTGGGAGAACTCGCCTAACAAATACAAGAAAAAGCTCACCGATTACGGCAATGTGATCTTCAACCGCATCTCCTACGAGGAGTGGGGGCTCAAGACATTGCCTTCATCCACTGCGGACCTTACACCCACTGAGATTATCTTTCCTGGTCGGTTCCTGGATCAAAATAAGGTTCCCGAGCTTCTGAAGAGGCTGGCGACCGAGAGGCAGGGCTTGCACAAACAGAGGTTTTGGGGTAGTTTGATTGGATTGCCTTTCACTATCCCAGTTGGACTGCTGCCCGTCATTCCGAATATTCCTGGGCTCTACCTTACTTTCCGAGCCTGGTCGCATTTTAAAGGTCAGTTCTTGAAGCTTTCATTCCTTTGAGCGCTGCCTCTTTTGGCACGCCAAGGACAGGGTGTCCCTTGGTTTACTCCTTCCACGACCAATGATGCTGGGATGCAAGCAATCAGTTCACCGACGGTCATGATGTATGCTGTCTGAAGACCAAGGCGTCTTGACAGTCCTCATGGGTCCAAATGGCTTCGTATCATTCGTGATTCATTGCTTTCGTCTCAATCTTTGTTCGGCGATGGCTGTCTCTCAAATCAAGGGGAACCCTGTCCTCTGTCAAAGAACGTGATCGCGAGAGAACCACAAACTCCTTCGCGCGCTGATACAAAGGGCTGAATCGCTGACTATCTCACAGCATTATATGGATCAAAATATCTAGAAGCTTTGATTAACAGCAAGGAGCCCTTGATAAAGATGTCTCCGTCAAAAGCTTTGGACAATCTTTACGCTGCTGGCTTGATACATCCTTCCCGAGAGCACTCTAGGCAGGCAACTCTGCCGTCGGACAACGAGTCCCAAGAAGTCGCCAATCTTGTCACACAACAAACTAACAATGACACAGCCGACGTCATGTTGCTCAAGCGGTGGAATGGCAAGCTACTCGCCGAGCAGTTTGGCCTTCCAGGCATGGAGCTTGAGATTGAGAGAGCCGTCGAGCAAGTCCAGAAGACTATCGAGATTGAGGGCGAAAAGAAAGACACCAGCACAACGACGGAGGAACAGGCGCTTTCGGATGGCGAGAAAAAGTAACGTGCTGGGGTATCTTGCTTCCAATCACCGAACTGTATTTGTGTCCTTTGCCAACATTCCTGGGTCTTGAATCTCTACTCTTCGCAGCACTGGCGGTATCGTCGTCGATTCTATATTCTGGATGCCTTCTCGAAGCTGGGGTATGACGCTCCAGTTTAGGAAGCAGAATCTCAATCGTCGGAGCATCTATCGAGCGGTGTAGCCCCCATCGACGGGCAGTGCGACCTGCATTAGTGTCAGCACATATACTACAATAGTCGACAATTACGAATGATGCTTACTCCTGTTATCCATGAAGAGTCTTCGGAGGCCAGGAAAACAGCAGCCCGTGCGATATCGTCCGGAATGCCCAGTCCCCGGAATGGATGCAGGCCGATTATGTGTTCCTGCGTCTCTTCATCCATCATTAACTCGCTAGTCATCTGAGTCGATGTCCCTGCGTCGTGTCAGTACGTACTTGTACACGCCAAGGTACCTTCACACTCACATCCGGGACAGATACAATTGACATGAATCCTGTGAGGGGCACAATCCAGTGCGACCGCCTTGGTCATGTTGACGATCGCACCCTTCGAGGCGCAATAGCTAGCGAAATTGCTTGTTCCCACCATACCGAAGATACTTGCGACATTCACAATCCAGCCACGGTCGCCGTTTGGGTGCGGATCCTGGTTGAGCATCTGCCTTGATGCGAATTTGCAACCGAGAAAGACGCCCTTCGAATTGACTGCTTGTATGTCGTCCCACAGGTCTTCGTCGGCAGACCAAATAGGTTGTAACGTCTCCAAGTCAAATGTAATGCCGGCGTTGTTTACAAAGCTGTTCGAGACAAATCAGGAAAATGCGTCGTCTCAACAGAGGTGAAGTTGAACGTACATGTCGAGTCGGCCATACTGAGATACGGTCGTTCGTACCAAGTTCTCTACTTCCTGGCTACACGCTACGCTCGTGCTGACGAACATTGCATTGCCGCCTCCGTTGATGATTACGTTGTGTGTTGCATTTTCGCCAGAATCGCTATCGCTGTCGGATGACGACTCAGTATCGGCACATACAACATACGCGCCCTCGGCTGAGAACCTAAGTGCAATCGCTCGACCGATCCCTGTGGATGAACCTGTAACGCTGAGCCGGTGTCAGCTGGCGGGATAGGATAGCTGGCGCAAGACCCCTGATCAGATATATGATCAGCCGGATACTCACATTGCTACTTTTTCGTGCAGCCGTCCACATTGACCATTGTCCATCATGGCCGAAGAAGATCACACTCGTCGATGTGTATGTGACTGAAGTCTGCCGTGTGACTTCGAGGATGATAGCTTATACACCGTGGCCACCGTTTTCGATCAGACACCAGGTACTGTACAGTTTTGAAACTTCATGCAACAGCAGCCTGTCGACAGACCATGCGTACTTTGCTGTATAGGTCGGATAGTTTGCTTCCAAAGTCTGAGCACGTTCGATGACACCTGGAGATGGATGTCTTGGCTAGTTATGCCCTGTCTCAATCACGTCTGGTTGTCCTTGCGAAAATAGCCAGTGCTAGGGCTGAGAACAACCTTTCAAGGATGATGTAAGGCGTTCGTCGAGACTGTTCGTCAGGGGAACAAGGCTTTCTGGCGGGTGTGCCACCGAAGGGTCTGCAGTTTGCGAATCAAGACCGGGTCAACGGTCGGATGTAGAATATGATGAAGTCGAATCTTGTGGTAGATGGGCCAAATTGCGGCTCGAGGGTCCACACAAGGGAAGGTGCGATGGAACGTTCCTAATAATACAGCTGTGCCAAAGTCATGCTACTCAAGATTCTTACCCACTTGGCCGATAAACGAACTAATCAATAAACTGACCATCTGCCCGAGTTCATACGACGCGTGGCTTGAAAGAGTTACATGCATCTAAACTTACCAACGGCGCCGGCTTGCGGGGAGGCTTGCATACTTTTGCTCTGCCGACCAAGAGTCCCCAAATTGCTGACGATCGACCGGCAGTTGTCGTTTAAGGTATTTATTCGGAACATGTGGTGACCCCTCGATCACTTCGCACCCATGCAAGCAGAAGGGGCTTGATCCGAGATTCTGATAGAGAAATTTTGATCTTGCTCATTCAACTCCTCATGGTGGGACCGTGGACGTTTGGCTGTTGAGATGGAACAACCCTAGGGCCAGTGTTTGCAACATGTATGTCATGCTGCTATCAAATACTCCAAATTGTTACGGTTTGCTTGTCTTCTTCCGGCCTTCCGGACCTGAACTTACCGGTGAGTCCTTGTAGGCTAGTGTTCCACTCAGTAAGGCTCTGCAGGGTGAACGCTACTCGTATACGAGGAACGACTTTGGTAAAGGATGAGTCCAGATAATGTCAGTACCGTCGTGTCAAGAGGGAAGGGTGGACTAGTGTCATGGGCTTTCCATCTAATCGTACGAAGTACTATGAAATATAAGTAGCCATTCCTAACGGATGCGATCATCAGTAGTGCCAGGCAGGCGCGATTGTGGACTACAGTCAAGCTATGCAAATAGAGTTTCTGCAGTTGTGCCGTCCGTTTGTCTAGAGTGAACTGGTCGCTGACCCCGAACAGCTACTCCGATCAAGATCCGTGATTAGGCGCTTACCGCCCGGCGGCTCTATGATCTATGATATCTCTTCCTGAGCCCCTAATCATGGGCTCCGGAGAGTAGGTCAGCCCTTATGTACGTGACTGCAGAACTTGGATTTAGACATTCTGCTTGTCAACGCAATCGCGCGATCATGGTCAGCTAACGCGTGCTAGTCTCAACAAGCTGCGGACCTTTCTGTGCTGATTGCCTGCCCACCAGCCTGATCTTTTGATTGATCGTTGACCGTATGCGCTTGGCACCATCAGAGCAAACAAGATTTGACCAAGCCATCATTTATCCGAGGTGAGTGACGAATAGACGTTCTCGAGTCTTGACAGATGGGTGAGACCCAGCCACATCTCAACTGATGGTGCAATGTTTCTGACTCTGTCTTAGAGTTACGAGCTAGGGCTAGATGGCAGAAAAAACCCCCATGCCTTGAGCCCTCGTAGATCTTCACAGGGAAAAGCTGCTCAGCCGTCCACCAGATGCAAGATCAGGACCGCGTCTCTTGAAACAACCGAGTGAACCTCGGAGGCTGGATACTACTCCCTGCGCATCCATTGGACAAGCTGGAGAAACAGAGCCGCTTGCCAAGGGTATCAACTCTAATGGTAGTCTAGCCTATCCAACGGCAGCGGCGCACGTCGCAACAACACATGGCTTGTGTGTCGAGGCGCGTGGGGTAATCCTGATTCCGCGATTCTTTCCGCATGCAATATCAAGGTCAGCTACCGCAAAACGATGACATTCATCCAAGGTTTTCACCAAAAAGTTCTCGAATCAGAATCGAAACACACTACGTTTACCTGAAAAGATGTGATGCAGTGCAGAGGTGCATGCACGACCTTTGCGTTGCGCTGTGACGACAAAAACATTTTCTGGGCGTTGGTCCTCTGGAGACTGGATCTTTGGCCCTTCAAATCTCGGTCCGCCCAAAGAGACGCCGTTCAGTCTACCCATGCTAGTTGAGGAGAAGGATCACGGAAGGAATTGAGATCTTCACACCTAGAATGCAAATCTCTTGGATTGACGAGAGCGCATCTTTGACAGAAGCTAACTAATTACACTGCAGTACTGGGGTATGCTCAAACTGATATCAGCTCAGCGGTCACTTGTGCTTTGCCCTGACCAAAGCTTCACTACAACGATATCGCTTACATGCGTTGAGAGATCGCACATCTAACTTCATTTGGCCTGCCGACTCATGTTCACTCCGTATCGTTCTCCTATAAGCTCTTGGGTGAAAAGCCGTACGATTAGGAGGGCAGTGGTTCGAATCCAAGTGTTCAGGATCTGTAATGACTGTGGTTTGGAACGTGTTTCGAGCCTGGCAGGTCCTCAATCCTATGTTGCGGAAGCACTCTCAGCGCAAGTGCCTGCCGAAGTCCCTGCGCTGAGAATTGCAGATGCCGATCGACCATGTGTTTCGATCATCGCTCACTGGTAGACCACGACTTCAACCGCAGTACATGTCAACTCTACTTGTTTCCATCTTCAAGCCGCACTACCGACATCGCGCTGCCGGTCCCAAGTCCTCCGTGGGTCACACTAAACGCAATAGGATAAGTTGCTAAGCGGTTAGACTAACATCCCTCTCCGTCACCACATGCCTTTGGGACTAGCGCACGTTCGCTTTACATCAGCTATCGCGTACGCCCAAGAAGCGTCTTCTCTGCCTTTGTTCCGTTTCGAATGGAATGGAATAGGACGAAATGGAACGATCAAAGTGATTGCATCTACAAAGTAGTAGATCGAGAGTGTTTGAGTTATCTTGTCGGATTATCCTTCCAACCACTCGCACTTGTTAGGGTTCAAGCGATTCATGCCATTCATCAATCTCGGGCGGAGGCAATCAGATACAAAGACCGGAGTAATGTATCCTCCAGGAGCAGGGGCTTGATCGTATTGTGCCTTGTACTCTGCATGGCAGCGCCGGTGTCTGACGGATCGAGCATCTCCCTCCCCCCAGACGACATTCCCCCTTCTTCTACAGATACACGAACAGAGTCTGAAGCCGTGTTCTTTGTGTATTTGGAGATGAATCTCTACTCCAGCAGTCACGCGTAGTCATTTCTGTGACGATCACAATCGCACATCAGAGATATCAATATCGTTCTGCTTTTCTCAAAAACGTCAAACCCAGCCTGATAGGAGGAGCGGGTCGATTCGCACAAACGTAGCCCTGCCATGAACCATCCAAATAAACTGCTCGTAGATCGGCTTCGCCGATATCTGCTTCACGGTTCTGATAGACCCGTGGTCGACTTCATAACGAGCGACTAGTGTCATAAAGTGTTGGTCCTTCTGTCGCGGCACGCCCGTGAGCACAACTGCCGCCGTCATGACACAAATGTCTACAGACACGTCGCAACCCGGAACTCTTTTCCTCTAGCCCTGATCTTACTAGCCTTCTCGTGCCCCAAAGTGTGTGATATAGAATCGATTACATGTTCTAATGCCTTGACGCTGTATAAGTAGGTCAGAACTTGGACCTCATCATAGTGTGATAGTCCCACTTGATAGATTCTGCACGTCAGTGCGGAAAGAGAGCGGTGAGATTGACTGGCGCAATGTGGGACAGTGGAGAAATTCTCCGAATACGCACCCTGATTGAGAAGTCATTCGGATATTAGAGCTCTGAAGATTGTGGTCACAAGAACCAACGCATGTACATACACTACGCACGTAGCTAAGGATCACGCTTCTCAGCAATAAAAATGAAGTCCTGATAATGCAGAGTTGAGATATGGTCACGCAGCTAACTGAAATGGGTCTTACACAGCAATACTTGATTGTCCGTTATCCTTCTCCATCGAAGCTCACAGGCTAGAACCATGTCGATTCAGGATAGTACCTTGTCAACACATTAGCGAAAGCTGGGAGCTACAGTATCTATCCCATTCGTCTATTCCATCTCAACGGAGTGATCATCTTGGTCACCGTGACACTGGCACGGCTGATGCGTAAGGGCCGTCTTTTTGGTAGCGTGGTGCGGTTCTCTGCCACATCATTAATCGGAACCTGTTTTATCAGCTACTTGTTATCTAGAAATGCAAACAGCAACAATGGCGATTGATGAGAGGGATGTCTACTTCGGCGACCCAATGAAATCGGGAAGCCTGTGAAGGCTTGAGACATATCGAGCTTGGCTCCGTGCGTAAATAGGGTTGAGTTACAGGTGTACTGTGTATCACGCCTTTGTACGGAGGGAGGCATCTCATGATGTTGTCTACATCTTTCGGCCGAGTAATTGAGGCTTGCCTCTCGTTGTTTTGAGCAGACCACGCATTGGAGCTGCCACTGCTCTAGCTAGCATCAGTTGCTCTTCGCCTCTCCAATAATTGGAGAACACGTTCCACTTCATGCAAGGAATCGCTGATATGATCAAACTCGTGCTGCGGTACGCATATTGCTAGTGTGGAATCATGTGAGGAAGAGCAATGCGATGCCTTCCAATGTACAAGGGCTCTGGATATGATCAGGCATCAAGACTGGATCTCTTGTATGGTAAGGCAATTTGCACATATCGATACACCCTGGTCTGCACATGCCCATACGACAAAGGTTATAGGCGAGTCGCTTCGACATTCAATCCTTCCAAATACTGAAACGAGCAATCGCTGCCGGAGTCTCGGTCCGATCTCTGACGATAGGGCGCTGTCCGAGACGTCATGATGTTGTGGCCGTCAAATGCGCACAAAGGACCGAAGAAAAGTTTCGTTGTTTGTTGCTCTATGTTCCAACGATGTTGTATGCGGCTTCCAGGAAAACTTCCGATGGCCGAAACGCACGGAAGCCCCGAGGGTGACATTACCGGCGCGGCTTGCAAGTTGCAACGTCCTTCGGTTCACGAGTCAGACCGCATGGCTGCTGATGCCAAGAGATCTAGAGACATGGCTCCACTTCCACTCTCCGCGCTCCACGGGTAAATCCTACCTATCGTTCCACTGACATACCGTCCCACCGAAGACTCACGTCCCGGGCCATTGCGCAGGGCTTGCTCACCCGGACTCGGCGAGCTCGGGACTTGATGAGGCGGGGCCTTTGACTGAGGGTGGGGCTGATGGAGGATGGAACACAAGGGCGGGCGGACCTCGCGGATTCTGAGCACGAATTATCACCAGCCGGACTCCTTTGCAGTTCTTGGGCTAACGTTTCCCTGGACTTAGTCTCACCTTTACCAGCGCACCGTTTGGCACCTGCCACCTGCTACCAACCGACACATAATTCCGAGGGGTCACACGAGGATACGATGTTGAAGTCTGCAAGTTGTATGAAGATGAAGCCTCGCACTAGATCTTTGCACAGCTAGCCGCAGAGGACGCTTTGAGTTGACAAAACCAATCCCTGGCCATCTATCTGACTTTCATACAAGACAAAGGTAGGCACTGAAATCGATCTTCAAGGATGTCACCAAGCCTATGCTCTACTGTCTCCGTGAGTCATGTTCGGCCGAACCTCTAGACACACATGTAAGGTGCTGGTATAATCGGCAGGGTGAGATGTTAAGAGCGGCATAGTCGAAGCTTGGAGAAATCAATCAACCGGTGCGAATTGATCTCGCCATGCCATGGCTTGCTCTAACGTAGGACAAGCTCTTCTTATCGACTCATGATCCAGCAACTTTTTGGACCATCGATGCAAACATCTTGACACCGGTTCGAGTACACCATGTCGCTATCGGTCATCGGTACGTAGAGCCACATGCAGGTATTCGAGGTAGTTTCACGAAGCAGGTGATACCATATCGTTTGCTCGACGTACTCAAATATGGCCAGGATAGGCGAACATGCATATTTTCCCAGTACAGATCCAAGAGCCTAGAGGAAGAGGCAGCACGCAAAGGAGATATGGCATTCATCCAACGGCTACGGAGACTCAGGGGCTGCCACCACATGGTTAGCCAGTACCTAGCATGCGAGTATGCACTCTGTGGAACAATTAGTGTGACAGCGTCACTCGGCCGCTGTTCCAGTCCGCTGGACCGCCGACACTCAAGTGCTGACTCCATATAAAGTATCCACTCAAACCAAGTCGCTGTTCAGCGAGACAGAGGCTCGGGTCAGCCGAACTCGCCCGCACGACAAGTACACTCGGGTTGTACTCCGCAGAGCTACAGTACTGTATCCCGAAAACGATAGATTCCTAACTTCTCAGTCTTCAAAAGTGTTACTCCTGCTTGGTTTATCGCGGAAGCCTCTCTTGCAACTGTGCTACTTACAATTCAGATGGCACAAGCATGTCCAGTTGTTCTGGTTCACGGCATGCAGGGAAGACAACATATTTCATAATTGGACTATGCTATGAACGGTTCTCGAGACCTTTGGACCTTTTCACGCGATCATATGCACAACAGAAATTATCTACCGGATCAATCATTTGAACAATGAAGCCTCATTGTACTGCTCCTAAAGAAGTAAGGACATGCCCGAATGATCAGATGTGGTGTATCCGATACGTAGCATTTGATGTGGTTTCGGAAGCTGCACTTAGGATGTAACTCTGTACCTTGTGGAGCTGTCTTGTCCAGATGTTTGCAGTCGAAGTCATGAATAGGTCATGAACAAGCCTGTGTCATGGCAACTGGGTGGCATTCTACGTGCTTGAACATCATGGCCAACAGAACGAACTACCTATCGCTCTTGTCGTTTTTGCTGTCATCTCTTTCTCGGGATTTATTCTTCCCGTTTCAGGGTTGCTCCTTCCGGCTCCAAATCCATGTTTGACCCATCCGCAGATCGCGCCCTCCTTGCTTGTGGCTACATTTTTCTGGTCTGCGACCACCTTCCTCTTCTACACACGTTTGACATGCTATTGTTGTGGTCTCAGTCTTCCAAGACCCTTGGCTATAATGAGCTTGACTCTTCTCATCGATCGAGTCGAGATAGAGGAAGATACCTGTGGCTGTCCCAGCCGCTCAATTCAACGAGCACCATGACGGCCAGTATTTGTTGACCTCTTTAGGTTTACCATCCACCACGACTCCGAGCCATAACAAATCTTGATCACCTTCTGCGTCTTCCGACCACAAGTACAATCACATCGTCCCGTCGTGTCGATGACAACAGCAGTAGCGATTGCTGTCTGTATCGTGCCTCACACTTCGCCCTTCCGCCTACTACATGTATCTTTCTATCTTGAAAACCACAACGTCAACAGCAAGACCTTACCTACGAGCCCCGTCTCGTCCCGTCCCTACGACCGTTATTTGTGCCCCGGAGCTGGTATTTTCGACAACCACGGAAGACGAACATCCAAAAGACCAGGAAGAAACATGGAGGATACGCACAGAGAGAAGATGGAACAATCCATGTCAACACATTCGCTGACCAACGGCAAGGAACTGGCAGTCAAGTATACGAGAAAGAGCAAGTAAACAGACAGGAAAAGGACGATAGCGCAGATGAGGGAGCAACTAGCAGCCAAAGATGGAAGTGAGAACACTTAAAAAGAAGAACCGAGCGACCGAACAGGCACAAAGGTGGAAGCGGCGATCAGACTCGAGAGGATAGAGCGATTGATTAGGTGCCGGTCACTCTTTCCTTTCGTTTGGTTCGCTCCATCTCTTTTCAATGCTCTTACCTCTCGGATTTGTATCGTCTGCATTTCTAGACCTTCCCTACTTGGCTGTCTTTCCATTGTCTTGCTGCGATACATCAGTTGCAAGTCCCCTTGACATTTTCCTCGGTTATCACTCCTGTACACATCGATCGTGCCTCAGATCAGTGATTTGTTTCTCACCAGAGAGGGGTATGATCTATTCAACTGTTTATCATCTTGTGTATGTCTCTCATGTATGCAATGATATTCTCTACTATACATCATGTTGACGCAGTCAGTTTCTGCGAGCGGAAACATGCAACCATGCAAGCAAACCCATCCATCAAGATAGACATAACGGTTGACGAAGCAAAAGCCACTTTTTACTCCAGACATTATGTCTTCTGCTATCATGAAAAACAACCTTGTTTGTTTTGTTGGAAATGCTCATAGTACTATGTTGTTTTGCAAGTGGCCTTCAGAATTCGACTTTTGTTGTTTCCTTTTTGTTATATTGCGACCGCAAACACAGCCCAGCACACCCCGTATCCCTACATAGCATCTGAAATATCGCAATGAATGCATACAAGCAATTAAACTGGTTCAAAGACTTATATGTGAACGATTAGACTCAAGATAGTGTTTGGAATGGCTGCAGTAGGGGTGACCCTGGTCGAGATGTCGTATCCGGACCAATGTCCTACTTTTCGTTTCAACAAGAAAGTGGCGATTGAGGGCAAGTAGGTTCGCATAGATATGCAGATAAATACGGTGAAGCATACCGCAGTGATTTAAAGCACTGTCGTTAGTACTTTGACTTTGTATACACCACTGACCAGCACACTTACTTACAACACTACACACTTGACCACTTCCGACGATGAGAATCTCCCACGAGGATCATAGCGATTTACTCGGCATGGTGTGATAAGACAAACGCTCAAAATATATCGCTGTGCTATGGAAAAAAGGGCCTGCCAACAACAGCAGTAGTTCTATCTATCCTACAAATAAGATCCTGAATTTTCCGCCTTAAATTTGAAAAGGGCTGCGACTTTAGCCAGCATGCTCGACAATCTCGCTGACGAGCTTGCCATCCTTGAAGTAACTGCGGAACTGCTCGGGAAGAGGGCACTCCTTGTAGTCCTCTTGCTCGGTCTTGGGAGGCAGGTTGACGTTGATGCTCGTGCACTTGGAGGTGTAAATCTCGGTGTTCAAGCTGTCCTTGGAAAGATAGATGGCGGCACCATCGACTTGGTCGAGCATGACAGTGGGAAGGCTACCCAAGACCTGGAGGCCGAAGTTGGGACACTTGATGACATCGACGGAGGAGATGAGGTCGTCGACGACGAGGTTGGTGCGTGGACTGTTGTCGATGCTGATGGCGTTGGCCTTGCCGATCAGGCGAATGCTCGTGTTCTTGCACTTTGTGATGAGAACAGACTGGGTGACGGTGACCTCGACTTCGACGAGACCCTCGGCATCTTCAAAGTTCTCGATGATCCACTTGTTGCCGTCGAGCTCCTTCTTGGGGTCCTTCTTTGGTGCGGGTTGTGAGATACCCTTTCCGCGGATGCTGTCGGGCTTGGGCTTGAGCTCGGGGCCTCTGCTACGGCTGCGGGTGATGCTGTCTTGGCTTCCTTTTCGGTCAGTGACGGTGGAGCCAGCGCGTAGCGAAGGGTTCTTGTGTGTCATCTCGCTCTTGTCGACCTTTCTCAGACCAGACGTAACAGACTCGCCTCTGTTCAACTGATCGAAAACAGCACCCATGTCACCACCACCAGCCTTGGCGGCAGGAGCCGGACCTGGTGGAGGTGGGGGAGCAGCGTTGTCGAAAGTAGGAAGTGGTGGCGGCGGAGGAGGTGGTGGGGGGCCGCCTGCACCACCTGGGGCCGGAGCGGATTGTGAAGGAGCGGAAGTGGGAGCAGAATCGGCGGAAGCTTCCTTGAGGGCCTTTGCGAGGTCCATGCCTTGAGGGTTCCATGTGACACCGGGCGAGTAGTGGGTGCGGATGTAGGATTGGAGGTTCTTCCAGATGGAGTAGTATGATTGAACGTAGGCGACGTGCTTGGGGTCCCTGGGATGTGGTCAGCAAGATGAAGCCTGAAGCATGGAGCGGTCGTGATTCACTTCTCCTTGTATTCCTTGAGCACCCTGTTTCCGAACAATTGCACACCTCCGAGAATCTCGGCAACGTAGTCGGCGGGCTTTCCCTCAAAGACGACCCACTGCAGACCACCCATACCCTCGGCGACCATGTTCAGGTGGTCCTTGAAGGGCGAGGCACGGTTCGAGTCCTTGATCTCGGTAACGGTGCCCATCTCTTGCTGAAGGTCCTTGATGAGTTCGGAGAAAGCTGGCGAGGTCATGTCGGGCTTCTTGGCCTTGTTGGCGACGACGAGATAGTGGCGCTGAGCAGCAAATGCGCGTGAAACAGCGTGTGCCTAGAGCGTGTTAGTCGAGGTGTGGTCGAGTCGTCGGCGGGTCATGGTCGTACCTGTGTCTCAATGTTCTTATCCAGACCTGATGCAGAGTCAAGGAACTTGGCGACATGTTCGTTGATCAGGCTGTCCATGTCCTGGATGGGCTTAGGGAGACTCGGTTGCTGAGGAGCGGGCGAGGCTGCAGTCGGAGCATTGGCACCATCTTTGGCGATTCCAGGCAGTTCGGGGGCGCTGGATGAGGCGGGAAGATGGGTGGCTCCAACATCGGCGACTGTGTTGCGAGGTTGGTCGAATGAAGCCGACGAGGTAGCAATGTCCTCAAGACGGGATGTCGCTGCCTCGAGTCTGGCGACGGGCGTCAGTAACGTGTGTGGTATGAATCAACAGCATGCCGGCAGACGAACCGCTTGATCAGCGTAGTGAGGTTGTGCATGCCGAGGTTACTCGTCGTTGTCGCCATGTTGAACAAATGGAATTGGTCACTTCGTACAAGTACAAGCAGTTGGTATAAGGAAGTCAAGTCCGAGTACGGATACCCAAGTGCTACTGTATTGTTGGACCCCCGGCCTGACGCTCCGCCGATGCACGAGCCCGGAGGCCCAGACACCGAGACCAAGCCACTTCCGTCGACGCCAACTTCGACACCATCATCTCGGATCCATTCACCACCCAAACACTCTTTGTTTCGCCTTTGTCACTCTCTTGCTTTGGTCGTCATGCATCCTATTGATTTCTGTACTACGGGCATGTTCATCATTGGTAAGTGGCCACCCAGTTCTGCCTGCTCCGTCTTCGCTTCGTCTGTATGATACCGTTTCCCCGGACAAGACGTTCGTTGGACAGACAATACTCGACCACCAGTCCTGGACACTTGTCTCACAAACTATTGCTCTAGACCTGCACACGTCTTTATTGCTGAGATAGGTGCTTCCTCGAATGCTAAGTCGTCTTTCGCAGATGACATTTACCCTTCGCCCTCTGCCCCTGACCAGACTCCCTTCCTGAACATTCCTGGTGGTGCTGGGACCTATAGTGCTTTGGGTGCTCGTGTGCTCTCTCCATCACCTCAATCAAAGCGTGTTGGCTGGCTTGTAGATGCTGGTCATGACTTTCCTTCGCTGTTACGTGAAATCATAGACTCTTGGGACACTGCCATCCTTCTGAGATCGCGCGACGGCTTGACCACCAAAGGCTGGAATGGCTACGGTGCCAATGAGCATCGCGGTATGTACAAACCCTTCTTGTAAATTGCCTTACTAAACAGAAAATCAGCATTCAAGTACCTGACGCCCAAGCTTCGTATCACGGCAGAGGACTTGTCGCCCGAGTTGCTGACTGCGAAATCATTCCATTTGATCTGTGCTCCGGCGCGTTGCATTGAACTGGTTGAAGGGATCAAAACTCGAAGGGCTGAGCTTGGACAATCACTCGAAGAGCCTCTTTTCATTTGGGAACCTGTACCCGATCTCTGCGTGCCTGCCGAGTTGGACAACACCATCAAAGCGCTCGAGCATGTCGATATCATCAGTCCCAACCACGCAGAGCTATCCAATATCTTCTCAGTTGTTGGCAACACAGAATCTGGGGACGTAGATGGTCAAGTCATCGAGGACTGCAGCTCAAAGTTGCTCTCTGGCCTTTCTGCATCTCGAGCATCCAAGGTATCAGTAGTGGTCAGATCGGGCAAGGATGGGTGTTATGTCGCTTCAGCGTCCAAGAAAGCATGGCTTCCGGCATTCCACGCACCGACCCCAGACAAGGTGGTTGACCCAACAGGCGGAGGTAATGGTTTCCTTGGAGGATTGGCAATAGGCCTCGTCAGAACGGGAGATGTAGTCGAAGCATCCAAATGGGGCAACGTAGCAGCAAGCTTCATGATCGAACAAGTAGGAGTTCCAGTGTTACAAACAGAAGGAGGAAAAGAGAGGTGGAACGGAGTGGTGGTAGAAGAAAGAATGAAGGAGTACTCGATGCGATGCGAGACTGAGGGAAGCAGATAGACAGTAATGGTATTGGTCAACCTTTTGAAAAAGAAAAAAATGTACAAAGTGAAAGGCCCCGAAACTCCGAATTAAATCATGTAGACGTGCATGGGTCTACTCGTCCTTGGGTGCAAGTGTTCTCTCGTGTTCGCGAATTTGACGGCTCCAGCTGTGCGTGTGGTCAGTATGATGCTGACTCGTGGTCTGGGGGTTCGGGAAGTATGTACTATCTGCTAGGGAAGAAACGGCCCTGCTCGGGCATCTTGTAGCGGTGTTCGCGGTCGGCGCTCAAGCTGAAGAAGACAGCAGCGACGGTGAAGACGGCAAGGCCCATGACGGCAGTGTTGGCTTTCCAGTTCTTGGGTTGCGAGTACCAACCACCAGCGGGGGACCAGACGTGCTTGGGGTAGCTATGGAAAGTTAGAGGTTGTACAAGTCGAATGCGATAGCAGTTGGCAGGTGTAAAGGGTGCGGTGAGGGACAATTGAGCAGTTTTGGGGAGTGGGTGGTTGCATGGCGGAGGAGGGTTCGGAAGTGTGTCGAGACGGCGGTAGGGACTGTAGACGAGGGAAAACGTACGGGATCTTGTCGCCGGCCATTTTGAATTGCGATTGAGAGGAAGTCGAGAGAAGTGAGGAGTTGGGTGGTGTTCTGATAGACAGCTCTTCTGACGAGTCGAGTTGCTTGTCGATGGACTTCCGCTGACGGGGCCGCCAAGACATGCAATGAGGACCGTGCATGGTGGTAGTTGGTGATGTCTGGCAAAAATCTTGCCCGTCGACGACGAGGTCCAATTGCAACACCATGAAGCGCATTGCAAGTCAACACATGCGTCGCTCGCTGCTGTCGCCGCGGAATCTCCGCCTGTCATCGCCGCTATCTTCCATCTCCTCGTCTCGCCGGTGCTTCGCCCTGTCCGCCCGCCTCTCCCAGCATGCCCCCGTAACAGCGGCGCCCGCCATAGCATCCGAAGCCGTCCTCGATACTCCCTCGACCGACTCGCCAGTCGATCTTAACAAGTCGAGTCGCGCTGGTCGTGAAACCTCTCCCAAGCTCAGCGCTCTTCACGCCCGTCTCTCGCTCCCGCCGCGTTTCCCGCACGCTTCTCTAGCTCGCTGTCTCGTACATCCCTCAGCCGACCGCAATCCTCTCAACAACAATGCCTCTCTCGCTGTCCTTGGACAAGATCTTCTCGCATACTACACTGCTGAGTGGTTGATGTGTAACTACCCTCGCCTTCCCATGGAGGTCCTGTTTGCCGCCCAATACGCTTACTCTGGCCCACGTACTCTGTCCGCCATGCGCGAGGAATGGGGTGTCGAGTCTGTTGCCGCCCCTGGTCCCGAAGTCGATCCCGGTCTTTTGCAGTTCACTCGCCGCCAGGCCGGTAACGCCATGGCCGAGGGCGGTATGGCCCGCTTGAAGGATACTCAGACCTCAGACAAGAAGACTGGTACTGGCCGTGCTAATGAGCAGTGGAACTACCGCCGTGGTACCTCTTCTCGCATTGTCTACGACAATCAGTTCGGTGACCTGGCAGAGCACGCCGATAACCCTGTGACCACTGCCAACGCTTCAACCCCCCCTGGTCCTGTCACCACCGAAGAGGCTTCGGCTACCTTTATCAACGCCGTCTTCGGTGCTCTCTACTTGCACGCCGGTGCCCAAGCAACCCAGGCTTTCCACCAAGCTCATATTCTGTCGCGTCATATTCCCCTGCATACTCTCTTCTCCTTCACCCACCCAACTCGCGATCTTTCGCGCCTGTGTCTTCGTGAGGGCTTTGAGTCGCCAGTTGCCCGCCTGCTCTCCGAAACTGGCCGTCACTCTCGCAGTCCCGTCTTTGTCGTCGGTGTATACAGCGGCAGCGACAAGCTAGGAGAAGCCGCCGGCTCAAGTCTGGACGAGGCTCGTGTGCGCGCAACTGCCGCCGCTCTGCGCGCATGGTACCTCTACTCGCCCCCTCGCGACCACATTGTTCTGCCCAGTCAGTCTGCCACGACTCAATGGCGACCTCAAATGGTCGACGTTGGCGAGGTTGTTACTTGAGGATTTTAACGACATGTAAATTTCTGTACCATTAGTTATACCTGCGTCCACAGGCCAGAGGTGCCGCGGACCATACCGCTCCGATTTAGGACACCCGTTCCGCCAGCTTCTATGCTATCCAAGCATTGTATCCTGTGGCGCGCCAAAAGAGTAGGGGAGACAATTTGACTCTCCCTGGTTGTATTCTCTGCATACGGATAGGCGTCAAGGATGGTGGGCTGTCAATTTATCAGGAGTATCTATGAATCTCCCTTGAAGATCCGAGGGTTTCTGTGTGTAAATATCCATTTTTTCTTCACAAACTGTACAATCATCCATCATGTCTTGTGCCAATCTTTGTACCCAGCTGGCACCGATTCAGCCTTCTTCGCCAACAGCTCTGGATGCTCATCATCATCTACGCATTTCTGGAAATCATACCGAAGGTCCAGTCAAGTAAAGCCGAGCGATGCCGAAGCCGTCAAACACCATCTCGCGTCTCCGATGCTGAGTCACGCCCTATGAAGCACATCAGTCAACAGTACGCGAGGTGGCTTTCCATCAAGGTCGACCCTGCCGAGTTCTCCGGACCTCCACACGCCCTTGTATCAACATCACTGCATATTGCGAATTACTTCATGTAGGAATCGTACGATTCAATTCTCATCCGTCTCCCTGTCCAGCTCGCCATGCGCGGTTTCTTCTTTGCTTGCAGTCAGCTTGGTAAGCCAAAGCCCAGGAATATATACGGCATATTTGGTGGAGCTGAAGATGGTGGTGGTGACTCAGCATGGTCAACGATTGTGGGGTATCTTATTGCGGTGATTCGCTTTCGGCCTTCTTGATCCTTCTCGTTCTTGTCACAAAACAGGTCGAATGTCAGCCTATAGGGCTGATAGTCGCGTTTTCTAGTCGCGGTATGCCTACCACACGTCTGGGTCGAAACGTCAAGAAAAAGGCGTGAAGGATTGCAATCACCGCCTACCTTGTTTGTAGAGTCACAAGGGCGTAAGGTGAAGACTCAATTGAGTACACGAGGAGTCATTGTGGCTTTCTTGTTGGTTGAGCGGTTTGCCAGAATTGCATAAATAGTTAGCGGTAGGTTCTTTGTTGTTGCCTGATCATACCATCTCGAAGTAGCAGCTTTTGCAGTCGATCTAACTGTACTGTTGACCTTGTACCTGTGGATGATTGTCAGACCATTTGAATCCTTCTTCATCTTCTGTCAGATATAGTATCTGCTGCATCGCCAAGTTTGAACGACATCACAACTCTCTACCATTCTAGTCGACAAAACCACAACACAGATCCACCTGGAAATCAAACATTTATCGACTTGACAAGATGCCTTCCAACCCCTTTACCCGCCTCACATCCTCTGCTGGTTCTTCAGACACCGCCTCAATCAACACAACATCCTCCACATCATCACTGGCAAAACTGCTAAAGAGGAACCCATTCTCTTCATCCTCTTCCACCACCACCTCTGATACAACTTCGACCGCCGCCTCCACATCAGATACGACGACCAAAGCCAAACCAGACAAGAAGGAAAAGTCAGCACTATCCCCAGGAGAAAAGCAAAGGATCAAACAACAAGATCGTATGAGTATGCAGGCACTGGCGACTCATGCAGCTTTCAAGTGATGCATTTGTGCAAGACGAAGACATGTCGACAAATCCCCCGACTAGAGATAATGAGGTCTGACGGCTCTCTGAACAACGGATTGAATCGTGATTATATGGCTAGAGGTGGAAAGCAGCAGTGATGAACCACATTGGAGGATTGATAGACGTCATAAAGTGTTGAGTAGTCGAATGGAGTGGAAGGGGGAGTGAGTTGGGAGTTGAAGAAAAAGCAGTCGAGCAAGTTGCTAAGGTGATGCGTTGAAGAGTTGGTCGCGGAAGAGAGTGTGCTCCCCGAAGTAGTACGAGTAACGATAATGCTTTTAAATCTCCCGGTTCCAATTTCCCCTTCGTCCTCTCCACATGTGCCTGCCATCGTTGAATCTCGAAGGGAGTTCCAAGAAGGCAGGAGCGCACCCAACCTAACCACAAGAAGCTAAGGTTTAGACCGCTCCTTCTCTTCTGAACGAGAGGTCCAGGGGGTTACAAGAGATGCGAGGAACTCATGATAGCAGATCGAGAAGGATGAAGTGGAAAAAGGCTGCGATTTCGCTCATGTAAAACATTAAAGAACTTTCTACTCCTGATACGCCCCACCCCTACTCCTTT
Organism: Aureobasidium pullulans EXF-150; assembly: GCF_000721785.1. Classification (NCBI taxonomy): domain Eukaryota; kingdom Fungi; phylum Ascomycota; class Dothideomycetes; order Dothideales; family Saccotheciaceae; genus Aureobasidium; species Aureobasidium pullulans. Next base: position 781,040 of record NW_021941031.1, on the reverse strand, counting down.
GTTCTTTTGTGGATATCATGCTGTGTCATTCATTCGCCGAAGGAAAAAAAAAACCCCATTTCCCATGTTCGCCGAAACCAATCGAGATTTGAAAGTCGAGGGAAGGGAAAGAAATGAAAACGTCGTGCTACCCGCTCGCACACAATCAGCCACTCCTCTCTCTACGAGCGATAAAGTAGACGATCAAATTGCGAGCACTCTCCTGCAACCCATTCTTCTCCAGCATACCCCAGAACTCGCTCTTGGGATCGCCTGGAGCAGAGGCATCAGAAGGCCAGCTCATGTGCAGTTGCGTCGCCAGCTCAACAGAAGACTTGCGCACCTCTGCATCCTTGGAGCGCAAAGACACTACAGCAACGCGACCGGCACGTTCGCCCAATTCCTTTGACAAGGGAGAAGCAGTAGCCGTGGTGGAAGCGAGCAGAGCGGCCAGATTGCGGAGAGCCAATGCCATGGCTTTATTCTTACGCACCATACTTTCATCGCCATGTCTGGCTTGAATAGCAGCAACAGCTCCGTCGAGTTCTTGCTCTTGGGTATCGTAATCGGCTTCTTGCACGCGATTCTCAAGCCACTGGATGATTGCTCTCTCGCCCTCGTCCGGGTGAATTTTAGCCACGATGTCGCTAGCCAGAGCTTCTAGATCCTTGACTAGGAGGCCAGAGCCTTCGACGTTCTGACGTGCGTCTAGTGCGCCGGTGAGGGAGCGAGAGTACCAACGTCCTGCGGCAATCCACTTTCTATAAGGTGATTGCTGTGCGTTGAGCACAGTTCTCATCACACTGGTAGCCTGTCTTCTGAGTTCTTGCGAGTGTCGGACGTTGGGGTTTGCTGCAACGTCGGAAGACTCTACAATGTACTCGAGCAGAACACTGCACAAGTCGTCGAAACGTCTGCCTTCTCCGACCGAGCCGAAGATCTCGCCGGACTCGGATGACTTTATCAACTCGAGCACTTTTCTAAATCCATGTGCATCGAGAGTGCGTCCACGGATGCGCTCGATGCCGGACATGAGCAGTTTTCTAGAGCGCAAAGTTTCCTGTGGTGTTGAGTCTTCCGTTTCCGGCACCTCGTCTCTGTTGGAGCCTTCGGCGATGGAAACTTGGCTGAACTCATTGACAGGCACCTCACTCAGGACATTGCGAGCATCTTGTGATTGCTGCACCTTTTGTGCTTCCGAAGCCTCAATACCCTCCATGAATGGATCCTCGTGGATCTGGAAAGTGGCTTCCTCAGACTGAGGAGCAGAAGGCTCGATTTGAGCTGCTGGAGCCAATGTGGGCACAGGAGATGCTCTAGCGCTTGCAGTCTTTGGTGGGCTGACTGGACGAGGGCTGGCCCGCTGACTGATAGTGATGGGCGAATCATTTCTGTCCGATGCGCGACGTGTATATTGCGGTGCTGCAGGCTGTATATCTGCGATGGGATCAACATTTGAAAGTTGCGATGGGCGACGCTCAAATGAAGGCATCTGGGTTCTGTGCACAGTGGGTAACTCCATAGTAAAGGTGTCATCCGCGATTACAGGGATCACGCTATCAACGGAGGCAGACCCGTTTAAGGTCGGTCTACGAAGTGTCGATTGTGGGGAAGTTGGAAGATGACTTCTTGTCGAGTTTGGAGAGGTGGGAAGGTGGCTCTTGTACGAGGAAGTCGGCACAAAGGAAGCAAAGTCATCTTCTTTGGGCGCTGCTGGCTGCTCCGATTTGCTGTCTCTGCTCGAGGGTCGACTTCTGTTTGCAGCTGAGCGTGGAGACAGGTATGACTGACGGAATGGACTCAGCGCCGGGCTACTTCTTTCGCCGCGGTTCTTGCTTGCAGATGTGTTGGAGACAGCCGTCGCAGTCTCTTGTCGTGGACTGGTAATGGGGCTTTTGATGGATGGTGTCTCGGGTCTGGCTAGTCTGCGGCTGGCATAAGGGTCTGCTGTAGCAGGACGAGGCAGCTCTGGACGCCTGACAGGTCGTCTCGCAGCTCCAGACATTAGTGCGTTGGGTTTGTTGCTGGTAGATGTGGAGGAAGAGGTGGAAGCAGCTGAAGGCACGCGTGCAGAAGCCGGTGGCGCGGCGGAAGGTTGACGAGCGGATAAATTGTTCGAGGACTTCGACCTCACCGTAGTTGGCGATACAGTGGCCATGGCCGAGTTGGGACGACTCTCAGCTTGTGCCTTCTTTCGCGCTGCTATGATTGCGTCTCGAACCGAAGATTTCGAGGCAGCACCTGCTCTACTCACAGTGGAGGCGCGTAAAGTCGAAGCGTGTGAAGCACCAGTAGTGGGAGCGTTTGGATTTTGTGGGTGCTTCTCAAGAGCCGTCTTTGCTTTTGGATCGAGAGTGTTCATGATGAGGTCAGCTCTGTTGGGCCAAACCTTGGCCAGAGCCCAGTAGGTGGCTCGCATGGCCTCCTTGACCTTGGGCTGAGAGTCGTTGAGGCCATGCTTTACACACTTCTCAGCAAGTTCGAGACCTCCGGTGCTTTCGAAGTGCGACTTTGCGCCAGCCTGTCTGCTGAGGATAGTGCGGAGCCAACCTGAGGCGAAAGTCCTCGGCTGAACGTTCTTGTCCTGACAGGCAACCCAAACGTGTTGCATGGTACGGATGTTGTACGATACGTATTGGTAGATGGTGTCGACAGTCTGGTTGCCGTTCTGAGCAGCAATGTTCTTTGTAGCTGCACACATCTTGATGAAGGTTTGCAGGTAGATCTCGACCATTGGGTCAAGAGCAGGACCCAGGGTTCTGGCCAGCTCTTGTACCATAAAGCAACCGTTACTTGATGTTGTCGTTCTGAGAGAAGTTGCAACCTTGATGATGCCGGCCTGCATCTGTTTCATCGAAGCCATAAACAGAGTGTGATAATCGGTGGGAGCGTTTCCTTTGAGCAGTCTTCTCATCTTGGTCACGCTCTTATCGCGGTTTCCCCAATTTTCCTCGCTCTCCCTGCCTTCGAAAAAGGGCAGCATATCGCTGAAGGTGTCTTCTAGTTCTCTTTGCGAATGGACGAAGATGGGGTCCATTGGAATCTCCTCGGGTGGCGGGGCTCGAGCGGCTTCGCTGTTGATGCTTTCGGCGAGGTGTGGATCGAGGGCAGGTAGGGAGCGAGTTGAATGTGACATGTCTGGTGCAGGCGCGGAAGCCTTGTCTGAATCGATTTGTGTAAGGATTTGAGATGCGATGCCTGTGCGTACGCCGTGCAGGTTCAACTGCTTCTTCAGGTCGGCTTTTGCGCGGTCTGGCGCATGGCTACGGGCGAATTGTTAGTGGAGCTGAAAGATGCTCAATAGGAGCGACATACCGGAAAAGGTCCACCAGAGCGCTCTTTGCTGAATCCCGCACTGCGCCGTCGTGATCCTCGAGATTGGCGACCATCAGAGGCACAAAACTCTTGAAAGGTAAGGCTTCGTCCCGGTTCATACGCACAACCCAGTGCATGGCTGCATCCTTTGCGCGTACATTTCCAGTGGGGATGACTTCATCACGGACAATGTTCTCGACGTCCTGGGGACAGAAGTGCCAGGCATCGGCGAATGCTTGCGACGCAGCGTTGCGATGGTTCTCGCGAAGGTCGCCCAATCTCTCTTGCAAAGCGACGAAGAGTTTGGGGACGTGTTGTGAAATGGCAGTACCGTCGGGGTCCTGGATCTTCAGGCGCTTAATAAGATGACCCAGCGTGGTGAAGGCAGCAGTGGCAAGGGTACTGGAGGCTTGTTGGGTCAGGGCGACTCGGAGACACTCGAAGATGATGGGTTGCGCATTGTCGGGTACTCGGTGGTGCTTGATGTCAGACTTGAGATTGTTCAGCTGGGTGAGTTTCGCATCCGACGCGGCTGAGGAGCGCTTGAGCGTCGTCAACAGAGTCGTGGCCTGCTGGTCCATGGCGGAGCGAGGCGGAGGTCGCGTGAGGGGCGGTTGTCGGAGGTCGAGGACAGTTGGCGCAAGTATCTGGCAGAGAAAGACAGAGTGGACGGGCTTTGGGCGCTGTTGTTGTCTCCCCACGCCGGAGTATAAACAACGGCTTGGAGCTGAACCTTGTAAATCCTCCCTCTGCTTTAGCCGCGATTATGCACAAACTCAGCCAGCCTATCCTTGCAGTTTCCCAGGTTTGTTTGTTTGTACCTGTTCTTTGTCTTTGTAATCAATTTCACTTGTGTTTCTCCAATGCGACGATTCGATTCTAGAAAATGTCTAGGTCTGACGCAACTTTAGTCGGTCCCGAACGGCTTTGGGCTTATCTAGCCTATCGCAAACGCCAAGCTTTTCACATCTACTCCAAACTCAGAGGAACGCATTCGAAACCATCTGATATACAACTATGTAAAAATAATACCTCCGTCAACAACTTGCGTTTGCCCGGTAATGTAGTTACTGTCGGGGCCAGCAAGGAAGGAGACCAGTTTGGCTACGTCCTCTGGCACAGACACACGACCAAGAGCAATCAACTCATCTGTATATTTCTTGATCGTTTCACCCTTCTTGATGACTTGGCCCAGATCATTGCCACGTTTCTTGCCGAGCTCCTCGTCGATCAGATCCCACATGGCTGTGCCGACAATGCCAGGTGCATACGCATTGACGGTAATATGATGTTCGGCCATTTCCATTGCATAAGCCTGTGTGAGTCCTCGGACTGCCCACTTGGACGCCGAGTAGTGCGAGAGGAGTGCGAATGGCTTGAAGGCTACAATCGATGCAGCAGCCAACATCTTGCAAGGCGCCTCTGCAGTGCCATTACCCTGTGAGATCATCTGTCGTGCTGCAGCGCTGTAGCAGTTCTGTACGCCAAATACATTGATTCGGAACATGCGTTCGAAATCTTCGGTCGTGAGGTCCAGCAACGGCTTGACTTGAGCAATTCCTGCATTGGCAATCCTGCAATCAGAAAAGTCAACGACCAATTCAACACATTCTCTCACTGCAAAAAGGTGATAATCATATGGGCAAGAGACAAAAAATACGCTCCCCCGGACAGGCTTGAACTGTCAACCTCTCGATAGCCAGTTTCGAAGAATCGAAACCTAACAGTCGAACGCGCTAGCCAATTGCGCCACGGAGGAATTGAAGAAGTTGTACTTCTCGTGGCAGGCTTGGTTGGGCCTGGTTGCGGGGTGGCGAAAACTTTGCGTATATATCGCCTCAGGTGTCCGAGCGTCTTGTGCTTTGACTGCCAACCAGCCCGAGTGCTTCAATCTGATGTGCATGATGGACAGATCCCAGCTCTTACATACTACAGCTTGCTAGGCATAACTCATGCTCGCTGTGAATACATGGAAATGATGAGAAAGGTTGTTGACAGAAGACTCGACTTACATTGTGTTCAACGGGCCAAGCTCTTTGACACTCTTTTGAATTACAGCCTCCACTTGCGAGAGGTCTGAGACATCGCCGACAGCTCCGACAGCATTGACGCCTGCTGACTTGACCTGGGAGACGACCTCATCAATGCCTTGCCTATTGGCTTCGACATCGTTGATGCATAGATTGTAGCCGTCCTGGGCCAAACGGAGAGCGATCGCCTTGCCGCTGTCTTGCGTGTCAGCATTGGGAAGCAAGATTGGAGTCAACATGGTCAATCACATTCCACGACTCGCACCAGTGACAATGGCTGTCCTCTTGTCCTCTCTTTGGAGGGTGCTTGCAAAGGTCCTGGCCTGAGAGGTAATGAGGGACGTCCTAGCGGAGTTTACAGCTTGCCAGGCTGCTCTAGAGGCGATTCGTGCGACCATGATAAGCTATGGGCTTATGGGATGAAGCTGTTCAACGAGTAGAAGCTACAGGGAATTGGAGGTCTGAGAGCTGGCGAAGAAGTAGAGAAGAGTAGGAAAGCGAGGAAAGGCAAGACCGGACAGTTATGTGAGAGACGGGGTTACGGAAAGACAAGCAGGGCACAGCTAGGTGACCCCTCTCCAAGAGGCAGTTGAGGATTCACATGAACGGAATGATTTCATTCGGAATAGCGATCTGGTGAGCTGAAGGAGGAGAGATGCATGCCCCGCATCTTGGCCAGCAATAGCAGTCATCCGGGGTTGCGGGAGGAAGACGATGATCCGGAATCTCATAGCTCGTGGTGTGTTTGTCCGAAAGACGAGAGAGATGAGGCAGATGGTGGATGGTAGATGCGGGGTTCCACCTGTGTGGCTACTAGCTGCTTGTAGGTAGGAAGCATTGGTAATTCTAGGAAGGAAGGTGGAGCGAGAGATTGATTAGATACAGCCAACTCGGGGGTTTCGGGCTAACAAGCAAGTCGTCTTTGTTTTGGTCGGCGACAATTGCAGCGTGACAGGATCCAGAATGTCTAGACTTGGAGGAGCAGCGAGCAGTCGCAACTTGAGTCTGACAGAAGAGCTCGAAAGGCTTGAACAGTCAATCACCTTGACGCTACAGGGTGGGTTGAATTGATTCTCAATGTCTGGCTAGGATTGACGTGTTTGGCAGAAATCGACCACAACTTCAGCAAGGCGCATCGCATTGTAACATCAAGCATTCTACCCGTTGTCGACCAATATGCCCAGCACTCTCGCGATGTTTGGGAAGGCTCCCGCTTCTGGAAGCAGTTCTTCGAGGCATCGGCCAACGTCTCCCTGTCGGGCTACCAGGAGGGCGCATTAGAGGAGGATGTCTCCCAAAACGACACAACCGCCCAGGAGACTAGCTACGATCATGACGCGTCAGTAGAGGACCTCGCCGACCGAACCACGACTCCTACGGGCCATGATTACGCTCACGACCAAGATGACGAGACGTCCATCATCGACTCTCCTTCAAACACAACCGGCGTCCACAGCACTCCTCAGATCAAAACCAAGCCCAAACACTTCGCTTCCCCTTCGCCCGTCAAGCCGCAGTTGTCAGATCAGATCAGCACACCTATGCGCGACTTGAACTTCCAGTCATCATCTCCATTCGAGCCCCCTTCAGCCTACCAGCCTTCAACCGCCCAGCGCCAACAGAACCCCGACCCCTTGATGCATCGCATCATGGACCGCAACTTCCGCATCCAGGCTACTCCACACACTGCTCGCAAGCAACAGCGTCCCGCTCCGATCGAAACCCCTGCCACTGCTCAGCAGTCCCACACTCAGACCCGCACTCGCAACTTGTTTGCCGACAGCAGTCCCATGAGCAGTCCCGAGATGGCTGCTCCACAATTGCGCTCCGACCTATTCTCTCCTCAGAAGTCTCCCAGAAAGACCTACCAGCCGCCAACCACCCCCGGTATCTCTGTTCAAACTCCTGGTCGCGACATCATGACTAGCACTGGCCGTGCTTTGTTTACAGACACCAAGGACAAAACCACCCGCACCCTCTGGGAATCTGACAGTGATGGCGACGACGACTTTAGTATCAGTCCTCCTAAGACCATGCAGTTCCACGTTCCTCAGTCCCGTCTCATGCAGACACCAGCAAGAGAAGCAAGCAGGATCATCGTCGACGACTTGTTGGCTACTGCCGGCGCTGACCGTACCGAGTCCATTGAGGGTGATAGTGTCCCCGATATCAGCCCGGGTCTCGTCAGGAGAAAGTGGGACGATGATGATACTTTCTAAGACACCTGTTCTGGAGATACACTTTCAATACTAGTAAAATTATCACTTGCTTGGAAGATATTGCTTGTTCGGCGCCGTGGTCGCGTAAGATGCCGCCGTACTACAACTCCCATGTCCCCAGTTATACCCCGCCCAAGTACGCCGTAACCATACATAATAAACAAAAGACCTTGATCACTCAACTAGAAGAACAGCAACTCATCATCGCGCCAGCCTTGATTCAACAAGGCAGCATGGCAACTCTTTTCCAGCGCCTCGGGTCCACAGATCAATACCAACGCTTGTTCGGTCGGATCCAGCTTGAGCACTTCTTTGCTGGCGTGTTCGGCGAGTAGCGGGGCAGCGATGCGTCCCCTGAGACCATCCCACTCATCTGGGGCTTGAGTGAGCGTGTACAAGAGTTTTGCTTTGTGCTCATTGTCCTTGGCAAATTGGTCCAGCTCGCCCTTGCACAGGATGTCTTCGACAAGACGATTGCCGTCAAGAACTGTGCATTTTGTCTTGTCATCAGCATCCTGCATGACTGCACGGAACACTTGGTAGATAGGTGTGACGCCTGATCCACCACAGATCATGACGAATTGTGAGATCTGGCGTGTGACACCATTGACGGCACAGAGACCTTGACTCAAGTACTCGAATTTGCCTATCGGGCCTTTGAAGTCGACGAAGTGGCCAATAGGTAAAGAATCCAAGGCTGTCGACATCTTTCCTCCTTCTTGCGTGCCGTTCTTGAAGTAAACCTTGATCAAAATGTCCACAAAGCCCTTCTCGGCTGTCTCGGAGATTGGTGTGTAGGATCGGATGATGGCCTCGCGTGTCACTGGATCGCGCAAACGCATCATGAGATGTTGACCAGTGGGGAGGCCGAGTCGCTGGTCCTCAGTCTCGAGCTTGAATCTGAAGACACGACTGTCCCAGGATACCGTGGTCTTTGACTGCAAAATTGCTTTCTTCCATGTGCGTGAATTCAAGAAGAATTCCGATGGTGTTGCATTCTCGTCTGGTTGGACCTCCTCACCGCTCAGTGCTTGTTTGCCTTCTTCGTCCAGAGTGCCGATGTGATAGTCCGGCATCATGGCTTTTGCAGTCTCACTGTGGATAGCCATGAACTCGTCGGTGCTGTCCAACCCAGCTGCTGAAACGATACTCTGTGCACCTCCAGGATGTCCTTCCAAGAACGCCGTGCCATCGTAAACTTCTCCATTCACAACGAACCATGGCTCTTTCTCCGTGTCGTGTTTGCGCAAATCGTCAATCGTGATCTTTTTGTCTATTCCGTCCTTGATCATCTTGACCTCTTGTGCCGCTTCTGTAACAGGCTCCGGTGCTTCGGAGCTTCCGAGTTGTTCGCCCCAGTAGCCGTTGGCGAGGTTGCCTCCTAACTTCTTCACTCTTTCCATCCAGCCGCCAGGCATCAGAGCGGGTTGAGTGGGATGCTCGAAACGCAGATAGTCGTTCTCGCGATGGATGGCAATGCGGAACCAAGGATTGTTCATCATACCCAGAACACTCCAGTACATGTCGCGAGGCTGCACGTTCATACTCTCATCCATAGCTCGGCACATGATGTCTTTTGCGTCTTTCAGGTCATCGACCGGGATATCGATGTTCCAGAATGCCCAGGAAAAGCAGCTTTCTCTCCACTCCATGTCCAGTCTGCCACCGTAAAGGTCAACTGGGCCAGCGTCGCGGTACCTGTCTTCTGCGTAGTCGACATTGGCCAGACGCCAGCTCTTGCCTTTGTCCAAGGTAACCTCCACACGAGTGATTCGTCGACCACCGCCACCATATGCGTATCCTTTGACTCGATAGTTTTGTGGTGCGCCAACTATGCATAGTTGCTCTTCATGCACCGGGTGTGCCATAGCGGAGTTGGTCGAGAGATCATAGATGGCATATCGCTCATCCATCCACCAGTCCTTGTTGTTGGCCGATTCTTCTGGCGACACGGTGGTTGGCAGCACTCGGTTGTCGTAAATGTGGTACCAGTTGTCGCTAGGCTTGTCGGTGATGATGAGCTTCTTGAGCCATTTCACGCTACGGCCTCCGATTTGGCCAGGAATGATGGCTCGTAAAGGTTTGCCGTGGTCTGGCGTCAGCATTTCGCCGTTCATCTTGTACGCCAGCATCATGCCTCTGTTGGGATCCAACGCCCAATTGAGCTTGACAGAGGTTCCGTAGTATCCATTGGGCTGTCACGATTAGTACAAGCTTCAATGTTGAACATGCAGAAGCGTCTCACCAATTTGTCAGCACCCTCCATACACACATATCTTGCTCCTCTCTTTAGTCCGGCCTTCTTCAAAATCTCATGCATCATAACACCAGTCCACAGTGCATTGGAAACACCAGCTGCACCCCAAGAAAAGCCTTTGGTCTTACGAACAACATTCTGCTCCTTTCGTCTATTACCAGCACAGACGAGAGTTACAGGACATGTGATCTGGTCATATTCTCTGACAAGGTCTTTGAATTTGATTGTGAGTGGGTTTTGAACAAGTCTAGCATCATTTAGTGACAACCTCCTTGGATCTCGCAAGAAATATCCTTACCCTTCTACTGTGAACTCCCAATCGGGGATGTCTGCGTCGTTGACCTGGGGAACGGGACCGTGGTTTCTCACATAGAAAAGCTCCGGACTTGTCAACCATCCTTCGTTGTAAAGATCTGTGAGAGGGGCTTCACAGTTGAACGGGTGGGCTCCAGTCAGTCGAATCAGTCGTGGGTCTCGTGGGAGCCATCCATCTGGTGTCTTGTGGTCTAGCGGATTGATCTCGGTGGGTGGGTGTGATGGTGGTGGCAAAGCGAAATCTGTTGATTCTACTTTGCCGCTTGATTTCTCCGAATCACTCAGATCTGAATCTGGCGGTGTTGGTGGAAAGTCCGCAGATACCCTTCGGAGATGCACACGCTCTTCCTCTGTTGCTTGAACGGCGGCCATCTTGAAGGTCCAATCTTGCAAGAAATTTCAAGGATAGATGCTGGACAAAATCGGGGCACGAGAAACCAAGAAAGAATGTTGTAGGTATGGATTGAGTTCTGTTTTGGATATGATTGTGCAACGAGGACCGATTTACGAAATCAGAATAAAACGAAAATGTCCCCGGAGAAAGGCTGACCACAAGAATGCCTACAATTTAGATGCCAAGAACGGTCAAAGGCTTCACATTCGTCATACCGGCATGTCCAGACATGTTGTGGGCGGAGAAGCAGAAAAAGAGCCTCACTAAACTACGATCACAAGTTACCGCGGAATTGTTTGTGCTGCAACCGGGTCAAGGAGGTACCGCTGTCAGCATGTCTGTGGGACGTGGGTGGTTGAGATTGAGCAGAGATAAGGCTGTCTGTTTGCGGGATAGCGTCAAAAGCGAGAGCCAACATGCTGCTCTGCCCGATGCACCCGTTTTCGAGATGGGATTCTCCAGTCTTGCTCCTTTACAAGTAATTGCTTCTACCCGCACTCGAAGACGAGCTTCAGACGTCGATAAAGAGGACCAATGGTCCAGCATCAGCTTATCAGTGGTACATTGTTGAGCAGGTGAAGTCCAAAAAAGACTCTGCGCTTAAAGACTACTTTGCCAATCGGTCTGCTGTGATTGGTTGCATCCAGTCTTGTCAGGGTTCCTTAAACTTCTTTTCTTCTTTGCCGACAATGCTCCTTTATCGTCCTTATCAGTGTTGCTCCAGCTTAGTGCATCTCCACGTTCACGACCCGTTTCCGCCCTCGACGATCTTATCCGAGGAGAAAGACATTGATGTCGCCGTGCAGGTGTTTTTTGTTTGGTAATCGCGACCTTCGTGTTTGGCCACGTCCCGCTGAACGCTGACCAGGTGTTGCTTCTCCGGCCGCCGCGGCACACGTTTATGCCATGGCATTTGCTGGGCTTGCATGTGCTCCAGTAGGCGGGGAGGCAAGATATCATGTTGATAGATAGCTCTGTATGGCAAGGCAGGTCCATAAACCCTCTGTTTCCCATCTCTATCTTTGGCTTCTACTATCTTGTGATACTCCTGTTTCTGCTCTACACCACTTCCACGCCAGCGTCGCTGCTGTGCTTTACTAATACATTTTCACCTGTGCTTGGCCAGTTACACTACTCGCCAACATGAGTAACAGCGAATGGAACGATGCTGAGGCAAACCTCCTCCCGGAGAAGGTTGAGGAGTTGGAGCTCAAAGGAGAGCTGCCCAAAGACACGAAGAGGAAACGAATTGTAGTGGTTGGTTTGGGCATGGTCGGTGTTGCATTCATGTGAGTATCGCGTGGTCCAAGTCACATTGCATACGCTGACTTCCTCCCTACAGAGAAAAGCTTATGAAGTTCGACGTAAAACGACGAGAGTACGACATCATCGTCATCGGAGAAGAAGCACACCTCGCATACAACAGAGTTGGCTTGACCAGCTTCTTCCAACATCGAGAAGTCGAAAACCTATACCTCAACCCCAAGGAGTGGTACTCATCAATGCCCGAGGGCTCGTTAAACTACCACCTCAACACCAAAGTCACATCCATAAACTCAGAGGAAAAGAAGGTGGAAACATCACAAGGCACTACTGTGCCCTACGACATTCTGGTCCTCGCAACTGGATCCGACGCTGTTCTCCCTCGCCACACTCCTGGACATGATGCGAAAGGCGTATTCGTATATCGCACAATCGAGGATCTGGAAAAGCTCATTGCATATTCCGCCACGAAGAATGGATCAGTCGGTGCAGTAGTCGGTGGTGGTCTTCTAGGCCTTGAAGCCGCCAAAGCCATGATGGATCTCGAGGAGTTCAGCAAAGTCAAGCTCATCGAGAGAAATCGTTGGGTGCTGAGTAGACAGCTGGACGGTGATGCTGGTGGCATGGTTGTTGAGCAAGTCCGAGCTTTGGGCTTGGATGTGCTTCTCAGCAAACGTGTTGGAAAGATCAACGTCGACGATAGCAACAGTGTCACTGGTGTGACCTTCGAGGATGGTGAGCAAATGGACTGCACATGCATCTGTTTCGCCATTGGTATCAAGGCTCGTGATGAGCTTGCCCGCGCGGCAGGTATCAAGTGCGCTGACAGAGGAGGTGGCATCGTTGTCAACAACGACCTTTCTACTTCAACGCCAGACATTTACGCCATTGGAGAGTGTGCTAGCTGGGAGAGCCAAACCTTTGGTCTCATTGCACCCGGTGTCGAGATGGCCGATGTCCTTGCCTTCAACCTTACACAAGCCAAGTCTCATGCATACCGACAATTCAAGCGACCGGATCTCAGCACTAAGTTGAAGTTGCTCGGCGTTGAGGTTGCCAGTTTTGGTGATTTCTTCGCCGACCGTGACGGTCCGCAGATGCTTCCCGCCAGACGCGGTGCTGGAAAGAAGGAAGGCACCACCGATCAAGAGGACCAAGTCAAGAAGCTTACTGAGGGACCCGCCCCGCCTCCGGTTAAAGCTCTCACCTACAAGGATCCCTTCAACCAAGTTTATAAGAAGTACCTCTTCACCACCGATGGAAAGTACTTGCTTGGTGGTATGATGATCGGAGACACCAAAGACTATGTCAAGTTGGTGCCTATGGTCAAGAACCAAAAAGCTCTTGAAGTCTCCCCTAGCGAATTCATCATTGGCGCAAGCAAGGGCGACGACGATGCCGACGATCTTGCAGATGACACCCAGATCTGTTCTTGCCACAACGTGCTCAAGGGAGATGTCACCAAGGCAGTCAAGGATGGTACTTGCAAAACCATCGGAGACGTCAAGACATGCACCAAGGCCGGCTCTGGTTGCGGTGGCTGTATGCCCCTGGTTCAAACCATCTTCAACAAGACCATGGCATCTATGGGTAACGAGGTTAAGAACCATCTTTGCCCACATTTCGAGTACTCTCGTGCCGACCTCTTCAACATCATATACGTCAAGCAATTGAAGAGCTTCGCGGAGATTATGAAGCACTGTGGAAAAGACCCCGAGTCACTGGGCTGTGAAGGCTGCAAGCCCACTATCGGAAACATCACTGCTTCTCTGTTCAATAAACACATCCTTGAGAAGGACGGTCGTGGTCTTCAGGATACAAACGATAAATTCCTTGCCAACATCCAACGAAATGGCACGTTCTCCGTCGTCCCTCGTGTGTCAGGAGGTGAGATCACAGCCGACAAACTCATCATCATCGGAACTGTCGCCAAGAAGTACAACCTGTACTGCAAGATCACTGGTGGTCAGCGCATCGACATGTTTGGTGCTCGCAAGCAGGACCTTCCTGCAATCTGGCAGGAGCTGATTGATGGTGGCATGGAGTCAGGTCATGCCTACGCCAAGTCACTGCGTACTGTCAAGTCCTGTGTTGGAACTACCTGGTGCCGCTTCGGTATCGGTGACTCTGTCGGTATGGCTGTTCGCCTTGAAGAGCGTTACAAGTCTATCCGCGGACCTCACAAAATCAAGGGTGGTGTCAGTGGTTGTGTGCGTGAGTGTGCTGAGGCACAAAACAAGGACTTCGGTCTTATTGCCACAGAGAAGGGCTTCAACATCTTCGTCGGTGGTAATGGTGGTGCGAAGCCTAGACACAGCGAGCTTTTGGCCAAGGACGTTCCTCCGGATGATGTTATTCCTATCCTTGACCGCTACCTCTCCTTCTACATCCGCACTGCAGATAAGCTCCAGAGAACAGCTCGCTGGATTGAGAACCTTCCCGGTGGTATCAAGTACTTGCAAGAAGTCGTTCTCGAAGACAAACTCGGCATCTGCGCCGACCTTGAGCAACAAATGGAGCAACTCGTTGGCTCCTTTTTCTGCGAATGGACAGAGGTCCTCAAAGACCCCGAACGTGTAAAACAGTTCTCCCAATTCGCCAACACAGAAGAAGGCGTTCAAACCGTCGAGGACGTCCAGGAACGCGACCAGCACCGTCCAACCTACTGGCCCAAGGACTCCATCACCACCGACTTCCGCGGCACAAAGTGGACAGATCTAGCATGGCAACCTCTCGCTCGCTCCGATCAATTCCAAGACACTGCAACCGGCAGTTCGCTAGCGGTCAAGCGTGGCGACACACAGTTGGCCATCTTCAAGGTCAAGGGCCAATACTACGCCACTCAGCAAATGTGTCCCCACAAGCGCGCCTTCGTCCTCAGCGACGGTCTCATCGGCGACGACTTCAAGACAAACAAGCTCTGGGTCAGCTGTCCCTACCACAAGCGCAACTACGAACTCAGCGGCGCCGACGCAGGAAAATGCGGCAACGACGAGAGCGTGAACATTGCCACTTTCCCCGTCGAGGCCCGTGAAGACGGTAACGTCTATGTCAAGCTGCCTCCTGTAGAGGAACTTGACTCTGTGTTGGGAACTAGCAATTTTGTGGTCAAGAAGGAGGGCGAAGAAAAGCCTTTCGAGAAGTTGGACAAGAAGATTCTCAAGGGTCAGAAGGGCAAGTTTGTCAGTCACTTGGAGAACGGCATGGGTATGAAGGCAAAGGCCAATGCTATCCTTGCTGGTGGCGAGAGAAGTGGTGGTATGGACTGGTAGCTTGCAAAGCATACTTGCTAGAGATGATTTGACGACTTTTGAGCATTGGGTTGGTGTTTTTAGTGGATGATGGGAGTAATACAGATGATATCACTTTTGCATAGTTTTGTATTTCCTTCATAGACAAATTACATTTCATTGATCTACCAAAATCAGACTCTTTTTCTCAATGCAATGTTGACTTCTTTCTATACCCTGATTCCTGTTGTCATCTGTGCCCCGTCACCCCTTCCTTTATTTTCCATCTGCGATCGCTGTATGACAAACAGAGTCCCTGATCATTTACAGGACGACTCAACCATTCTCAAAATGGTCTTCAATGGAGAAATTCGCCTTGATTTCATGCATTTTGACACGTGTGTGTGACCGCTATAGCATGATGGGCGTTACTGCTAATTTTGTCGACCACGATTATGTTGTATGCGCTTATAAGTAGCCGCCGATACATCGAAGACCATCGAGATGACACCCAGGGATAAGACTGTCTTGTGGCAGGCGAGCAGAGTCATTCTGTCTACGTCTCACAATGGACATAGTCTAAAGGAGGAGCCTGGATAGGACAGACGTCTCGAGCCAATTGAGTGTGAGTGGATTAGCCGTCCCGCAATCGAATGACCATATTCTGCAGGAAGGGACGAACGCGGTACAAGCATCCGAGTTGTGTTTGACACGGTTGAATGCAGCAGCAGCATCATTGATCTTCGAACAGACAATTGCACAGTTAATTAAGCGGCTTGTGATCACAGGACAAGATCTAGCAAGGGACCATGAAATCAAAAAGATTGTGTAAAAAAAAGACGACTTTTGATAAAAAGGAGTCGAGTGGTTGGTATATAAAGCTGGCGTAAACAATGGACTAACAAAAATCAAGGCTAAGTCTTCGAACAGGGGTATTTTCTTTTAGAAAAGAGGCTGAAACAGCAGAACAGTGCGGGCGAAAACAAAAACAAAAAGTCAAGGATAACAGCGTTGACCATAAAACGGCAAAAGAATTGATGAGGGAAGAGACGGGAGATGAAACATAACTGGGTGGTATATGTAACAATGTAATCTCAACAAAAAATGATGCCGGTAAAGATAAAAAGCAAAATAGGGAACGTCAGGCGGTCGGATATCATTTGCGAGGAAAAAAGCAGACGCGAGAAGAGAACAGAAAACTCCAGGGGGCGAGAAAGGAATGATCGCATGAACTCCACCTTCTCCCTGGGATTGGAAAAGACATACGTAGTCTGTAGAATCAAATCAAAATCATTGCGGAGGCCCAATAGGAGCCGGGTATCCAGAAGCAGGTGCAATAGGAGCAGCAGAACTCGAAGGACGCGAGCCAACCGGGCCATGTGTTGATGACGATGACGATGCGGACGTATTGCCGCTATTGGCATTCACGACCTCGACGGAGATCGAGGCCGACCGATTGGCGTTGGCATGGTAGTGAGCGTTGGAGGCGACATCGCCGCCTAGCCCGGGTATCAAAGTGGTGTTAAGCGAAGTCGTAGAGCCATTACGCCCAGCGCCAAAAGGAAATTTGCTTTCATAAGGTGTCGACGAAGTAAGCGATGCCGAAGAAGTAGCTGGCCTGCTGCCTGCCGCAGCCAGAGTGGCCCACCCGCCGTTCGCCTGATTGTTGGCGCTATCGGGCTCGACTTCGGGACCGTTGTCATTCCAAGGATTGCGATAGCCCGACTCTCGCGATTCCAGGCTTTGCAGCGAGGCCTTGGATGCATTGTTCGAGGCGTGCTTGAACAAGGATGAGGCAGGGGAGTTGGAACTGTTCTTGCGCCTGTCGAGGAAAGACGAGAGAGAGGAAGACATACTACCCGGCTTCCTGAGTCTATCGAAGATTGACCGATGACCTTCGTTACTTTCCCCACTGCCAAAGTGAGTGCGCGTGGGAGATTCGGCCACGACGGGCGGCTCGGCGCGTTGCAGTAGCTTTGAGTCGAAGTATGGCATCGAGTCTTCGAAAGAATCGGACTTGGGTCGGGGAATCGCACCCTTGACGGTGCTTGCATTCAACCCATGAGAAACCAGTCCAAGGACCAGGAAGTCTATGGCATCCTTCAACCCACCGGCATTGTTGCGAGTATAAGTTAGAAGGAGATTCTCAGCCTCGACATCGTCATCGCCAATCCTTTCGAGCTTGGGCTGCTGGACAATGACCTCAACAACGTATTGGTCTTTGAGTTTCTGCAAAACATCGTCATGGAACTCTGCAGAGTTTAGGAAGTTACGAAGCTCGACAGTGCTAGGAAAGGAGATGTCGTGGCTTTCGGGAACCATACCCAAGAACTCGTCAACTGCTTGCGGGACCTGGTATTCGGGACCAGACACAGTGATGATGTCGCTAGCCTGCTCGGTGCCGGGGAAAGTGATCTTACAATTCCACTTTTTCTCGAGCTCCTCAATTTCGGGCATACGAGCGACCAGCTCGCGGTGGTAAAGTCTGTCGACAATGACTTGTTCTGAGACGTACTCGGCATCGACCTTCTCAACCATGTCCATGATCTCCTGCTTGACGAGTTCAAGGTTGTCAGCATTTCGCGCAGGGGTACGGCAAATGACATTGTCGACTTTGACATCATCGTCGTCTTTGCCAATGCCGCCACGATCCATTGCATTCGAGAATTTGACGAAAACAGAGTACTTCTTCATGATGCGCTGGATGTGTTGGCCTCCGATACCAATAATCCGCTTATGATATTGGTCGGGGACATGGAATGAGATAGAGGCAGGCATCTCGAGCTCGACAAGGTCAAGTCCGTTTTTGGTAGCTTCATACTGGGCGCCACGAACGTCGATGTAGAAGTTGTACTCATTGAAACCGTCGAAGACAATCTGGACGTTGCTTTGACTCATGATTTTGTTGATCTTGCCATTCTTCTTTCCGCTCACGAATTCTTTGTGTTCGTTGGCAAGCTCAACCTTGACCCGCAGAGTCGAGTTGGCCTTCTTTACAAACGGTAGCGAGTTGATGATGGTCATAGCGGCTTTGACAGAGTCGTCACTTCCATTGATGTGGAAGTTTAGTTTCTCAAAGTTGATCTCGGCGCCGGAGTTGATGCAGATGTCGGGCAACATGGCACGGATGTCGGAGGGATTGGGCTGTCTTTGCATGGGGTCTAGCTGTGTCAACCACCAAGAGGCGCTGTAGAATTGACCGGCCAAAGACATGATGTCGCGCACAGTACGCTCGACGTTGAGAATATCAGTGGCTTGTACGCGCAAGAGACCACTGTGATTGCCTAGCGGGGGCAAGAGGACATATGAGCCGTTTTGCTCGACAATCTTGCGGATCTTGTCGAGGCGCTCGAGCAGAATGTAGTCGACTTTGCTGGTTGTGATGGCCACGTCCTTGACAAAAGTCTTTGTCGTCAGGACTAGATCCTGAAGGCGTCTCTTGGCTTGCATGATATTCTCTTGGCTCTCGCCTGTGATGATAATCTCGTCTCTGGCGCGGGGATATGAGCCTGCGGGGCTATAACCGAAGATGCCAGGAAACAGGGGCGGGAAGTAAATGGCGGTACCGGTGGCCGATTCAATGAGCTTGATGTTGCGGCGATGTCGGCCACAGATGAGGGTGTGGAGGGAAAGCTCGAGCTTGATCGTATCGACTTGTCGCATGAGCTGAAGTACTTGTTAGTATACGAAGAAGGGAAAATGGGTGAAAGACTTGGTGGGCGTACGATTTGATCGATCATGATCAGAATTCTAGTCTTTGCATGCTCGCAGCACTCCATGTCACCAAAAATCATGAGACGCAATCTGTTCTCGACCAAACTGTCCATGGCACCGTGGATACTGGCCGAGTCAACGTCGAGGGGGCGAGGGTTCAGCAGGAAGATGTCGGCTTTGGTACGGTCGGAAATGTCGTCCATGTGGCGGAGGACATCAGTACGCACACCCTCGGTGTTGGGCACCATAATGAGAGTCGAGTCCACGTCGACGGTAGCGGAACGCTATTTCGAGTCAGCGGGGTGCTCTATGTGTAAACGTCTTCTTCCCTCATCTACCTACCAAGGTGATGGGAGTCTCGTTCAATATCTTTGCCCGCATCTTGTAGACTAGCTCCGAGTCGCCAGAGAGGCAGACGTTTGTGACCAGGGTGTTCAGGGGACCTCGCTGCATGCCGGGGACAGGCTTGGGCTGAGCTGACGTGACATGGGCCTGGATCTGGGCACCGCTGGCCTCGGTGATGACCTTGCACAGCGACTTGAGGTTCTCGACATTGCGGGCGTGGACGGGGAGGTCGTGGTTCGGCGGCGGAGAGTCGGGATTCGTGGCTTGGGGATGCGTCCAGCGCGCGTAAGCTCCAGGGCTGGCGTATATGACAGAGTCGGGGTCAGGGCCTGAGAGATTCGAAGCGAAGGGTATGTTGAACGACAGGTTGACGAGGTGGCCGGGGACTTGTGGATTCGGCTGCATGACATGCTGGCTGGCCATGTTTCGCTTGATGTTTTGCGGAGGGATGGACATGTCCTGGTGGTGAGGACGGCCGAAACCCATTGCAGGCGTCATCTTGTCCCAACCATGGCGTGCTTGGCCGGTGAAGTTTGATATCTTGTGCATCGAGGACGTCGGGGTCGGGTGAACGAGCGTGATGGGTTTGTGGTCAGATGGACGTCGAGGCTGGAGCAGCGCACTGCAGGAAGCAACCGATAATCAACGGAAATCACGGGCGCCCAGAGAGCCCGCCAGTTTATGAAAAGACAAGCCAACCAATGTGAGTCGTCGTATATTGCAATCCCCGACGATTTGCTTTGTTAAACTCGTCGTCGTCGATTTTCCCACAGCGCGTACGACCTCCGCCGATACTAGCAAGCACACATCCACGCAAACTTGGGGCTTCACGTGACCGTGCCATCAACTGCCAGCCTGCCAGGTGCCTTTAGCCTTTCCGCATCCGCCGACCACGAAACCTGCACGAGGAATGAGGGGCCCACCACTTTTCACTCCCATGAGCCGCCCATCATCACATCCTGTTTTACTCACTTGTGCACACGCAATACGGTACTCTGTTGGATGATTGTTTGCCTTTCTGACCATCTGCATCTCTGGCCGTCTGTTCCGACACACAACCCATCTCTTCCCATGCTCTTCCCTCTTGCTCAGTAGCCTACTCTTCTAACCTCTCTTCCGTACTGATCTACATATATCTCCCTGGGCGCTGCCGATCCTTCCTCGCCGTAACGCGCTCCAGGTCCTGCATATGATCCTGCAGCTTGACCCGCTCCGTAACTATATCTCATGTCCACCGGACGCCCATATTCAGATCCTGGCACAACACTGACGCCTCTCATGGGTGCAGGAGGAGGTGCCATCGTCGCCGCACGACCTCCTGCCTCTCCCATCCGGACAAACTCGCTCTGTGGTGCCATGCTCGGTTGTCTTGACATGTAGCGAACAGGCTCCATGTCGGGACGCACACTATACGCTCTGGGAGCATATGGTCCTGGTGCCGCTTCGGGTGGGTACACTGAAGCTCTACCCCCTGGCGCCTCCCTAATGTACACAGGCCCGGCTGCCTCGTCTCGATAGTACTGCGGCTCTGGAGCACGGGAATATTCTCGCTGTCTGTAGGCACGGTAATCGGTAGGCATAGCCTCCGGCTGCTCGACCATTCTACGTACCGGCGGAGGTGGTGGCGGTGGCATTCTCGTACCATGTTCATCCTCGTATACACTGTGGGTCGGCTGGCTTGCGTAAATGACAGACTGTCTGCTCGGTGCACGTTCGTACATCATCTCAGGCTCCGGTCGCAATTGCGGCGCGACTGACAATCTGGAGGATACCTCAGGCTCGTTCGCGTAGTATCTATTGCCGTATTGGTCCACGACAATCCTTCTAGTCGGTGGCAGTGGAGGAGGTGCCATAGTGGACATGGGAGCCTCCCGCGCGGCCCTGAGGTGTGGAGGAGTCACCGATCTCTCAGATCGAAGGTACTGCATTTGTGGTGCTCTCATGACTTCGTCGCCATATCTCGATGTCCTTTCGGGAAAAGGCTGCGATACAGTACGGTAGCCAGCAGGGGAGGCTATCCTGCCCATAGGAGAAACTGGACGGTGCGCAGCATGCAGGCTTGCCACGCGGCGTAAGTCTTGATCATCTCTTCTGGGTCTGCCATAGACACCCGGCGAAGATACTCTTATGACACTGGGAGAAGAAACGCCATCCAAGCCGTAGTGCGAAGGTGGTGGTGGCTCCTGATAGTAGGTTTGCCTTGGGCCTGAGACTATCTCGACATCTGATGGCAGTTGGTAGGGACGAGTGCGCACAGATTGCAAAGCAGGAGGTGCAGCAAACGGTGGAGGTGATACTGGCTCGGGTTTGATGTACGGTTCGGGAGATGGGGCGGCCGGCTTGTTGCGTGTTTTACGGGCCTTGGTAGAATGAGCCTCTGCATCTCGCTTCCTCTTTTTGTTGCCCTTTCCTCTCGGCTTCTTGTAAGCGCCATTTGGACTGGTTTGTGTGGAATTGCGAGGAGAAGTCGTCGAGTCGTCGGACTCGAATTGCTGACGATAGGCGCTGGATGATTGATAGGCATGGGGTGAAGCAGGGTGTTGGTTGTTTGATGCTGAAGGATAACTCGTCTGAGATTGACCAAGTCCAGGTGGCTTGACCATGGTAAGGGGCGAGACTCGGGCAGGCTGAGGGGCAGCGACTTGTGTGAGGTGGCTTGTGATGACAGGAGCTTGAGGCGATGGGACGTAAGCGTCTTGAGGCACGAACTCACTGCTGTCTGATGCAATGCTTAGTCGGGCCGTGTCCAGCACAAACAGGAAACACTTACCATCATCTAGATCCATAGCATCTGCATCACCGTCGGGTCCGCTGAAGGCATTGGCATCTGGAGGTGAATATTCCTCCGAGTCTTCTCGTTCCGCGTCGTATAGGGCTTCGTTCTCATGCTGAGCAAAGGCCTGTGAAGAAGGATGAGGCTGCTTGTCAAGAGACTCAAACTCGACAGGATGCTTCTTGGGAATAGACGCGCTACTTGCCGTATGTATCGCTTCCACCTTCTCCTTGGGAGAGCCCTCTTCTGACGACCAGTCGTTTGCCTGGCTAGAGTAATATGAATTCTCGTCGAACGAATCACTCGCTGCAGTCTGGGGGTTAGCGGCAGGTTTGAGACCTGATATGGGCTTGACCATTTCGAGGGCTTTTGAAAAAGTCTCGCTCAGGTTGACGAGAGGTGGTGCCTCCTCAGTATTTCTGAAATGAGCGTTGTGTTTGCGCTGATCCGCCGCATCCTTGAGCTGTCGCTCGATACGTTGTCTTTTCAACTGCATCTCTGCTCTTATCAAGTCTTCCGATTTTGTCAACAGGATTGGGTCGATACCGCTCTTGGTGGCATTTGTCCCTGTCGCCGTAGACGTGTTCTGCGAGAAAGCTTGCGCATTCCCCAGACGAGCAGCAGCGCCGTAAGAAGAGCCAGACATTGCCTGTTCTCTACTTGATCCGTTTGACAGACCAGGTAGCTGAGAGGCCAAGGACTGGCTGGACGTAGTTGGCGGTTCGGCGGCGGGTTGAAGCCGCTGTTTAACGGCAGCTGGCAGCTTGAATCGCGGATGTCTGTCTGCAAGAACATTGTCCTTCAGTTGCAGCCACTGGTCGTAGAAAGCAGCTTGTACATGATGCTCCGCGATCATGGACCTGTGGCCATTCACCTGCGTGGAGGCCATGACGAGAAGACTATCTCCTGTTTGCGAGCGTCGAACAGCAATTTCACAATAGTGATGGTACTATGCAAGCGCCATGCCTCTGCGATTCTAGTGATAGTGGATGGATGGCACGCGTGTTGTTTCAGCAAAGGGAGGAAGAAACAAGAGCTTGCATTGAAATTGTGAGATCGCCCGCCAGACTCGGGCTTTTTCCTTGGCGTCGTCCCCGGACCGAACGCGGAGTGATCCCTTCGTTCTCCATACCATCCACGTCAATGTGAGTCTTTGCCTCTGCTTCTTTACAACCTTGTTGAATGTTGCACTCTCTTTATCGGTCTACTTCTCTCTTTGGTCGGTCAGGTCTTCTTGCTTCTCGGAGTTTGGCATCTTCTACGCATATACACGCACAGAGGTTTCAGAGCAATATGGCGGACAATCGTAAAGTCTTCTTCTTTGATATAGACAACTGTGTATGTACCCAACCGAACAATCTCACGCTCTCTCCTTCGTTACTAACACCTAGTTTAGCTGTACTCGAAGAGTAGGTGAAAATCGATACACATCCTGAAATCATGTCTAATGAGTCACAGGCAAGAAGGTGCATGAGTTGATGGGCGATCTTATTGGTACGCGTCTTCGTTGTACGCCTATCTCAACAGAATCACTAACGGTATGACAGACAAATATTTCCAAACTCATCTTTCCCTATCACAGGAGGACGCCAATGAGTTGCACATGCGATACTACAAAGACTATGGACTCGCTATCGAAGGACTCGTACGCCATCACAAGGTTGACGCACTTGAGTACAACGAGAAAGTGGACGACGCGTTGCCTCTCGAAGACATCATGTTTCCGGATCCCAAGTTGCGCAGACTACTCGAAGATCTCGACACGTCGAAGGTGAAACCCTGGCTCTTTACCAATGCATACATCAACCACGGCAAACGAGTGGTGAAGCTCCTGGGTGTTGAGGACATGTTCGAAGGCATCACGTACTGCGACTACTCAGCAGCCAGGTTTTTGTGTAAGCCATCGCCGGACATGTTCAAGAAAGCTATGAAGGAAGCTGGTGTGACGTCGGCCGAAGATTGCTATTTTGTTGGTATGTTGTAGCTCCATGACTTTGTAAAGATCAGTACTGACGTGTAAAAGATGACTCGGCCATCAACGCAGTTGGTGCAACCAAGTTGGGCTGGACTGCGGCACACTTGGTAGAGCCGGGTGTCACTGCTCCTGTGACACAAGCCTCAAAATATCAGATCAGCAACCTCCAGGAACTCAGGAGCATCTTCCCTCAATTCTTCAAGTCGACTTGACTGAGGTCTAGATGATACGTTTACTTGCTGCTTCATGACCTTATTCTAGAGCTAGACGATACATTAGCGTAATCATAATTTTCGAAGATGCTAGGGGTGCTTGGCTTGCGATATCCACGAACAATGCCAGCCAACAGAATTGACACAGATGATAGAGAAACGTGTCGGAAGCGAACGACTCATTCAACAATCCTGCGTGAAGGCACGAAGGCACGAAGGGACGATTCGTTTGAAAGACAGAAGCGAATGTCCAACGAAAGTAAGTCTTTGAAGTGTCGTGCCTTGGGCAGACCGCTCTTTGGAAACCCAGTCCCTGTAGGATTTGGGCAATCCCCACGTCTATGTTGTGCTATGATGTCGACGAGTCTCATATAAGGATTATGGCGATTGAGTTTGGTCAGGCCTAACATGAGGTTCAAACCTGCACGAGTAAGGGAGATGAAACGTTTAAGGAGCCGCGGCGGGTCCTCAGCCCCTATAAACAAGCTCAGTGGTAGAAGACATTTAGCGTCTTCTAGAATGAAAAGTTAGAAAGTATATGGAGACAAGCAAGACTGGGCTGCTAGAAAGAATTCTGTAGACCAAAACGGCCGTCGGACCCTGTTATGCCTGCATAAAGAATGTAGACAGTCCTGAAATTCGGCGCTTTTGAATACGGAGATTGGCCGAGGCGAAGACGGGTTCATATCCAACAGCAATTCGAAAGGCTGGAGGTGGAGAAGCCACACAAGATCAGACAAGAAGCGACAAGCGGAAAACGAAGCGAAGCTGGAGAAGCTTGTCGGACTTTGAATGTTTTGAAGAGTGTTTTTGCCGAAAAGTGCGACGCTGCTGCAGGCATGTTCCTGTCAGCACCGCAGCAACAATCGGTGCCTGTCAGCACGGCAATGGAGAAGGTTTCATGTACTCTTTTGCATCGACGATAAGATTTGGATAACAAAAGAGGTGTGGCTACGGAGTCATGCTTCTCTCGCAGTAGAGACTGGGCATCCAGAAAGCAGGATATGGCAGAGCAGAATGATGAGAGTGGTTGTTTCAGCAGTCTGGTTGGAACAAAACTTGGGCCCTTGTCTGGTTCCTTGAATAGATGGCGCTCGGACTTGATAGCGAGACGGGCTAGACGGGGCAAGTTGAGGGAGATTCAACCAAGACAAAATGGGGCTGGCGTTGCGGGAGTCCAGGTTTACGGAGGTTTGCCACGGGCTGACCTCGTCGTCATGACCAGCGGCTGTGGCGATCGGGTTACAGCAAAGAGGCACGAGTTGAGGCAGGACAAGTGACAAAGATTGATGGGAGGTTGCGAATACAACGATGGTGCAACATGGTCAGATGTTAGTGCATGGTGCTTGGCTGGCAGGCACTTGAACGCGTAGTCGAATACGAAATGATTGAGATCGGCCGAGATGGATGTGGCAGGGCGGCGGGCCCATGTTGAATTGTCAGAGGGGATTTGGCAGAAGCACCAAGCCTGCAAGTGCCAAAGCCCCCTTAAGACGGCAAGCACAGGCCCAAACAACATTGTAGCGCGACACCTCCCGATCAACAATCTTTTTGCTTGCTGCTCCTCTTTCGCATCTCGCATCTCGCATCTCGCATTCCGCATCACCTCGACCGTCTCCGTGACCCTCTGCGACTTCCGTGTCCGTTCCGCCATACAGCATTGCCCGCGCAGGCCGAGGGCTGGCCGACTTGCAAGACTCTGAGTAGACGCTCGCAACGACACACGACTTCCGACGGCGACTTCTCCGCTCTCCACGCTCCACCACCTGTCTCGCTCTTGCTCGAGTTTGTTCAATCACAACCAGCAGTATGTCATCTCCACCGGACGCCTACCAGCCTTCAACTCCTCACATTCGGCTGAACTCAGGCAGCGACGACCTCGTCAACATGGCCGACTCCCAAGACCACCAAGCCACACGCCAACCCTCGTCTCGTTCATTGACGAGGCCTGGCACCGCTGGCTCTGCTTCCATCCGCCCCTCGTTACACCCCGCCCCTTCAACGAACAGCCTATACAACGCCGGGGCTCCCGAGTCGGCAGAGCTCCTCCTCCCGCCTAGCCGCTCTCGTCCGTCACGGCGCTTCCGCGATGACGACTCGCCCATGCGATCGCCCAGCCAAAGTGGCTACAATTCTCGCCGCACCAGTTGGGGCTCCGAGTCGACTGGCAGCAGAGACAGCCGCGTGGGTCCTTTTGCCTCTCCCTTTGACGACTCACGCGCGCCGTCACGCGCTGGCAGCGATGACGAAGGCGTGAACACCCAGACCGTTTCGGAAAAGTACAATATTCTGCCTTCGGCTGGTCTGCTACTCTTCCCCGAAGATGTCGAGAAGGACGATTACCTGCACAATCCGGATCCCAACGAGAAAGAAGGTCGCATAACGTGTTCCGACTTGTTTTCGAAACGTGGTATTACCAACTTGGGTGGCCTCGTACTTATCACCCTAGGAGTCTTTATGCTGTTTATCGGTTATCCCATCATGTATGTTGACCCTTCACTCATACACCGCCACTTCACCACTAACTAGCCGCGCAGCACATTCGCTGTCAAGTACAACGAGGCTCCCGTAAATACATGCTCCAGCGACCCCATGTGTATCAAGGACAACGTCGCACTGCTGAAGAACGTACGCCATGGCCTCATCGACCCAGCCACCCCCAGCTCGGTCATGACGAGAAAGTCCGTAAACGGCAAGACTCTCAAGCTTGCAGTATGTCGCACCGCCCCAAATGTGATATGCCTTATACTGACTGCTTTGAAGTTTTCCGACGAGTTTGAGACTGACGGCCGCACTTTCTATGATGGTGATGACCCGTACTTCCAGGGTGTTGACATCTGGTACGGTGTCACTCAGGATCTCGAGGTGAGTCTTTCACACCCTTTCATCTACATCTCCATCTGACAATAGCTAGTGGTACGATCCCGATGCTATCACCACCAAGGACGGTGTCCTCGAAATTACATTTGATGCTTTCCAAAACCACGGACTCAACTACCGCTCTGGTATGCTGCAATCTTGGAACAAGCTCTGCTTCAAGGGCGGCTATCTCGAGGCTAGTATCTCGCTTCCTGGTAGGGGTGACACGATCGGTTTCTGGCCTGGTTTCTGGGCTATGGGCAACCTTGGTAGACCTGGCTACCGTGCTACTACTGATGGAACCTGGCCTTACAGTTACTCGGACGTCTGCGACCCCGGTATCACTGCTAATCAATCTTCTCCCGATGGTTTCAACTGGCTTCCCGGTATGCGACTTCCCGCTTGTACTTGCGATGGCGAGGAGCACCCTAGCCCTGGAAAGTCTCGCTACGCTGCCGAGATCGATGCCATCGAAGCCAGTGTCTCCTACCTCGATCCCGAAACATACGGTGCCGCCGTCGGCTCAGCCTCGCAAAGTTACCAGACCGCTCCCTTCGATATTTTCTGGCGCCCGAACACCGATTTCATCGAAGTCTACGACAACTCCATCTCGGAGATGAACTCTTACCAGGGTGGTGTTTACCAGCAGGCTCTCTCTACTGTCACCCTTCTGAACAACGATTGGTATGATGGCAAGGCCTACCAGGTGTACGCCTTTGAGTACGAGCCTGGTTCAGATGGTTACGTCGCTTGGTACGTGGGTGCAGAGCCCACATGGAAGATGACTGCCGATGCTGTCGGACCCAACGGCAACGTCGGACAAAGAGTCATGCCGGAGGAACCTTTGGCACTAATTGCCAACTTCGGTCTCTCGGCCAGTTTCGCCCAGCTGAACTGGACTGGTCTGGCTGAGCTCATGCCTGGCAAAATGAGATTCGACTACATCCGTATCTACCAGGATGAGGACGGCGAGATGACCTGCGACCCCGAAGGCTACCCCACAACCGAGTACATTAAGAAGCACTCCAAGGCATACGAGAACCCCAACATTACAAGTTGGGAGGATGCAGGATTCAGCTGGCCCGAGAACTCGTACGTCGATTCTTGCAAGAGCAGCAACTACAAGGGCCCGAATTAAATGGACGGGAACGAGGGTAATGGCGCAGCAGCATTTTTGACAAAGGCGTTATTGACGGAGTAAACATGGACCATGATGATATTTTCTCTCGAATGGGCGAAAGACGGACCACGCGGCAAGACGCAAGATTTTTTTGATTTTCTCTCGACAAAGTTACAGCATGCATGGGAGTGCTCGCCATGTTTTCATTATTTGAGGTGGAATTCACGAAACGGAAAGAAACACACACGATTGATTTTTTGTATAGATGTTTTGAGCAAGTCACCCGAACTGGAGCAGAAGGCATCGAGCTTCATCTCGTCATGACTTTTGGGGAGGCAGTTGTTATTGTTTTGTCGTTTCTTCGCATCTGCTCGTTTCTGTTTTCAGTGTTTTTGGAGGGTTTATGCTTTTGGCCTGATGTACTCGTACGACATGAAAAAAAAGCAGTGTCGGTGTTTTTACTAGACCTTAATCGAAAAACCAAAACACATTTCATAATTCCCAAAGACCGAGTTGCCAATTGGGTGATATAAGAGGATAGAAGACACTGAGGATTGAAGTAATCCAGAGAAGTGGAGTGAGAAGGGGGTATAATACAGGTATATGTACAGGTAGTTTCGTGATGTCTGGTGCGCCTTGTCTAAGCGACAGGAGACAGATGGCCATCCTTGTCATACTTTGCCTTGAAGAAAGTATAGTTGAGGGTGATGGTGTCAATCTTTGACATGTTCGGATCCCTCAAGAACTCGGGATCAATGTAAAAGAAGACAGGCATGTCGACAGTCTCTCCCTTGTTCAACCTCTGCTCTTCGAAGCAGAAACATTGAATCTTTGAAAAGTAGGGGGCGACTTGGCCGGGAGTCACAGAGTAAGTGGCCACACCGATGATGTCTTCCTCTTTGCTCAGATTGGTCGCGGTATAGAAGGCCAGCGCGGTCTCGCCAGGCAACACACGGACTTCCCTCTGCTGAGGTGTAAATTTCCAAGGCAGCACGTCCGAGGTCGAACCAGCAAAGGTGATGCGTAAACGGCGGGAATCAGTGATGGGGATCAGGCGAGATGCAATGTCGTCTTCTTCGTATTGGCCACTGTGGATGGAGATGGGTTGGCCGCCCCAGCCCATTTGCTGGCAGATCATCTTGTAGAAGGGTACGGAGCCATAGGATAGCGCTACTGTGCCCAGGATGATTGAGAGGGTGTAATAGAGAGTGTTGCGATTCTTGTTTTTGAATTGAGCGCGCAGATCTTCTTGGGTGGGCATGCGGGTCTGTTGGTGTTGGTTTGGCTGTGGACGGGTCTGCATGCTTCTTCTAAAGAAGTTGCGCGGTAAGGAGCGGGCGCATTGTGTCGTCGTCGTCGATGGTGCTTGTGTTCGTAGTGCTGTGCGCGCTAGATTGCGACCGAGCAGCGATATCGAATTCATGTTGGATCGTGTTTATGAAAAATGTAGATCGTCATGGATGCGATCAAGGATGGGCCTCTTCGGAGGTGAGCCACTGGCCGCAAAGCTTACTCATCCATCTAAACTCTTTTTTACCATCCAACTCTGTCTCTACCCATCTATACAACCAGTCAAGATGGGAGAAATCTGTGGAGTCTGTTCGCAGAACGAGTCCAAGTACAAGTGCCCATCTTGTCAAGTGCGATAGTGAGGTTCTCGTCATCAAGAGCAAAAGTCGCATGCTGACCATCAACAGCTGCTCCATCGCATGCTTCAAACAACATAAAGAGACGCACGCAAATGACCCACCAAAAGAGAAGCCCGCCCCTGCGCAACCGATAGCTGCCGAAACAACCACAGTGCCAACCACCACAAGGAACGCCCTCCCAGGAAGCACCAAGAAAATAGACTTCACCAATTTCGAATCAGACCCAGAACTCCTACGCCTACTATCTCGTTACCCAAACCTGCGCATCCAGCTCCAGAGCGTCTATGGTCTGACTCTAGAACCTCCACCGCAAGAGCAGCCTTCGTCCAACTACAGAGGCAGAGGTAGAGGCAGAGGAAGAGGAGGTTTCCATCAGCAATCCCACTGGTCGCAAGCAAAAGGTGACAAAGAGGCTACCGAATCTTTCAAGAATATGAGACGTGTCGAGGGTGATGACCAAGGGCTGGCTGAGTTTGTTCACTTGCTCAAGATGAGATTTGCGACTGATGCTGGACACGCTGGCCCTTGAGTCGCATGCTGTCAAAAATACCAGCATCGGCTACTCTACCAACTGGACCTACACTTTCACTATCAGAACCGCATCATGACTTTCAACTCGGCACGAATCTAGTGTCAGGATGAAGGATGCGCTCAGCACCTGCGCCAAGATTTCGATCGAAGCCCAAGGCATTGCATCCACACAAAGCAAACTTGATCACCATGATTCTGAGCCTTCGACACAATCGCCAAGGGGTCAAAGTCTCAGATTCGGTTCTTATCAACATATCCAAAATTCTGGCCAGCCGATCCAATCCTCAGCCTGGCCAATCCAAGTCATCAGTCGGGTCTTCCCAATCATTCGTTCATTCATCTCTCTACTTCAGCTCTTTCTTGCTGTCGACCGACAACTCGGAGAGGGGGCCGTCTTTGACCATGAGTGTCTAGAGAGGGAACTTGTTAGCGAGACTTCAAGATGATGCGATGGGCTTCATTTCACGTACCATAACTTCGTACAAAACGTCGGCAGCGGCCATGGTGGTCAACTCGGCATTGGTATCGTAAGCAGGCGCAACTTCGACGACATCGGCGGCCACAAGGTGGATGCCCTCCAGGCCACGGATGATGGTACGGAGCTCACGGGTGGTCCAGCCACCTGTCTCAGGGGTACCGGTTCCAGGAGCAAAGGCAGGGTCGAGCGAGTCGATGTCGATGGAGAGGTAGACAGGGTTATCGTGACCAACACGATCGTGGATCTTCTTGATAATACCATCCATTCCAATCGTATCAATCTCGCGAGCCTCGACGATTTCGAAACCACAGTAGCCGTCGTTTTCGTAGTCGGACATGCCCGAGAGGGTTGTGCGGATACCAGCATGAATGTTTGTATCATTGCGCAGTAGCCCTTCCATTGCGGCATGGTAAAAGTACGTACCATGGTTGATAGAGGCAGTCTTGGAGGGTGCGCCTCCGAAAACCTTTGGCTTCCAGGTGTCGAGATGGGAGTCAAAGTGGATGACCGTGATGGGTCCGTATGCTTTGTTCATGGAGCGCAGAAGAGGCAGCGTGATAGTGTGGTCTCCGCCGAGGGTAATGACGCGAGGAAGTGTCTTGCCGTGTTTGCTGGGGCCAGTCATGTGTGCGTTTGCGGCGGGCTCGCGCATGAGGATGCTGTTGTGGCCCTCTTCGATTTGCTTGAGAGCCCACTCGTTGTCGTAACTTGTCACGGGGATATCACCACAGTCGATGACAGTGGCCCAGCTATTGAAAGGGTTCGCTGTAATTCGAATTAGTACTTGATATTATGATGCATGTCATCGTTGGTACAAACCTTGGAGGGGGACGTTGAAACCTCCGTAAAGGTTCAGACGTCTCGAACCCTGACGAATACCGCTAGGACCGAATCTGGCACCAGGACGGTACGAAGTGCCAGTGTCGAAGGGGGCACCGATAAAGGCAATGTCGTACTTCCTGGCATCGCTAGCTAGGCAGGGGTGGTACTCGATACGACCAAAAGTCGAAATACCAGAAAAGACCGAATCGGCCTGAGTACCACCATCACCAGGAAGGGTATTGTACCACAAAGACTTGTGAGGGCCCTCCTTGAAAGCCTCTTGGCTATGGTCGCCGTGTGCAGAAACACCAGCTGCCAATGCAGCGGCAAAGGTGACCAACTTGAACATCTTGAGCTGTACCCTTCAAAGATGAAGAGGATTGGGATAGTAAGATAGAGTTGTTGAGAAGTATGAAGAGAAGAGAAAGAAAACCGCAGCAGCTCACTCACAACTAATACTCTTGCGATCCTCCAGCTAGCCGCCAGGAACAGGAAAAACACCTACGCAACCAACCTCGAGCTTACCATATTTACCTAACCACGCCCTGTCAAGATTGTCAACACAAGCTAAGCTACACAAGGGAGCTCAGAACGAGCAGAGATCATGTCGTCAGTGTCGTGCGATCCGACATCATCTTCCCGGGACTGGTGATCGCGCGAAGGTGTCACAGCAGAGAAAGCACGATATCAATCTATCATACCCCACATTGGTTGTTGACACACCGGCCTTAGAAGGCGGCGGCCGCAGATATGCACCCTCGTAGATATCTCCGGCTTGAGTTGAGTGATCTACACTCGTGCAGTGGTGGGGTTGGCAGGGCCGCGAAAAAGCTGGGGTTAGTAAAGAGGGTTTATAACACTGACGTCGGTGCATCACTCGAGTACTCCAACCACTCTATCTCTCCGCTGTCAATAATCTGGATTGGTAAACTTGCCGTATCGCGTGGCAGAAAGTCTAAATGGTCGTGGTATCGGAAGTTGTGTCAGATCGAGGGATTGGTGTGGATGCAAGCCAGCTTCCTAATCCGGTGATATGGTTCTGATCAGGCACTCCTTCCTTACCAGGGCTGAGAATCCTCGTCATCGCATAGAACCAGGTATGGTGCTCTTGGCATCAAGCAGTCTATCACCGAAACAGCAGAAGCAGCATCTCAGGCGTCAAATTTGGTCAGATTGTATTATCTATAGTACTATGATATTTTTGATGCTGGATGAGCCCAATGCTATCTACTTTCCTCACCCTGGTAGCCCTCAACATTGTTCGCCAATCCAGACTCGACCTGCTCCTCATGCTCCATCCTTTCGAAAGCCTTGCGGACTTGATAGTCCCAATTACTCCAAGCAACAATCGCCCACTCACCAAACCCGACCAGGTACAGAGCGATACATTGACCAACCCACAGACCTGCCAAACCCCAGCCATGGAAGGCCAACCAGATTCCCAAAGGCAGGGCACCACAGTAATAACTGATTATGTTGACCAGAGCACCAACATGTTGGCGTCCCATTCCACGCAGAGAACCACCACAAGACCCGTTGAGCCCATCAGCAATCTGGAACAAGGCGACCCAGGGCATGACTTCTGCAGTCAGCTTGATCACATCCTGATCGTCGTTGAAGATTCTGGCGTAGAAATTCTTGACGCCCATCAGGAGTGCAAGAACAAGGGCTCCAAGGATCATGGATAACCAAGCAGCTACATTGGCGCTACGTGCTGCGCCTTTCGCGTTTCTGCCTCCTAGGAGATTTCCTACGCGTGCTGATGTTGCAACTCCAACACCGAAGGGGATGGTGTTGAGGACTTGATCTGTGGTCATGATGACGGATTGCGCGGCCAAAGGGATGGTTCCGAGTTTACCTGCTGCAAGAGCCACAATCTCAAAGGCCCACCACTCTGTACCTACGTGGACGACTCCAAGTAGAGCAAGCCTTGTGAATGTGCCAATGTTTTGGAAAGCTTTCTTTGACCATCCGCCCCAGCAGTCCCAGCCTGAGACAAAGCGAGCATAGGCGAGAAGGAGGAGGAACGATAGCCAATACGATATGCTTGTGGCCAGAGGTGCCCCGAGGAGACCCATCTTGCAGGTGTAGACGAAAAGATAATTCAGACCTGCATTGATCGGCGAGGTGATGAGAAGAACATATGTGCCAGGTCGCATGATGCCTACACGTCGTCAGCTGGTGTCAGAAGTTCAATATTCATGTCTGACTTACCCTGTGCTTGCAGGAACTTCTTCAAGCATTCGAAGTAGATGTATCCAAGTCCACCGAGCGCAAGAACGCTGAGGAACTTGCTGCTGTCGTGCGACAATTGCTCGTCTTGGCCAAGAGCTCTAAAAACAGGCTCCGAGCAAAACCATAGAATAGCCACCGGAATGTATAGCAAGCCAAGTACGAACAGTGCTCTCTGGAGGATGATCCCCAGATCGTGTTTGTCCTTGCTTCCAGTAAAACTCGCCGAGGCAAGCGTATCGATGGCAGTGGTTCCTCCCAAAGCAATGAGCCAACCAGAGGCCATGGCGAACATGTAGGAGAAAGCCGCTGCTGCTAGTGCTTCGGGACTCAATCGTCCAACGACCAGAACCGAAACAGTTTGCAAAGAGTTTTGCAGCATATATGCAAGGAAGACAGGGGTTGATCCGCTGAGCAGCACCCAGAATTCGTGGATAATGAGCTGAGTGCTGCTTTTGTCCTCGTCATCAAAGTCGTCGACTGAGCCAATGGTTGGCTCATCGTCAGGCTTGGGAAGAAGAGAGGTTCTTTCATCTGGTTCTTGAAATTTCGAATCAGTCGACTTGCGGAGGAAGTTTGGCAGCCACGAGCCGGCACTCTCGGTGCCATCTTGACGACTGTCCATGATGCGGTAAGGTTGATTGAAATCAGAACAGTGTAGAAAGGTGCCCAGAATCACTCAGCAATGGCTGTCCAAGACATCAAGTACAAGGCCGATGCAACGAACAGAGATCTACATTGAATGGGTGATAAGTAACATGATGTTGTAACCACTCAGGAATCAACGTCAATTGTTGGCCATGAGAAAGAACGTTTAGTCACACTGTTGGGCGCAAACCGAACATAACAAAGTACGGGCTGAGTATCCAGAAGCAGACTCCCGATAAAGGTACGGAAAGACAGTGTAGACGATAGACGACGGGCCGGCGGCAGTAGTGTTGAGTCAAGTGGATCTTGACTCTCTGACAGCAGAGTGTTTAACCTACTGAACAAGGGCCCTGTGAGCATGATTCTTCTTATCAGGAGGATCTGCTGGGGTAGATTGAGCAGGGTTGACTAAGTCGCATGGCTAAGCAGCGATGACTACAAAGCCATGTCAGCCGCCATCTATGCTTTTATCATCCTGGTGCATAAGATCGGGTATCCAGATACGAGCTAGGCTTTTACACCATCGCAAAAAGAATTCATGGTGTGGCATTCTTATTGTGACTGTTCAAGATCAAGAAGATTGGCAGCGTGGATGGTCGTCGCAAGATAACGGTCGGTAACGAGACCCCCGCCTCACGGTGTCCTTGGCTTGAACTGCGAGCTTCGAACCCAAAGGTAGTGAATCCACAGTGTGGTCACGTCTTTGACTTCAATGCTTGCAAATTAGGTCAACTGCAGGGATTTTCAATCAATTACAAGTAGGCATTCGTTATATAGTAATGCGAAGGCCGGAGGTGTTGTTGAATGAGGCACAGAATGTGGGGCGAGGGCAGTACACAGACCACTGCTTGATTGCTCTTGCTTCCGATGCCACGCGAGTAGGCAACTTCAAAGATCCCAAACGAGACCCTGTATGGGTCGTCACCCTCGTACAATAATGCCTGTCGATATGGGCAAAACAAATTTCCATGAACATTTGATATCATCTCTACCGACCTGCCGAGAAGAGACAGGTGTAACGAGATCAACTCCTGAGCCTGACGACAACCAGGTCAATCGACCCGCCTCGATATGTCGAGTTATAAGCCACCAATGAAGGAAGCCGTGTAAGGCAGCGAGTTCGATGGACGATGAGTCTTCCATGGCGTCGTGTCAGACATGCGATCGAGAATTTGTGTTGCCATCCTGCGCGCCCTTGGTTGCGCCAAGTTTCATAATCAACCCACACTCTGTACCGGGCTGAGACTCAAGATATGAATTCCCGCGATGTGGAGGCAGCCTGCGATAGCACCTGCATGAAGACCCGACGAATGAGATCCTGGCAGACGCGGCACCTATCGGAAACCCTACGAGTCGTCTCATAGGGCCACGAACAAAAGTGTTGCTCACTTACACAGACCTATTATCCATACGCAAGATTGGCTTGAAGGTTTTCTCGATGCCTTTTCATTCCTTTTGCTCTTTAACACGGTCTCGCCAGCATCTTATGCATTCCTTTACTCATCGGCTCAAAGTCAATGCATTGAAAGCATCCACCAGCCATGTCTACCAAAGATGAGAAAACTCTCGAGTATGGCGAGAAACCACCAACAGGATCCACCGAACCCAGACAGTCTTTGGAAAATGGAGTTGGCGAGATCATACACACAGTCAACGCTTCGGGCCATCGAGATCAACTGCAACGGCATTATGGTCCTCTACAAATTTGCGGTCTCGCTTTAAACATCGACTCTGCTTGGGTAGCCTTTGCTGGCTCATTGATCCTTTCGTTACCCAATGGTGGTCCTGCTGGCGTTCTCTACGAACTTATCACTGCATGCATCTACTATGGTATCATTGCAGCATCTATCGCTGAGGTATACTTGACATTATATACACGCATCAGTACAGTGTCACTAACCTGAGTACAGCTTGCTTCAGCAGTTCCTACCGCTGGAGGTGTATACCATTGGGCGTCGGTCACTGCGGGTCCAAGATGGGGAAGAAGTATTGGGTTCTTCGCTGGTAAGTCATAGCTCGTCGAAGGTGATGGTCTTCGCTGACAAAACTCTCAGGTTTTCTCAACTTTGCTGGTTGGATATTCGATCTCTGTTCGATCATTGCAATCCCATCCAACGTCGTCCTTCAAATGTACTCGCTCTTCAACCCCGATTTCGTCCTTGAGGCCTGGCACACCTACCTGACCTACGTTCTGATAACATGGTTCTGTGTTCTTTTCTGCATATTCGGCAACCGCTTCCTGCCACTTCTACAAAATGTCGGCCTATTCTTGCTTATCGTCGGTGGAGTTGTCAGCATCATCGTACTAGCTGCGACACCGAAAACACATGCAAGCAGCACTTTTGTCTGGTCAGACTGGCAAAACACTACCGGCTGGGGCGGTGGAGTAGCCTTCTTGACTGGTGTGCTCAATGGCTCTTTCACCATTGCTACCGTCGACAGTGTGAGCCATATGGCAGAAGAGCTCCCCAACCCACGCCGCGATATTCCACGAGCAATCTTTGCACAGGTCTCTCTTGGAGCCATAACCGCATTTTTGTACGCCATCGCACTTTTCTACGCAGTCAGCGACCTCGATGAAGTCATCAACACTACTGGCTCCTTTCCTGTCGCCGTCATCTACCACCAGGCAACTGGCAATGCTGGTGGAGCCTTCTGCCTGTTGCTCATCGTTTTCCTCATCATCATGATTTGCGCCATCTCGACTACCCTGTCTCTTGGTCGCACCTGGTGGGCCCTTGCCCGCGATCAAGCCACACCTTTCGGCAAACTCTTTTCTTCTGTAAACGAGGATCTCTCCTGCCCTATTCCAGCAACCATCCTTGTCGGCATCCTGGTTACCGGTCTCGGTGCCATCATTCTTGCCTCGGGCACTGCTTTCAACGATCTTGTTGGCTCCTTCATCGTCTTGTGTGCATTCAGCTACTTCCTGGCCATCTTCCCTCACCTTATCACCGGCCGCAAGTACACACCTAAAGGCTCTTTCTGGATGGGCAAGTGGGGCTTCGGAGTTAATGCCCTAGGTTGTGTGTTGATCGTCTTCTTCAACATCATGTTCTGCTTCCCTTATGCTATGCCCGTCTCACCAGATTTGATGAACTACAATTCTGTGATTTTGGTGGGTGTGCTGATTATTGTCACCTTCTGGTGGCTTTTCTATGGACTGAAGCATTATCCTACTCCAAAGGTGCTTACTGAGGCAATGAAATGAGTACCACTCCCTCCATAATGTAAGATATACCGCTTGTGTTATTGCGTTCGCCTATGAATATCTGTAGCGCAGTCTGTGCGATGCAATATCAATAGAATTCCCTCCGATTCCTCCCAAATCAAGAACTCTTTCCTCCAAATCAAGACTTCTTTCCTTTTCCCTTCTTGCTCACATCCTTGCCGGACGCTCTGTCTGGCCAAACCCCTTTTCTCTTGAACCACTTCGAACAGGGGTTGCAGACATGGCTGTTCTTGACTGGCGACCACGCCCATCGTTGGGCTGCTGTAACTCCACAGAGATTGTTGGCGCAAGGCAGATTCTCTTTGCGTGAGGCACGTTTGTGGCGTCTTGGGGTGCGAAGCTCATCGTTGTTCTCCCTTGCATGCACCTAGCATGCATCGCACAGATAGAAGCCATGAGCGAAAGTCCAATGCCAGGTAGAGTTGCCGTCCATGCCACATAAACCATTCTGACAGACTCCCGGTGGTGGAGGGTTGGCAGCCATTGCTACAAGGTTTGCCGCTTTCGTTGTAAGACGGGACAGGAGCAGCCGAACCAGGACCTCTGACAGTGCCACGGGAGTTCTTCTTGACCAAGGCCTTGCGAAGGTTGGTGGTCTTCTGCTTGGAGGCGGTCCAAGACTCGTACTGGCCTGCGAAATTTGTCAGTATCTGTCTGCGAAAATTGTTGCTCAAGGACATGACATACTGTGGTCATAGAAATCACAGAGCTCGGGGTGGCTAGTGAAAGCACAGTTGCTGCAGGCACCGAAGTTGACATCGCGGGTGCCACTGTTAAGGGTGCGGCAGGTGCTGAACTTCTTGGAGCTGTTGCGGCGACACTAGGTGCAACAGTCATCGTCGTGGATAACAGAACCGCGGGCAGCCTGCTGGAAGATCGAGCCTAGGTGGTAGGAGTGGCTAAGCACGGCGAGTTCGGCATCACGAGCGTTAACCTAGTCGAGCTCGTTAATGAGGTGAAGGCGACGGTTGTGTTGATCAGCGAAGACACCGCCATGGGTGCCGAGGGTGCCGGGATTGATGGTGCTAGAGATTAAGGCGCTGCGCATGTACTGGCGAATGTATAACAAGTCTACGAAGGTTGCGATTAAGCCTAAAAACGTTGGTCAACGATCTGAAGATCTGAAGATCTGAAGACTTACCAGCAGTGGTGATGTCAAAGTCATTAGTGTTATCCTTGTGACCAAGAGGACCTTCGTTGTTGCGGTTAGGCTTCTTGCAGCTATCGTCACCCCCGCCGCCGCCGCCTAAGGCGCTAGAGGACGTGCCGCTAGCGGTGTCATCAACGCGGTTGATGGGAGTGCAAGTCGTCATGT
This sequence comes from Aureobasidium pullulans EXF-150, assembly GCF_000721785.1. Classification (NCBI taxonomy): domain Eukaryota; kingdom Fungi; phylum Ascomycota; class Dothideomycetes; order Dothideales; family Saccotheciaceae; genus Aureobasidium; species Aureobasidium pullulans. The sequence goes on along the minus strand of NW_021941031.1, from coordinate 742,133 downwards.
TAAGAGCGCGTGAGATCGTTAATGCGCGTGTTAATGTTGTTGTTCAAGAGAAGCCGGAGAAGTTGTTTTGAAGGCGCAGGCGTCAATTGAGAAGGCGCAGCAAAGAGTGATGAAGACTGTGAGTGATATTGAAGAAGAAGAAAGACTTGAGGCACGAGAAAGGAAGTACTGATCAACCAACAACTGTTGCTGTTGATGTTGATGTCGTGGAGAGCGTTGAAAGCAGCCGGAGGAAGTTATTTGTGGCTCCCTTAAGGCTTCCAACGACGAGTGAATTCAGCTATTCACTCGCTCCATGGAGCTCACGAGCTTCTTCAGCTATTGCTGCCTTGCCTCGTCGACCACTGTCACTGATGGTCATCACTGGAGAACTGAGAGATCAAGCCTCCAGTCCTCACCGACTTACTGGTGAATTTGAAGCCTGTTGAGGCCATGGTATATAGATCTTGAGGAGTATCATTGCATCACTGCGAACATTCGATTTGAACTCATGTCATAAACCATTCTGACAGAATCCCGGTGGTGGAGGGTTGGCAGCCAGTGCTACAAGGTTTGCCGCTTTCGTTGCAAGACGGTCGACTTCCTCCGGCGTAGGGTACTCGTCGTATGACTTGTAGTACGCATCGCAACGGTGGCACATTCTGTCGCCATTGTCGTCGTCGACTCCCTTCACGAGATGCCATGAGTATGCTTCGGGTGTCTCGCAGTTCGCACAGACGTAGTTGTACCTGCCAGTTGTTGCCATGTAGATCTTCTTCGATTCGTTCTGCATCTTGCGAGTCTCGGCGGCGCGTGTTTCAATGTCGATGGGATCGTCGCTGCTGCTGTACGAGAAGCCTTCCCGTAAGACGTTGGTATGGTTTGTTGGGACGGTTGCTTGGATGAATCTCAGCTTGTTGTAGGAAGACAGCGCACTGAGCTCTCTCAAGTGAGGGACGTCGGCGTTCGCACCAAAAAGCTGCCGTGTGACAGCCTCTGCAAAACGAGTAAAGTCTTTGTCCAGAATTGTCTCTCGGCATGTAGTGATGACGAACGGGTCCAACGGATGGTCGATGTCGTCGATGAGCGGAGTGTATGGTAATGGACGGCGGTGGTACGAAGAGTGTAGTGATGGATGACAAAGGTTGTGTTTGTGGAAAGAGATGAGAAAGAAAGCGGGTCCGTCTTTGTTTTGAATCAAGTGAATGATTGGACTTTGTTGCCATTTGAGAAGTCGCGCAGTGTGGGAAGTCGCTGCCACGCCCATCACAACCAGCATCTCTCCACCTCCTTCCTAATCTCGTCCGTCGTCTTTCTCCCGTGTGTTAAACTTTGTCACGCGTATGGCTGTAGAATTGCACGATTTCCAACATTTGCAGAGGTAGCCTCCATTGAGAGCGTAATAGTTAGTGCCTCTCTCCGGATGACTAGGCCGATGTTGGAAAACATTGTGCATTTCTACAGACCAAAAATAATTCTAGGCATGGCCGTGGGAGATGGCTAAATTGACAGAATTTGGCACAAGGGGAGGTTGTGGTTCCGTCGAAGGAGGGATGCAGGTCCGAGGAAAGCGTCACGATGGCGTGAAACTATGAAGTGTCTTTGAAATGACTCTCCCAGATCGAACCCGAAAAACGCCGGACCAAGCAGGGCACGTGAGAATCTTTTAGGCCTGAATTGTTGGCCTCTCTAAGCTATCAGAAATTATAACACTGACTCGGGAGGTCAAGACTCTCTTGTCATTGCTTGATCATATTTCCGGTCGAAAGTTGTGTTAGTCAGGGTGACACTGACAGCAGTATTGACATCCTCATGACATTATTCTGAACAGCAGAGCAACAGAGGAGCTAGAGCAAACGTTTTGCATACTTCCGCGAGACATGACTCGGGTTTTCAAATGCTTTGTGTCTTTGTATCATCAAAGTCAGCTACAATCAACGAAGTAATTCAGCTCGGTCAGGGTGAACTCTGCGCAACGCAATCTGCATTACTGCGAACAATCGATCCAAACTCAGGACTCCTCAATGTGAGTAGGATGAAGAAGTTAAACTGAGTGTGTTAAATTGCGGCGCAATAAAAGTCCATATTCACATTAAACATTACTCATCAGATATGCTACTATCCTCCAGCGTGCTCTCCTTCGAAGAATGACCGATCTTCAGCAAAAAGACCAAGACGGCAGCATAGATCAATCCTAGCGCGAGGAACGGCAGACCAACGAATGCGCCTCCCAACTGCAAGCCACGCTCAAACAGCCAAGCAAACAGAGGACCGCCAACCATAAGAGCCAGAGTATCAACAACACCAATCACAGTATACAGCTCTGCGACCTTGTTCGGCTTGACCAACTCAGTCAAGAAAGATCTCAGATACACCGGAAAGCCACCGCCAAGGGTAGCAATCATCAGACTGATGGTAAAGAGGATTGCGTTTGGAGATAAGCCTACGGCAACAATGCCGAGGAGCATAAAGCAAGCACTTCCACGTGCGAGGAAGAGATCTCGTTTTCGTCCACTCAGACCTGATTTGGCGAGGAGTTTGTAGATCCAAGATTGCATGCCTAGGAACATGACGATCGTTACCCCAGCTTTGACGGTAAGCAACAGAGTTGCTTGTGAGAAACTCATGCTGTAGCGGGTACTCGTGTATTGTAGCAGTAAGGGAACAGCGGTCGTCGTCAACATTACTGGAACGAAGGTAAAGATGAGGCAGATCACACGTTTATCCTGTAAGAAGTACTGAGTCGATTCGATCAGAGGCTCATAACATCGCTGCAGGAAGTTTCTGGCGTCTTTCTTCGAAGCTAGCGGCGGTCTCTCCTCATCGCTCTGCTGGAATTCGCTGGCTTTGGAGTTCGAGTCCTGATACCCAAGCGTCTCTGGGATCAACAGACACATGGGACAACCGATGGCGAAGCAGACTATGCCGAGGAATATCGCGATCAAGGGGTTGAATGTCATGATCCAGGCCGCTATGGGTGGGCAGATGAGGTTAGCACAAAGGTTGGCCGCGAAGATTCGCAGATAGACTGCAGATCTGGTCTCTTGAGTTGTCACGTCTGAGATGATGACGAAGAACAAAGCTGATAGTACCGGCGAGCCTCCACCAGCAAGATTGCCCAGCGATGAGAACCAAGCGACTCGCAGATCGAATGTTTGCCAGAACCAACCTGCCCGGCTATTAGTGACCCTTGGCCAGAAAGCAGGCAATCGAGGCAGGGTCTACCACAACTTACAAACAACTAATTGCCAGACCATCTGAATAGGGAAAGAGCAGATACCGAGCACGATGATCGGTCTTCTGCCCCAGCGATCCGCTAAAATGCCTACTGGAATCGACAGAATGAGACCTGCATGTAGTCAATAAATAGACCGACTTTCAATCCTGAAGATCAACTCACTAGGAACACAGTCAAGAAATTGTTGAGTGCCTTTCAGCATTGCAACCTTTCCTTGTACCTCGGAAATTTTGCACAATCGCTCTTCAACACCTCCAAGTGCGCCTGGTCCAATAGCAGATCTTGGTACGAGAATCTTGGTTGGATCCTCTTTCTCCCAATACTGGTAGCAGTAGATAGACTCCTGGATCCTCGTCAAGGGCGCTTGCGAGAACTGATCACCGCATTGAACGATTAAGATCAAGACTCCCATGATGATCAGGATGGCACGAGGGCTCATCCGACGTGGCCCATTGTCCAGTGATGCTCCATCGAGAGAGCCCAGATCGCGTGCCAAAAGCGGCGTCACTTCTGTTTCAAGCACTGCCGGTAACTTGCTGCTCGCTGGTTCATGTTGCTCAATTTCGAGTACCTCAATTGTGTCTTTCGATGGTCCAGCCGTCATGATGTAAAATGGAAAAAATGACGAATCAATCCCCAGCGCAAGCCCGAAAAACGCGTAAGGGGAGTACGAATACAAACACCCCAAAGCTGTAGTCTTGTAGTTGTACTATTTATCCACCTACCCTTTTGGAGCGCCGCGCCGGGACAGCTCCTACCGGCGATTGTTTGAGATAACGCCGTCAAAGGGGGCCATGTACGACCAGGCATCCACAATCCAGCGACCGCCATTGGCTGATGTTAATTCAGCTGCCTGCGTTTCCAGAGATCAATTTTTGTTTTTTCTCAATGGTATGGGCAGCGGATCCTGATCCCGCCATCGGTTATGCATGCGTTGTTGAAGATGATCTTCTTACAGCAGTCTGATAACCTGTGACGCTGTGACATTATGATGCCGAGGCTCAAGGTGATTTGACGAGATTTGGCGCGCTATCTTACTCGTATGTACCCACCTCTCGAGTGGCAGATGTCCTCCAACATTGACGAGCAGCGCATGAAGCATGGCTGGGAGATACGTGTACAGACGTCGTTTGGGATGTTCGCTTCAAAAGTTGCAGGCTTGTCCGCAGCCAATTTGCAAGCTCAGAACATCGATGAGGCATCAAAAACGTCACTTTCCGCACATGGAAGCCGAGATGTGCAAGATTCGGACATGAGCCGACTTTGACGTTCAATGTTTTTAGGGTGTTGTAGATATTTGGTCAGGCACATCAGGTCATTGACAAAAGAATTGAACATATGAATACGGAAGTTACTTTTTACAGAGAAGTTTAACCTTGTAATCCCACGTCCGTGAAAGACCGCATGCAATCACAACAATGTACGAGAATATGCCATCAATCGTGGTTGACACCGTTGCTCGCCTTGGGGCTGTTTCTCTCGCTTTGAGGCTTGACGGGCCTCTTGTCTTCATCACCACTGTCATCATAATCCTCGTCCATCTCCATCTTACGAGCGGCGGGCTCCAGATGGGGCTGCTGAGGCTGCGGCTGCGGTGGTGGTTGAGACTGAACAGGTGTCGGAGCTTGGGTAGGAGGTTGAGGTTGGGGTTGAGGAGGAGGGGGAAGCTGTTGAGCAGGAGGTGCTGGGGTGTGCTGCTCTCTGCGCTCCTCGTTTGCGCCAATACGTGGAGAGGGTTGAGGTTGAGGCTTCACCTGAGGTGGGCCAAGAGCTGGCGGGTGGTGTGCAGCCTCTGATGGGTGGTAGTTATCGGTAGCACGACGCTGGTCCTCTGCGCGTCGCACTTCTGACGGGCTTCTATAAGGAGAGTTGGGGATGCGATCCATACGGTCTGGCGGCGAGGCACGTCTGCTGCTAGGATCTTCCAGGCGCGAACGACTCTCCTCGTTCGCAGGCTTCTTCTGAGAGCTCATGCTGGAAGCATCATCTTCCCATTCTCTGTGTCTCTTGGGAGGAGCAGTCGAAGGGCGGTCTTCGCGCTCCCTTGCTGCTGCCTCTGCTGCATGCATAGCTGCACTAGGTGGAGGAGCACCCCCAGCGATGCTGGGAGTACCAGATGTAGGATGGTGCTCAAAAGGCTGACGACCAAACTTGCCGTTGGGAGAGGTGTTCTGGTTCTCCATGATGGGACGTATCTCGGGAGGGCTGCCCATCCTGTTAGGGTATCCAGAGGCTTGACCTTGAGCCGGAGGAGGTGCACCCATGCTCACAGCTGGAGGAGGCACACTGGACGACTGCGGGCCATAATTGGGGTTGGCAATACGGTTAGGGGGAGCGGGTCCTTGTTGCTGAGGCAGGGGCTGAGGAAGCTGAGAAGGAGTCTGAGCTTGAGGTGCAGGAGGGTATGCGCCAGGCCCAGGAGCATTGTAAAGCACCTTGGGAGAGGGCGACAAGCCTCTGTGGGCTGGCGGAGGTGGACGCTGAGGTTGGTCCTGGAACTGTCTAGGTTCTTGCTTCGGGGGAGTGGGCTGACGAGGAGGCACATGCTGAGCAAGGCGATCTCTAGAATCATACGGGTTCAACATCTGAGGCTGAGCACCAGGGTTCTGAGGGTTCTGGAGATCGGCAAGACGGTTAGCACGAGACCAGTCTCCACCTGCGGGAAGTGGTGGCTGTTGAGCCCCTTGAGCTTGGCCCGGAGGAGGAGCTCCCCATTGAGGGGCCGGCGGACCAGCGCCTAGAGCACCTGGCTGGTATGCTTGGGGAGGTACATCCTGAGGAAGTGGTGCACCTGCTTGGTTGGGCAGGCCGTTGGTGGGCTGGCCCTTCAGCAGCGCGAGACGGGCCTTGATGTGCACATTGGTGGGGTCGAGTTCGGCAGCTCTCGAGTATGCATCGAGCGCGTCGTTGGTCTGGTTGTTACAAGACTCATACAAGGTGCCGAGATCATACCAGACCTCTGAGATGTTGGGGTTAAGCCTAATGGCGCGGGAGTAGGCATCCAGGGCATCTCTGTACTGGTTGATCTGATAGTACAACACTCCTATTGAGCACCAGAACGTCGGGTTGCGACCATCGCGATAGACGGCTTGTTGATATGCCTCGTAAGCTTTGGGGTACTTCTGCTGAGACATGTAGCAGCGACCAAGAAGGTACCAGCTTTGTGCATCTGTCTGGTCCGAGTTGACCGACTTCTCGAGGTATTCGATGGCCTGCTCTTGACTATTGAAGCTGGTGCTTTGTTGATGATGCAGCCATCCGAGCTGTTGCAAGACCTTGGCGTGGTTGGGGTCGCGGTCGAGGACGCGCATGTAAGCGCTCTTAGCCGAATCATACTAGACCTTGTATTAGTCGTGGTGACGAGATGTGATGAATGGTCGCCTTACCTCTTTCTGCTGCTCGTAAACATGACCAATCTGGAACCAAATGTCTTCTTCACTCAATGGGCGAGGAGGGTCATTGACAATGTACTTGAAGCACTGCATCATGGTCAGTAATCTAGATGTTGCGAAGGACGGTGAATTGACAAACCTCCAAACTTTGCTGGAACTTCTGCTGCTGCTTGTATATTATACCGAGGCGAAAGTATATCTCATTGGCCTTCTCGAAGCGAGGGTCCATGCGCATGACTTGTGAAAAGGCTTCTTCGGCGTGTTCGAGGGAGCCGTAGCGATCATAAAGAATACCGATGCCATACCAGAGCTTGGGTTCCTGCCGGGTATTTAATATTGGTGAGAGCGACGACATTGAATAAGCAGGAGTAGACAAACCTTGGGGTCTGGCAAGTGATACAGCGCTTGCTGGTATGCCGAATAGGCCTGTTGCAGGTCATCCATCATGAGGTAGCAATGGCCTAGACGCGATTAGCTTGGAAGCAGAGAGAAAGAGAAAGGTAGTCGCGAACCAAGACTGCTCCAAACCTCCCCATTGGCATTCTCGATTCTCAAAATCTGCTTGAGATACTCAACAGCAGCAGGAAATTGGTCCTTTGACCTAAGAATGCAGGATATAGCAAGCATGGCCTGGACCGAGTGGTGGTTGAAGCTAAGAGCACGCTCATAGGCCTGAGTTGCGCTATCAAGCTCACCCATCAACTCGGAAACACTTCCTGGGACGTGTTAGTAAACGCGTCATACTAGAGGTAAACACGAATACGCGGAAACGTACCAAGTTGCAGCCAAATGCCCTCATTTGCTTGCTGGAGGAAATGCGATGCTGGCTTGGCCTGCTGAGGTGGCTGCAAGGCAACAAGGCCATTGGGTTGACCTCGACCCTGCTGGACAACATGGTGGGGGTGCATAGCCGCCGTTGGAGACGTCTGAGATGCCATCATGAGGGACTACGGGAAGAGCGCTGTGCTTGGTCAGTCTCGGGGAGCAGCTATAGCAGGAATCGCGTGGTGTTGTGTTGATAGCGCGAAGGAAGAAGACTTACTTGTGGTTACGTGAGACGCGCGCAGACAGACACAGTGCCAAGCGAACAGAGACAAGGTGGGGGAGTTGTGTAGGAAAGATGTCTAGTATAGCTCTGATGAGCGGTGGATGGAGGCTGCTAAGTCTCGGGGGTGTTGATGGGATACACGCGACGAAACAGGCTGCAAGTGAGAAGAGGAAAGAGAAGAAAATCGAGAGGGGAAATGCCAGCAGTCGGATGGACGACGCTTCTCACAGAACCCTAACCCAGAGTCCTGAAGGGCCGCCGCACACCTACATCTGCTTGGCGTAGCTGTTTTTGATGAGCCAAAGAGATCGGCATTATGGCGCCCGCCCCTGTCGAACGGTAGCGCAGGCGGCGTGTGGAGGATACGGAAACGATTCAGGAAATAATGGGGGTTTGCCGAGCCAAGCATTGAGGCCTGCCACGGGAAGGAGCGAGAGCGGTGCACCAATTGGACTGCTTAGATCTGTTGACATCTGTTGCCATCTGCATCTAATCTTCATCTGCAGAGCTTCTAAGCATTCCATCCATCGGCAGCCTGCATGTTTGGCAGTGACAAGGCTCTGATCACGGTCCAGCGCTGTGAGACTCCTTGCCTCAGCTACAACAAGAAGTAGTTGTAGCTAAGACCACACCTACGGTTGACATCCGTACCTTGAAACTGTCGTCTCGTACCTTTGAGCGCCACCCTCCCGTCTTGTGGGAACACCGAGGCTTTCGCGAGAGTTGATTGACATCGTGGGGAAACCACGAAAAGAAACTCAGGAGAGAAAAATGATGATGCCTGCACGTCCGTTGAACTTGGCAAACCGCCATGTTGCGCCCTAAACGCCTTTACACCGCAACGATTCGATGGTCGAATCTCAATCTCGTGATGAACCAGCCACGTCGAATCCTTCGGCGTGCATCATCACTGCACCGTGTGCACTCGCAATGCAGTGATGCACACCGCGCAAGCAAGCCGGCCCGCCGTGCATACTGCAAATTAATGCGCCAATCCGTCAAGCCTGTCGATAATCCCACTCGGCTATCTTTGTCTCTGCCGGCGCTTCGCTGCATATCTCCCCGCCCAGTCAAACGGACGTCTACAGAACGTTCCGACAATAAACCTCCTGTACACAAAGGAGTAATCCAAAACGGTCGGCTGGCTGCTGCAATAGGTAGCGATGCAAAGACATAGACGACGTTGCAACGACCAAACAAGATCCAACGGAATCTAGTATGAACCATCAGGTGCGCCACGGCGAGCCGCGAGCGGCTTTCGAGTTCTTGGAAGCTCTTCGCTGTGGTTAACGTTTGGCTTTTAAAAAGGGTGGCTAGGTCAGGGCCACGTGCAGCCAGATGCTTTTAGGATTTTGGGTGTGGAGCCCACTCGTCTGCGGCTCGATGGCGTGCCTGGCGTGTGTGGCTTTGGCAACACATCGCTAGATCTCTCCGCATCCTGACACCCCCGAACAGGTTCAAGGTCTCGTCACACAGCACCAGTGTGATCGACAGTCAGATGTCCGGGAGAATTTACATTCACTCTCTTGGAAGTACACGCAGGACATGGGCCGAGTTCAGCTGATGTTGCACTCAGATACTAAACGGGTCACCACGGCTCCACGGATCCACTATGCGAGGTTGCAAAAAAGCTTGTTCCTGAAAATGGCGTACTGCCCGATCAAGCTTCACCGTGCTTGGCTGTTAGACATCGATGATCTGAGAATTGACACAAACATCCATGATTCGAAAGCTTGTCAGTGTGAAGTTGTGTTTGGAAGCGCAGTGATTGACTGGTAATTGGATTGCTTTTTCTATTGTATGTGCTGTCGGGCAGCGGCACATTTGGCAAGGTACTCTATGCATGGACCTGCTGACGGCTTCTGGTGTCCCCGAACTTCACGTTGCAGCGTCTGCATGTCGCCTGCACGCAGTTTAGTGCAAGCCCAGCATCTCGGGCGCTCTGCACGAGAATGTTTCAAATCAAGACAGATTGATTTGCCCTCGGTAGCACTCCTACCCTGTGGCTCGTCTCAGTTTAGCAAGGGTTGCTTTCCCTGCGCGGCTTTCGTTGGGCTTGCCAATCTCGCTGGTGATCCAGTCACCAATTTTGCTAATCTCAGAAAGGTCGATACCAGTGTTGACCCCAAGGCTTTCTAGCGAGTAGACCAGGTCTTCTGTAGCGACGTTACCAGTTGCACCTGGCGAATAAGGACAGCCACCCAAACCACCGACAGCGGAGTCAAACGTTCGAATACCATGCTCAAGTCCCACAAGGGTGTTGACCATCGCTTGGCCAAAAGTGTCGTGGAAGTGCAGGGCCAGATCGTCATTGCGAATGCCTGCTGAGGTCAGAGTACGCAGCAGTTCTCTTGTGCGAGGTGCTGTGCCCATTCCTGTGGTATCCGCGACTGAGATCTCATCGGCTCCCATCTCAAGTAGACTAGCAGCTAGTTCTGCCACCTTGTGCGGGTCGACATCTGGGCCTTCGAAGGGACAACCTAGAGCGACGGAGATATAAGCACGTACACCGAAGCCCTTGTCTCTGGCGGCAGTGATCAGAGGCTGGAACCTATCAAGCGATTCGGCGATGCTGCAGTTTGTGTTCTTCTGCGAGAAAGACTCAGTCGCGGCGAGGAAGATCGAAACTTCATGCTTCGGCTGCTCGACGCTTGACTTTGCATCCATGGCGGCGGCTCCAGAAGTCGCAGAGGGCATGTCATTCGGATTCTGAGATGATGTATTCAGTGCAGGACCAGAGTCATGAACAGGAGATGGCGGAGGAGTTGGGTAAGAATTGGTCCCCTTGGTCGAGGACTGGTTGTGGGTAGAGATAAAGTTGGTTAGACCCTTTATGTTTGGCAATAACCATTGATAAGTTACGGGTTCGGTCGACTGAGGGGGTTGTTGCAGAATATTTTGCAGCACCTTGTCTGAGCTTGCCATCTATACAGTGTCAATTGTCAGTGAGAAATGTTGAAGTTGGACATACTCACTTGCGGAGTCCACTTTGGGTGAACGAACGAGCCAGCCTCGATGGTCTTCAGTCCGGTGGCCGCGAGTCTCCTGACCAAATCAATTTTGACATCAGACGAGATGGATGACTTTTCATTTTGCAAGCCATCTCTGGGTCCGACTTCAACAATTCTGACCTGATCTGCAAATCGTTTGGAAGTGATAGAGAAGCATCGCCTGCTCAGAGGCTTAGGCAGCCTAGGATGTCTCAGTGTACGCATGGTTCCAGACATGGTCTTTGATCCAGAGAGACTGCAGCTCAGGAGCGAGTCGAATGGAGGATAATCTTTTCGCAATGCAAAGTACACTGTACCAACAACAGTCACAAAGATGGAGTCATGCCTCGGGCTATGTGGAGAGAGAGAGCGGGGGCGGCAGGACGGGAGCCAAGGCCGAAGAACGACGGCGCGGCGTCGGCGGCTATCGGCGCCGATGCCGTAGGTAATCATGATATTTTTTGGACATGGGCGCAACTTTTCGAATAAGAACAAAATGGAGCAAGACCGACGACAAGCAGATCTCTCGACACCAGAGCTCGATGGCGAGGCCATCGCCGTGTCTAAGCAACCTAAGAAGCGATTCATCGGACGTAGGGCAGCAGCAGAAAAAGCAGCGGCCAAAGGCGAGACAAATGGCGGCGGTATCGAAGACAGCGGGGCTGTTCAAGGTGCGCATCTTGCTATGGTCTGATTACGAGCTGTACTGATAGCAATCTGCAGTCGCCGCACCCAGAAGGAGCGCTCGTGCCTTGAACCAAGTACCTCCCGAGATTCTGAACGATGAAGACATCAACGCAGCCGTTGCCCTACTCCCCTCCAACTACAACTTCGAAATCCACAAGACCATCCACAAGATCCGCACTGCAGGAGCAAAGAAAATCGCGCTACAATTTCCCGAAGGCCTCTTACTGTTTGCGACGACCATATCCGACATCATCACACGCTTCTGCCAGGACACGAGCACATTGATCATGGGCGACGTGACATATGGCGCATGCTGCATAGACGATTACACGGCGCGCGCATTGGGGTGTGACATGCTGGTGCACTACGCGCACAGCTGTTTGATCCCTGTCAGCGTGACGCAGATCCAGACGCTATACGTCTTCGTCGACATCGGTATTGACGTCTCACATCTCCTGGCGACCATCGAACGAAACTTCAAACCAGGATCTAGGATCGCCATGGTTGGCACCATTCAGTTCAACGCGACGCTGCATGGTACGGCTCCACAGCTGCGGAACGCGGGCTACGACGTCGTGATACCGCAGATTGCACCGCTGAGTAAAGGCGAGATTCTGGGTTGCACAAGTCCAGCCCTCAAGGACGAGGACAAGATTGACTCGATTCTATATCTGGGAGACGGACGCTTCCATCTGGAAAGTGCAATGATTCACAACCCGACGATACCTGCGTACCGATACGATCCCTACTCGAGGAGGTTGACACATGAAACATATGACCACGAGCAGATGATGTCTTTGCGAAGTGATGCCATCAGGTCAGCAGGAAAAGCAAAGAAATGGGGGCTGATTCTTGGATCGCTCGGAAGACAAGGAAACCCGCATACAATGACCATGATTGAGCAGCGGTTGCAAGAGAAGGGCATACCATGGGTGAACCTGCTGCTCAGCGAGATCTTCCCGGGAAAGTTGGGAATGATGGACGACGTTGAGTGCTGGGTGCAAGTAGCATGCCCTAGACTGAGTATCGACTGGGGTTATGCGTTCCCACGACCATTGTTGACGCCGTACGAGGCGTTGGTGGTGTTGGGAGAGAGAGAAGGATGGGAAGGAGATAAGAAGGTATATCCGATGGACTTTTATGGAAAGGATGGTCTGGGAAGAACAAAGCCTGAAGATGTGGCCGCCAGGACGCGGGCAGTCCAGAGTGTCGCGTAGATGTCATGTCACAATATCAAAGATAGCGACTTGTTTGGATGTTGCAATTCATGTTCGACCGTGATGTTTAATTCATGTTGTTGTGCAAAGTCAGGGAGGTCTTTATTGATCGGCGTCGACGCTTCAACATGGACAGGGACATGTGTTTCAAGATGGCTTCTCACTTAGCCAGCTCATTCAACCTTCCTAACATGAGCAAATGAGATCATCGCAACAATGGCAAGTCTGACGCTGGGCGTGGGACAGACAATCGAACTCAACGATGGGAGACAGGCCGTGGTGCGGTTCCTGGGAGCGACGGGCTTTGCGCCGGGAGAATGGGTCGGTGTAGAGCTGCACGATGCGACTGGTAAGAACGATGGATCAGTCAAAGGCGACCGGTACTTTGACTGTGAGGCCAACCATGGCATGTTCTTGCGCGCCCAGGGAGTCAGTCGTATCGTGAGTCGGCCGACGACGAGACCGGCTAGTATCAACCTTGGACAGGCGCGTCTCGCAGACACCAAGGCGACTTCTGCTCTGCCTTCTCCTACAAAGTCGCCGACCAAACTTGTTCGAACTGCTACTCCGACCGCGTCTCAGCCCACCAGGAATGCGACTCCTCCTACCACAACGACTGCACGTCGCCCTGTCTCGACCGCTACTGCTAAACCACGAACTGCCTCAAATCTGAGCGGTCCTTCCACGCTATCTGCTGCTGCTAGGAGGACATCCACTGTACCCCCGTCCAATGCCTCGACTACAGCTCAAACCCCTCGAACTTCTGGCTCAACAGCTGCTCCCTCCTCGTCGCGTTTGACTGCTCGCAATGTCTCTACCGCAAGAGGCCTCACCCCTGCGACCAAACAACCTCCCGCACCCATCCGTCAGACTCCCGCTGCCCGTCGCGTATCGTCCGCGCCAAAGCAACCACAACCTCAAGATAGTCCTTCGCCTGCGACTTCCCCCTCGATCGCTCACCCGGACCACTCTCAGGACCCTCAAGACAGTGAAGATGCTCCTCAGTCATTCGCCCCATCCTCAAAGCCTGCCACTTCACCGGCTGCATCACATACATCACTACGCCCGACCAAGACTACCGCGCGAGAAGTTGAGGACCTACAAACAAAGATGAAGATTATGGAACGCAAGCGCCAGGAGGACCGCGATGCTTTGAAAAAGATGCAGAATGTCGAGCAAGAACGGGATAAATATGCGAGCGTCGTTCAGAAGATGCAGTCAAAGATGCAAGCCCAGTCGCAAGAGTTGAACGACCTCAGGGGTCAGCTCAAAGACTCTGAGAGCCGCTTGCTCGATATCGAGGCAATCCAAGCTGAGCACGATGCTGTCGTTGAAATGGCCACTCTCGATCGTGAAATGGCCGAGGAGACAGCAGAATCGCTCAAGACTGAAGTTGACGCTTTGCGGACCAGCAATGAAGAGATGCGTCTCGAACTCGACATTCTCAAGGAAGAGAATGAAGAGCTAGGCAGAGAAATGAACCCCGAAGAGCGTACAAGTCAAGGCTGGCTCCAGCTAGAACGCTCCAACGAGCGTCTGAGGGAAGCTCTGCTCAGGCTGCGTGATATGACCCAGGAACAAGAGTCTGACCTGAAGGCTCAAATCAGCAGCCTCGAGGAAGAAGTCAAGGACTTTGGTCTACTGAAACACGACTATGAAGAGACCAGAGAGAAATTACTTGCAACCGAGGCTGATTTGGATGACATCCGCCAGCAGCTCGATGCTGCCATGGGCGCTGAAGACATGATCGAAGAGCTGACGGAACGGAATATGACCATGCAAGAGAAGATTGACGATCTGGAACTGGTCATTGAAGATCTTGAAAATCTCAAGGAACTCAACGATGAACTTGAGATCAACCATGTAGAAGCTGAAAAGCAGATGCAGGAAGAGATCGACTTCAAGGATACCATCATCGGCGAACAATCACGTCGCTCTACACAGCAACAACAGGCCATTGAAGATTGTGAATACACAATCTCACGCTTCCGTGAGCTTGTTACCAACCTGCAAGCCGATCTGGAAGACATGCGTGCATCGCGACAGATCACAGAGACCGAAGCAGAGGAACTGTCAAGCAGAAGCCGTGCAATGATGGATCTCAATATGAAACTTCAGATGTCTGCTGCCAAGACACAAATCAAGACAATCGATCTCGAATTGCGACGTCTCGAGGCCGAAGAGGCAGCAGAGCACCTGTCGATCGTCCAGCTGTTCCTACCCGAAGCATTCCATACAGAGAGGGACTCGATTCTTGCATTACTACGCTTCAAGCGCGTGGCCTTCAAGTCTCGTCTGCTCAACAACCTGATCAAGGAACGTCTGAATGGACAGGGAACCAAGATCGCTGATGAGGACATCTTCGCCGCCTACAGTGTGCTTGACAGACTCACATGGGTTGCCGAAATGAGCGACCGATTCATCAATGGCATGCGCAGCTGCTCTGTTGAAGAGTTTGCCAGATTTGAAAGTGCACTCTATGAGCTTGAGCCTGTGGAAAGAGCATTGAATACCTACATCGAGTCCATCAAACGAGATGACATGAAGGAGGGTAGAGTGGACGAAGAGCTGCAAAGGTCAATGGCAGTCATGTCTCATTTGGCCTCCATACATATCAAAGAATCACTTGCAGCATCTGCTAGCGATATGCTTATGCAGACTTCCCTCGTCCAGAGCCATTTGGACAGCACTTCGTCAGCGATCAGTCTGTGCAGATCCTTGGTCCAGACGCATGTCCCTACACCACCAGACAGCGAGACTGACGAGGAAACCCTTTTCACACAGCTGGATAACATCATCTCCAGCATCAGAAGTGCTCGCGTCGTGGTCAACAAGACGCATCGCAACATCACTGATCTGCAATCACGTTCGCTTGCATTGAGTCCCTCTAACTTAGAGCTTCTCATCTCCGCAGAGAGTCTGACGTCCAAGCTCGCTGTCTTTGGACGTCGCGCCGGCGAAAAAGTCCAGAGCCTGTTCGGTGAGGAAGGCCGTGAAGATACAATCACCCTGGGTGAAACCGAGCTTCTCTTGACCCGTCTGTCCGCAAGCATCTTTGGCAGTGGCGCAGCGGAGTCAGCACCATTCGAGTCTCTGTCTACCTACCTTACCTCGCTGACCATTCAACTCAACGAGCTCAGCGACATCTCAGCCAATCTCGAGAACACCCAGGAGTTTGAACGCCCGGCCGAGCCATGGGTGATCCGTAGTTCCACTCTCCGCTCCACCAAGCTCACCTCCATCGACACCGAAGCCGAAGTCGTCCGCCTCACAGAAGTTGTCCGTGAACGCTCCCTTCTCGTCCGTTCCAAAGAACAAGAACTGGAGGAACAGAGCGTGCGTATCGAAATGCTCGAGGCTCGCATGGCCGAAGCCACGAAACGATCATCCGCCCTCGCCGACCTCGAAACTTCCATCACCGCTCTCCAAAAGGAAAAGAGCATCCATCAGACTGCTCTTACTGAAGCCGAAAACAAAGTCACCAGACTCAGGAGAGAACGAGATGAGTGGAGAAAATCGGCAGAAGATAATAAACCAGATGTCAACGCTACTAACAACGTCGCCACCGAGATGGGAGGAGCAAGTAAGATGGAGCTTGATAGAGCCAACCTCCGCATTACAAGCCTAGAGTCAGCAATCCGCTATCTCCAAACCCACTCTGCTGCTTCCACAACCACCACTGCCACCAGATCTTCAGATCTGGACTGGCTAGAGACACCGCTTCTCCCTCCTCCATCCAAGCATCAGCAACGCCAGAAGACACTTCACGCAGAAGGCAAGACCGCATTCAGCGAATTGTTGAAACTGGTCACCGAGGCCAGACCTGTGTCTCTCGGCAATGCACCAGCGAACAGACTTGCTTGGAGACCTGCTGCACAGACAGCTAACTACACTGCTCAAAAGAAGAAGGAAGATTGGGCAATATGGCGGGATTGGGAGAGAGATATTCTTGATCGTGTTGAGGGTAGATCTGGCAAGAAAATCAGCAGGCCATCGAAGGATCAGGATTATGTTGGCAGTGGAGATGCTGTTGTCATTGTAGGCGAAGACGACATGTAAGATCACTAAAGAATTGAAGAAACGTTCTTGTCAAATTTGTGAATCGATGTGTTTCTTGCGTGCTTCTTGCGCTTTGTGTGGACTCTCGCCCCTTGGAGAACGAAGCCCTCGTTAACTCGATACGGCTAGTTTCGTCCCGTCACGTGTCATGCTCGCTCGTGGAAAGTTATGCCGTGATGCAAATAAATTATGCACGATGTCATCTTTCTCCTGAAGGCGCTGTCGTCTCTATATAGCTAACGCTGGTCTCTGTCCTGGTATCTTTATAGATTCATGGACCTCATGACATACCACAGAACACTGTTGAGAGTCCTTGGATCTTGTTGTCACGAAGAAAACATTGTGCTGCGAAGAGCTGGTTTTCAGACCTGAGAGCATGCAGAAAGCCCGTACACATCCATTTTCTGTAATTTGTATGTTCTATGTGACCAGGAATGAAGAATTCTGCAAAAATCGGTTGGTTTGGGGCAGAATGTTCAAATTCGGTGGAGGAATGCTGGTATGCGCGTCGAGCTGCGAAGACACCTCAAACCGATTGAGATCAAATCGAAGATCTTACTGACCATACAAACCTGTTACAGACAAGGTGGCCATTGCTTTTACGAGAGCCACACACTTACTTGGACAACTTGTGCTCACTCGCGCGAAGCTATCAGCAGATATGCAAGCGTTTCGTAATAGTGGACTGGAATCTATCCTCCGATGAAAGACCCCTGTGCTCGCTGGGCATTATTCGATCATAAACAGAATTATGCACATCAACAATGCTGGCAAGGAGAGCATTTTGGTTTGGCAACACAGCTTTAGAAATTGACGTCAGCGGTAAAGAGGGGCAGGGCACTGTTTGTTACCAAGAAATCTCACAGGCACCAACAAACATGCAACGACCAACACTCAGACTTTTACGCACACATCTACTACGCGCCAAAACTTCAAGATCAATCTCCAGGTCACCAGCACAAGAAAAGATTTACTTCCCTCAACGAGGTCTATCACAAACCACACGAATCAACATGTCATCCGATCAGGAATACGCCAACTTTTTGGAAAAGGCCAACCAAGATACCGGCAGCAGCAGCAACGAAGTCAAGAGCAGCGGTTTCGCGCAAACGAAAGCAGTGGATTCCGCTGTCCCAGCACCGCTGAAAGATGTGGATGCTTTCTATCAAAGCGACACCGATGAGCCCTTCGAGCCTGTTGCGCTGAAGTATGGCAAGAAGGATTCCATCAGTCAAGGTCGGTTTATTCGAAGAGGATTTATCAAAGTAGAAGCTGATGTACAACAGACAAATTCGCTGATCTGATCAACCATTCTGGAGAGGTGGAAGAGATCAGTGTCAAGGACTGGAATGTCAAGAACGTCTATGCTGAGGTCGTTGAGGCTGTCAAGAAGGCTGGTAGTGGCAAAGCAGATGTGCAGGTGTTCCGTGTCGCTCATGGCAGCACTCGTTGCGAATACTACATTGTCACTCTCAATGATGAGGGCGTCGTTGTCGGTGTCAAGGCCAAGGCTGTTGAGAGCTAGAGTTTGGCTATTTGGCTTCTTCAACATCCTTTCTGTTTCCTGCCTACTTCTGCGTAGGTAATTTTGATACCCATATCCAATCCACTTCATCATAGAATGAGAGTGCCCAACGTCCGAAATGATATCCTGATTTACTGATGTACAAGTCTCACACAAAGCACACTAGCCGCAGCAGCACTTCCACCCAATCCAACCATCTTCAATCCCTCCACAATTCTACACCCCCACCTTCTCTCTCCTAGAACAGCAGTCTTTCCCACTCCGAACCCGAAAAGTGTGAAAACCATGACCACCACCGAACACACCAAAGCAACACCCCCATCCTCAATAAACACATACGGCAACAGCGGAATCAACCCTCCAAAGAAATAGCCAAAAGCAATGCATAAAGCACTGGTGTACAGACGAGGTGATACATCCGCGGATTCGAAGCGGTGGTGGTGTTCAAGTAGAAAGTTGATAGTCTTGTCGTGAGCCGAAGTGATGTCGGTGGCTACTGCGTCGAGCAGAGAGGCAGAAACATAGCATTCTAATGTTGATATCACCGCTGCTCTGGCTTCTGCTGGTGATGTATAGACCATTGCGATGGTACTTGCTTTTGTCGTAGCTGCTGATTGTCTGTTGCACATCAGTACAATAACTTCGATATCTCCAGACGTTAAAACACTTACGCTTCACCACTAGCTCCTAGATCTGTCACAGGAATTAGCATGCAACTTCCTCATGCCCTTGCAAACACCAAAAACTTACAACCACCGATTCCCATACTTATACTCCCAGCCATCAACTCAGCCAATCCCGCAAATACCACAATTTTTGTATCTCCCAGTGCAGCTAGTCCGGCGGTGAGAGCAAATGGAACGGTCAAGCCATCGCTCAGACCTAATGTCAAATCCGAAATTGTGCGAGGGTCGATTCTCTGATGCCATTTTGAGGGTTTTGAATAGGCAGTGGTGAACTCAGAAGGTGATTGTTTTTCTGAGTCACTACGACTAGACGTTGGGAGGGGCGAGTATGTGCCGGATGTATCGCTTCGCAGAAAAGAAGTTATAGAGCTAAGTGCCATGTTTGGTGTCGAATATGTTATTTGTATTCGAGGATGAGCTGGCCGGTGAGTTCGGGAGTAATATTTGTGTGAGTGGGCGGTAGGTACTGTAGAGAGGGAGGGAAAGAAACATGAATGAACGGGTGCTGGGGCGAGCTACAAACATATATGCTCGAGTACTACCCACGTGGTGGCTATCAAGCGGCACACTTTCTCTGTATCCCCCGTCCCCGCAAGATCAAGAAAGGCAGAATTGTGACGCGATAGGCATAGTCACACCAATTGAATGGTAGGACAGGAGCTCTAATCTCATAGAGCAAAAATCCTGGATGACTGAAGGTTTTAGAAGTTTAGAAAGATACGAAGAACGGAGAATTTAAGATGGAAGCAAGACAGACATATACAGGAAAGATAACACTGGGGCATGGCCTCTTTTTTCCTAGCAGGCCCAATGGACGACCATCACGAGGCTCAACAGTTTGTGGGATCTGAAGCCCACAGTAAGGCAGACTGATTTTCGATCTCTCATTGGAAACGACCCTGAAATAGAAAACGATTGTGCCTTTTCACAGCTTCGTCAACAGCAGTCTTCATTGCTGGAGTCTCTCTGCTTTTGTTCCCAACTGTTTTACGTCTGAATTTTTGCTCATGATAGGCTTAATGGACTGTTTTCCGCAAAAGCATCAACCTCTAGTTGGCCCAGCCCTGGGGAGGGTACATGCCATCAGGGATCTGTACAGTGTTCTGATAGTAGGTCTGATTTTGAAGTGATTCGTCACCCCAAGTACGCACAATTCTGCCAAGAACCTTGCGGCCGTTTCTGACAAGCTTGGTGTTGGGAGGAGGAAGAGTGACAACTTGTCTGTCAGAGTTGAAAAGACCAGCGAAAGAAGTGTTGAAGAAGTGCGTAGGGTTGGCACTGGTAGCTGCATCCCATGCAGTGTTGGTGTCGCCAGTCTGGTCGGCAACGACAGAGAAAATATTGGCGCCAACGTCCCAACGACCAAGTGTGTGCAGGTTCCAGTTGGCCTCGACTGTGCTGATCTCGGAGTAGTGGTTGTAGTATTGAGGGTCAGTTGTACCAATGAGCTTCTTCGGAACTGCGTCGCCAAGCAGCATGCCCAAAACGCGATTTGATGAAGTATATGTATGATTCTCATCGAAGGTGACCAGGATGAGTGTGTTGGCCATGAAATGATGATGCTTCTCATCTAGCAACGGCTCCAAGAAGCTACGAGTCCAGTTACCAGCAAAGGTCACAGAGGTGTCATGTCCATCGTTTTGCATACTAGTAGTGAAAAGTCAGAAATCACGGTTGTGTCTGGAGGAGGAAGAAGAAGAAGTAGAAGAAGCGTTTGCTTAAGCATTCGTACCTAGGAGTGATGAACATCCATTGCGGCAGCTTCTTGGCTTCAAGGTCGCTGTAGAATTGGGTCAAGTTCTTGTTCTTGGCCAGTCTTTCCTGGCTGGTGTTCGCATCGTAAATGATAGCGGGGTTATGTTTTCGGACGTAGTCATTGGCTTTGGTTTGTTGATTGATCCAGGCCTTGCCTTCGAATCCAGAGTAGGGCATATCTTCCTGGTATTGAGACCAGGATATACCTTTGTCCTCAAGAAGGTCGATAATAGACGAGACATTTCCGGGTAAGTTGTTTACATTGTCATTGT
This sequence comes from Aureobasidium pullulans EXF-150, assembly GCF_000721785.1. Taxonomy (NCBI): domain Eukaryota; kingdom Fungi; phylum Ascomycota; class Dothideomycetes; order Dothideales; family Saccotheciaceae; genus Aureobasidium; species Aureobasidium pullulans. Next base: position 721,285 of record NW_021941031.1, on the reverse strand, counting down.
CCATGCCAAAGTTGTCACCGCCAATGGCAGCCACATAGTTAGGCTCACTGGGATGGGTGACACCAAAGTAATTGCTGAGTGTAATACCCTTCTTGGCTAACCATACAAGGTTAGGGTCACTGGCGGCTTTGTCGTAGTCGGTGTTCTCGAGCCAGATGACAACGAAACGATCGAACGCCTTGCCCTTGACATTGGAGGTTGGGGAGAGTGTCAGGGCGGAAGCTCTAGCAGCAGCGACATCTGCTGCTGCAGTCGCAGTCAAGTTGACAGCGACAGCCTGGCTGGAAAGAGCCAGCGCAGACAAAACGAGAGTAGAAGAATGCATCGCAGATCAAACGAATGGTGTTGTACTGATCTTCGATAGGAATGAGGGCGGGCAAATACAACCTTTATCATCTAGCATATTGCACTCTGCCTCTGCCGTCGCCGCAAGCACATACCGCCATTTGGGAGATAATCGACCTTCCTAGAATACTCGTAGCTAGGTGGCGGACGAGTGGGAAGAGCTTGTGTCCATGAACCCTACACACGTGGGACCTAGCTGTACAGGACGGCATGTAATAGCCGCGCCCTCATTGGCACGGCGGAGTCTGGTGTCAATCTCCTGCCTTAGCAAGAAAATAAACATGTCGGTTGGAAGTTCAAGCTCCACTATCGAGCATGTAGAAGGTTGTTCAGCAAAAGTCCGAGGCGGGTGGAGGAAGCACATGTCGAACAAACAGCCGTGATTGGCCGCTCCGAAGCGTTTTGTTTCTCCGTCCACCTTCCCTTCACGAATCACGACCACATTCTACGGATATTCGGCGCGCGCACCTTCCTGAATAATAACAAGCATTGCCGTGATTTTCTAGGCGTGTCTTGATATGAATTGGCTCCCGCCCGCCGCCGCGGCATCAGCCTGCAGGCCAGCTACAAGCAAAGACGTTCGAGAAGTTGTCGCGTTTTCGACCCGCGCCACATGATCATGTTGAGTAGAAGGCAAGAGCACTGAAGATCGCCGCAGGATACTTTTGTATTCGCTCGAATTTTTGCAATTGCTGTCTTCATACTCTGCTCAGTTTCTCCTCTCCTTGACTGGGCAATATTGAGGCTGCCAATCGCCGAGCGTACAACATGACGGCAACGGACGAGGAATTCGCTATGAGCGAGACTTCCGACCATTGGCTCGACAATGATTCTCAGAGCCGAATTCTGCTTGATGAAGAGAAAGCTCGCACAGATGTCGGCTCACAGCCACGTTCATTCAGATGGTGGCAGTTCGCACTGCTGTTTCTAATATCAGTCTTGTTTCTTGTGCCATTTGTAGTCAATCTCGCGCCCAAGGGCTCATCGTGGAGCGAGTTTATGACAGATGGTTCGCGACAATCAGCTGTGAGCACTGAGTCGTCTCAACCTGAGGAACCCAATTTGGCGACTGCAGATCGGACAAAAGGCGCTACACCATCGCCTGAAGATGAATATCTGCTTGATCCTGCCTGGGATCTCCAGGCTGCCCCCACTACGAGAGAGTACAATTGGACTCTCACGGAGACGGAACTGAATCCAGATGGCGTATGGAGACCGATGCTGCTCATCAACAACCAGTTTCCCGGTCCTCTGATAGAAGTCAACGAGTACGACACAATTCGGGTCACCGTCAACAACCTAATGAGCAACTCGACATCTATACATTGGCACGGGATCTATCAGAACGGCACAAACTCTATGGACGGGACCGTTGGTGTCACGCAGTGTCCAATTGCCCCAAATCACAGCTTCACCTATGAATTTGTGGTGAAAGGGCAGAGTGGTAGTTACTGGTACCATGCGCACCAAGGTCTTCAGACTTCGGATGGCCTGGTGGGTCCATTGATAATCCACTCAAGAGACGAGCGGAAACTGCAGCAAATTCAATACGCCAGCGACCGCGTCATCACGCTATCAGACCATTATCACGATTTGTCTGGAGCACTCGCTAGGAAATATCTCGCCCCAGATATGGAGAATGCAGAGCCCGTGCCGGATGGAGCTCTCATGAATGGTCGTGCTATCCGTAATTGCGACAACCTGCCTCATCGGAGATGCGACAACACCACAAGCAATGTCGGCCTACCCACCTTCGACCTCGAGCCGAAAAGACATCACAGATTGCGCATAATAAACGTTGGTGCTTTTGCCGAGTTTCAATTCCAAATCGACGAGCATGAGCTGGCAGTCACAGAAGTTGATGGTACTGACGTCCGACCAATCAGCTATCATCGCCTCAATATCAACCCAGCTCAGCGCTATAGTGTGATTGTTCACACCAAAAGCAGGGAAAAAACCAACTTCAGAGTGAGAGCTCGGATGATTACTCACTGTTTTGCTGAAAAGAACCCATATATGGTAGCAACGGTTGAAGGCGTTTTGCGTCATAGCAGCATCCCTAATCACGAGTTGGCCACTGAACTTCCGGAGACTATTGATTGGGACGAGGCTATCGGCCTTGAGTGCAAGGATTTGAACACCACAGAGTTGGCGCCTGTGCCAGTCATTGCAGCACCCGCAAAGCCAGATTCACTTGTCTACCTACGTTCCAATTTCGAGATCGGCGCCTACAGGCTCTCTAGAGGCAAGTTCAATACGAGTAGCTGGCACGCGGATGTTCAAAATCCTACATTGTTCCGAGCTATCGATGGTTTGCAGGCAAGCAACACGTCCTTCGATGAAGCGCAAAGCGACAGGTCAGTGTTCGTCAACGACCGGGCGTTCTATCAGCCCACGGAGCTCGTTGTTCAGTCCTCAGGCATTAAGACCATCGACATCTTGATCTCCAACTTTGATGATGGTAATCACCCGTACCACCTTCATGGATACAAGTTCTGGGTACTTGCTCAAGGCCACGGATACCCTCCAAGAAAGTCACTTGATGGTCCTATGGATCTGGACAATCTCTCGCCGCTATATGATTCGCTTGACTTATCGAATCCTCTGCGTCGTGATACGGCTAGTATTGAAGCGTTCGGCTGGGCCCTGATTCGCTTCGTGGCCGACAGTGCAGGTGCTTGGGCCTTCCATTGTCACACATGGCATACGGAAGCTGGTCTTCTAATGCAGTTCCTCACGCGCACTGATCTCCTGGTTGATAGCGAGATTTCAGAGGCTCATCGGGGACTCTGCATGGCAGATAGACTTGATCTGGAAAGAGGCATGGGCCCAAAGGATGAAATATATTACGATGAAGCATGATCGCTGTATTGAAGATATCGTGATCGTCTCGATCCCTCCTCGGGCCCCTAACCTGTGCTAAGATTTGTTTTCCGCAATATTCTTGGGGTCGTTTTTGGGCCATAAAGAGATGCAGAATCATATCAAGATTGGAGTCGCGTCCAGCGAGAGGGGCAGATGGAGGCCCAGAAACATTTCAAAGCTCAATTGCTTGGATTCAAAGCAAAGTCTTCCACGCCTGAATGTCATCGCTTCGCATGATGATTGAGTAAACTCGACTCAACGACTAGTGGGGAGTTGTGTTTGGCTCCAATCTGAACTCGCAAAAGGATTCTGGGTCAATAGTCTGCGACAAAGATGAGGATCAATTTGTATTTGGAAGACTGAGCTTCGGTTCCACTTGTCACCATTTAGATATCCACGAGATATCGACCTGCCTCGAAGACAATCATTTCCACGTTCATTGGACTATCTGGACGTCTATCAATGCGGCTATGCACACTCGTCTCGCTTCTGCAGCTATTAACAGTTAAATCGGCATGGCATAACGGACCCCGTGGGCGATCATCCTCACACGAGCGCCGCCAACACCTTCCGCTGCTGCCAAGGCATCTTGGCATACCAATCATTTCGCGACTTGGCAATTTGTCCCTTGTTGACCTTCTTCTTTGGGTCGTGCATCCTACCTCACCGTGTAACGAGAAGGTGGGTCGAAGGTCTTGGGTCGCGTGTGCTCCTTGTCTTGGCTGCTCATGCCTGAGTACATGTGTACAGCCGCCACCATCGAATATTCGCTATCTCTTGGCTTTTGGCACCATTGTCAACCGCTTCTGATAACAATCCAACAGGTCTGTACTGTACAGGTGATTGACCCGCGGCTCGACAATATAAAGTTTTGAGGAATGCTGCATATTTCACTTCCCCTCTTCTCTCCGTAGGTAAGTTATATAACGAGTTGTATCTTCATACCTGCTCGAAGACTCTCGCTTCTCCTTGTTCGTTGTTTCATCCACTTATTCCAAGGTGCATTCCACCTGAGAACATTCCCAACAATGAGCAACACCGTCCTTGACGCCAACGAGCTCGCCAAAGCTCATGTCCCGGAGGCATCAATGCAAGGCACTGCCTTCGAGAGAAATGCTGGCCGTGGATCAATGGACGTCGGCAAAGCTGAGCCTCTCTACGAAGTGAGGACTCCGGAAACCGAAGTATACGACGACCTTCCTACCGAAGAAGACCTTAAGACTCTTCGTCGTGTATCGGGAAAGATTAATTGGGCTGCTTATACAGGTAAGAAAACAATTTTCTTTTACGCGAAGAGCACGCGTTTTTTATAATTTTCATTGTCGATAATAACAAAACAAAAAACGCAGTTGCATTCGCAGAGCTGGCCGAGCGATTCTCATACTACGGAAGTTCTATCTTATACACCAACTTCGTACAATGGCCACTTCCTGAGGGATCTCGAACTGGTGCTGGTGGTCTCAACGGTCAGCCCGGTGCATTGGGCATGGGTCAAAGTGCTGCACAGGGTATCTCCCTGTTCAACCAATTCTTCGCGTAAGTTTGAGACGTCCCAAATTCTGTTGTCAGCTATGGGACAAGGGAAGAGAGGAACCGCTGCTAAAAGTTCGCCAGCTACTTCATGCCATTGATTGGTGGTTATGTTGCCGACGCTCACCTTGGACGTTACAAGACGATCCACATTGCCATCGTTATTGGTATCGTGGCTCACATTATCCTCGTCGCTGCCTCTGCGCCCGATGTCATCATTCACAAGACGAGTGCGACGGCCGCTTTCATCATTGGTCTTTTGACCTTGTGTGTCGGTACTGGTTTCTTCAAGGCCAACATTTCTCCTCTGCTTGCAGAACAGAATACTGACCGCCGCATGCGTGTCGAGACGCTCCCAACGGGCGAGAGAGTGTTGGTTGACCCTTCTGTGACCAATTCCAGAATTTTCTTGGTGAGTCGCCTCTAGCGGACTCTCAAGATCGTTCAACTAACTTGAACTCGTACTTTTATTTTGCTGTCAACATCGGCTCGTTGACTGGTCAGATCTCCATGGTGTAAGTAAGAAAGGGTGCAGGCACCGGAGATGAAACCCGACCTCGAGGCCCAGATCTCAGCCGCCACTTTCTAAAAGGCTGCATTCATGCTGACTCCACCCTTCACAGATACGTCGAGAAATTCGTTGGCTTTTGGCTCGCATTCCTCCTGCCAACTGTCTTGTTCGTCGCTGCTCCAGTAGTTTTGTTCTTCAATCGCAAGAACTACATTTTGAGCCCACCTACTGGCTCTATTCTGTCCAAATTCTTCCACATGCTCAAATTCTCCTGGAAGAACAAGCAAGGCTCATTCAAGTGGGACGTTGCAAAGCCTTCGAACGTCCCCGCAGAGCAGCGCCCTGTCTGGATGACATATGATGATGCCTGGGTAGACGAAGTCAAGCGCGGTCTCAGTGCTTGCAAGGTCTTCCTTTTCCTGCCTCTCTTCTTGTAAGTCTTATCCTTGTCAGCGTATTAAGGCTTCAGCTGGCGAGTGGTGGCTCCCAAAATCGTTCCTGCAAAGTGGTGGTGCTAGGTTTTGGTTTATCTAAATTTTCACCAGCTCAACCCAATCCCCTATGCCTTCATTATACTGACTTTAAACCAGCTTAGCGTACAACCAAATGACAGGCAACCTGACTTCCCAGGCCGCTGTATTGCAACTTGGAGGTAATTATGAGTCCTGGTGGTGTTTTTGGCGTTTGGGGGTCGAAAATGCTAATTTTGCTCTCCACTTGCAGGCGTACCCAACGATATCATCCAAAATCTTAACCCTATTTCGATTGTCATCATGATCCCCATCCTCGACCACGTCATGTTAGTCTTCTATCGTAAAGTGTTCTTTCATTCGCGAGTGCTGACTCCTTTTCAGCTACCCGGGATTCCGCAAGATAGGCTTTGCATTTACCCCCATCAAGAGAATGACAGTCGGATTCTTCTTCGCTGCCGCATCGATGTACGTCACTTACCATTCCATGAGCTTTTCCGGAGTGGCGTTTCGGTCTTGTTTGAGAAACTACTTTTGTCAAAAAAAAACCCCTTTCTCCAGAACAGACTCACACCCTGGAAGCTCATGGCGTGCCTGCCAGCCCTACTAACCAAAGTGAATGCTGACCATCTTTCCTTCAGGGTCGCTGCTGCCGTCATGCAACACTACATCTACGTCAAGTCCCCTTGTGGTAAATCGGCTAGTGATCCAGATTGCATCAAAGAATTTGGAAAGGCCGATATTAGTGTCTGGGCTCAGGTTCTTCCCTACATCTTCATCGGTAAGTAAGCTGAAGGTACAAGCTCAATAAGCCAGTTCTGCATGTTTGGCCAGTTGATGAGACAGCGTCAAGGACGTTGTTTCATTAATGTCAAACTCGATGTGTGAGCCGGCTCGCCGAACAAGTATCGTAATCCCCATTCAAAGAGCTTTGCTAATTGTGACTTCACCTCAAGGCATCGCAGAGATTTTCACAAACGGTAAGGATAATCACGGACCCGAGAAGCCAGAGACGAAAGAGAATATCGTTTAATTTTGGCAAATTCTCTGTCCAGCATGCTAACCTTATCCCAGTAACCTCCCTGGAATACGCATACGCCAAGGCACCCGCCAATATGAAGTCCATGGTCATGTCTATCAACCTCTTCATGAGTGCCTTCGCCTCTGCTATCGGACAGGCGTTCACTCCGCTTTCTGAGGATCCTCTTCTTGTCTGGAACTATACCATCATCACTATCCTTGCTTTCCTTGGTGGTGTAGGATTCTGGTTCTGCTTCCGTGACCTGGACGCAAATGAAGACAAGCTGAACATGCTGGAAAGGAGTAACATGCAAGGCAAAAACACTGTCGTCGAGCCGAAGGACACTGAAGCACAAGTTCAGCACGTTCACGAGCAGAAAAACTGAGATGGACTTCTGTCCTTCAAATAGACTCTACCTCGACGCGTTATGAACTAAATTCAGTTGATGCCTATCACTGGTCGTTGTTCATAATCACCACTATATATCTTCAAGTACTCTCGTTTAACAACTATACTAGGGATCTTCTTCCACTATACGCATAATGTTCCAGTCCTAAGGCCAAATTGATCTCGATGTTCTATCCACACTCGGATATAATAATGCCGAGGGTATATGGTGTAGCAACCGACGTCAGTAGGATTCCAACGCACTACGTATGGAACTTTCAGGGTCCCGACAGAGGAAAGAACACAGCCATTAGCTCTCATATACAGACTGTTTCCACGTCCGACGGTTAGCGTGGGAGTCAACTTTCTTGCATAGCAGGGGCATTCAGCCGATGACAATGCTTACCAAGGTCGATATGAGCAGTGTTCAAAGCTCACACTAACCGTCAGATGCAGCAGCAGTCTGTACAATCCTAGAACAATCGTGCGGTTCTACGACCTCTCCAGACATACAGGAGATGCGGGATGAAATGTGCCCGTAGAGAATTGCTATAGACTTCGTTTCATCCTTCTGCAAGCCATGCTGACACAACCCCGCGAGTCTGACCGGTTGTCCCAGCCATTCCCCCCACGAAGTCATTCCAGACTTCCTGCAGCTTACACTCGACCAATCGATCCTCCGCTATTTGGAATTTGTGTTCTACGATGCGCGACCGGTCAACATCAGGCGTGCAATAAGGATGACAGGAACAGAGTCTAGACCACTAATCAGAAAAGGTGGCAAAATCTATATAACTTTGCGTATCCAGCATGGGATTTCTTTTCTGTTTTTCAAAACACAACATTTGTCGAGCAAACCGAGAATCTTCTCTCGAATAAGCGATATGACCAAGTGGGACGACCTGCTGGTTAATAATGGAGCACGAATTCACCAAGGTCATGGACGCAGACTAGCTTCCGTGCCTACCGGTGATCGCGAGATTGACAAGGAAGGAGGTGTCCGTACAAGACCCATGAAAGTCATTCTTGCCAGCATGTCAAGAACTGGCACTGTTTGTAAGCTACCATATTGTCCATCCTCCCGAGCCATGAAGCTATCGCGCCGGTATCAATAAAGCTACACGATGGCTTCCGAGCAGGAACCACTTCTAAAAGTAGCGTGCTCGGCTGCTTCTTCTGGAGTGTTCTGCAGACTTCAAAAATATCGTGGATATAACTCAGGATGTGCGAATTACAAACTGCTACTTTGAGAGGGAGATAATCGAAAACATATCGCTAACGAGACAAGCCATGTACACCGCATTCCAGAAACTGGATCTTCATCCATACCATATGGGTATGACATAATGAGGATATCGCCACAGTCACCGCTGATGAATTCGTAGTCGAGGCCATAAAAATGCCGGCTAGAGATCTCGCCATAGCAGTCGAAGCTATAGACGCTCGTAACACTGAGAGGGCTTATGGCATAGCTGAATTCGACAAATGGATAGGAGATTACGATGTAAGCTTATCGCAGTCTACGGGAATCACCAGCTAACAAGGATAGTCTGTCTGCGATACTCCCATGAACTTGCTGGTCAAAGAGCTTATCGAAGCGTACCCAGAAGCCAAAGTCATACTCACGACTCGCGATCCTGCTAAATGGCGCAAGTCAATTGAGAACTCCATCCTCATCATCGACAAATGGAGAGTCTGGGGATATCTGCCGCTCATCAGTCCCGATTGTGCGGCTTTCATCAAGATGATGCACAAGATGGACGAAGTCATGGATGGCTACAGTATCGCTGCTCTCAAACGTCATAATGCCGGCATTCGAGAAGTTGTGCCCAAGGAAAAATTGCTTGAGTTTACGTTGGGTGAGGATGGATGGAAGGAGCTCTGCGAATTCATCGAGCTACCGCAGCCGGAAGGCGAGTTTCCGAATGTGAACGATGGGAAGCTGTTTGCGACGATGCATGTTGTGCTGATCAACATCTGGGTTATGAAGGCACTGAAGGATGCAGCAGTCCGCGTAGCTCCTTGGGCAATACTGCTTGGGTCGATGTGGTTTGTCAAGAGGCTTGGTTACTTCTAGCAAGAACAGAGCTGATCACTTTTTGAAACACCCATCTCTTGATAGCATTAAGAACCATCTGACCGTCCACTTTGAACAATAACCTCATTAGCCCAACCGGCTGTCTGCACCAAACGTCTCGGGTTCGACTCGGCTCGTTGCTAACATTCTTTCGCAGCTTCAATCTTCCCAATCGGTTCACTTCTAATCCTTTCCAATTCACTTGCACGTCTCACCCTTCACAACGTTGACCTGTTCCATAGGTCCGCTGTTTCCAAACCACTGCTGGGCTTCGGTCCTCAGTATTCCAAACCACTGCTGGGCTTCGGTCCTTANCCGGTCTTGGACAAGAGGTCATGGTGGTGAAAATATGTGAAGTGTATATTTGAGCTGAACGCTGATCCCCAGTATAACGAAGACCTCCTTCAACATCTATCAAAATGCAGAAATCGATTCATTATATCGAGCAGGTCTGCAGAGAGCTTGGAAATCATCGACTTTGCTTGAAGTTCTGATTCCGTTCAAAGTCTACATACAATTGGACCTTGATCTCTGTATACCCATCACAAGCAAAGGAGGACGACTCGTACTTTCCGCCAACAAACGTTGCAGTAGGAAGCGTTTCTATCAAATAGGCAAGATTCAATTCACTATAGTCCGCAGGTCCAGGGAAAGCTCCGTATTCATCATCTTTCTTTGGACGTTTCAGCCATATTCAATAACTTCGTGCATCTCTACCGTGACTTCTCCATGCCTCTGGTGAGCAGAGAGAAGAAGATTCATTCATCTCCGACAGTCAGTACAATAAAAAGTATAGCTGAAGAAACGCAAAAGCCATTTCACAAATCACGCATGTCCAGAGAGAGCACTGAAATTGACAACTCTGTCAGCTCTCGTTGGACATTTTGGAAAAGGCGAAGAACTTCTTGCACTCCCGCGAAAGATAGATCAAGGCAAAATGGGTGCTGGGAAGGTCTGATCCTTGCTCTCCACTGTCTTCCTTACTTGTCTCCAAGAGTGTCAGGGGAGCTCAAGATAATCGCACAAGTCTTCGGAGCAATAGTCGACGTCGTACTCGGAACAGCAACCATAGCGATCATCAGTGTCGTCGTGATAGCCTGCATGGGCTGCCAAGGAGGTTAGTAACAATATCCGTGCCCAACGTCATGCCGTTCTTCCCTTCACACACGAGCGAGATTCTCTTCTTCAAATCGGCAGCCATCATTTGCAATTCTCGCAGATGTGTATGCTTTCCGGCGACGGTGCCCATTGCTCCGTTCCATCTGGTTGTTTCACGGCCTAAACATCATTGGCCTATGTTACAGGTTGTGCTGCGCAATGTGTTAGCTTTTCGGTGACCTGTTTGATCTCGTGTCGCGTGTCGTGTGAACGACATGCCAAACATGGCGGCAGAGATTGGCGCGTGTAAAGGTTGAAGTGGCAGTACGCATTTTGTGACTGTGATGATCAAAGCGCAAGCGAGGAGACTGATTTATACGAAGCTCGTATGATTGTGCTCGACCAGCCTGGAGAAGGCGCGAATGCACAGTTCAGCGCCAAGGCGAAATCACCAGCAGACTTTCGTTGCGCAGTGACGGAGCAAGGGACGGCTCATCATAACCAATCAAGCATCGTCCCCATCCAAAACAGCGCAGAACACTCGACGAAGACACACAGAACCGACACAACCCAGTAAACCACATCAACATCACACTTCGCACTTGCAATCATGGCTTCCTTGCATGGGATCAATTGCTTGGTCGCTCGGGGCTGAACTACACCCTTGCTGCCATTAAGCCTAGAACAGAATGGAAGCAAGGTACTTCCACGACCGCAAAGGCCAAACCCAAGCCTTTGTCAATGCAGGACCGTCTTCTTATCGACAATTGGCAGGGAAGACCTTCTCGCGCTCCCAGACTTTCTTCCTGCTGGCGTCCGCGACTGCCCAAGGGTTTACCTGGTTAAGCCCCGTCAAACAAACACTGGCAAGAAGAACTCGACCTCCAGGGCAAATGAGAAGGTACGCCGCGCAAAGCGACCTCGAGACACAGAAGACAGCGTCCAACGTCGCCCATCGAATCCAGCTTCTACCTACGCGACACCTCAAGCAGTGGCATAGGAGCTCTGAACCTACTCTGGCAACTGATGACTTTCAGAGTCGAGTCCGTCTCAACCATAACTACACCCATGACCTCGGTCACATCCAAATACTGCACGGTCTCGGCCACAGTTCTTTTCCTCCAAAAATTGCATTGGCCAAAGGCCTCGGTTTCTTTCCTGTCGTAACTGCATTGGCTCCGGCCTCAGTTCTCTTCACACCAACACCAACTGCATTGGCCTCAGCCTCAGTTTCAGTCTTCCTCATACCAACCCAACTGCATTGGCCTCAGCCTCAGTTTCAGTCTTCCTCATACCAACCCAGCTGCATTGGCTTCGGCCTCAGTTCCCTATATAAAGCTACTGTATTGGCTTCGGCCTCAGTCTTGAAAATGTTCACCATCAAACCAATGTGCCAGACAAAATCTGCCTTGCTGCAGAATCTATTTTCGGTGCGCGATTGTGCGCAACTTCTTGTTACTGTATCTGTCTACCCCGGTCCTTCGATTGTGCTGTCAGAATACACGAAGTTATTAGATTGATGCAGATGGCTACGGAAACTAACCACTTCATGTGCTCTCATTAAACATTCTCCTCGGTCAAAGAGCAATCGTGCATCTTGGAAGATGCGTGTGTCAGACTTTTGCAAGAAGAGAAGGGATCATTTGAAAGCTCGATGTGGTAGAGATCATTGATGATGACACTCCCTCACCCAAGTTCGGATCGCTGTGTGTTTATCAAAAGGCACGAAGTGTTTGAGAGCATTGTGAAAGTCCAGTGGGAGTGAGAAACAGGGACACTCTCTGTGGAAGGAGTCCCTATTTCCAAAAGCTTCTTGCATTTTGACAGTTGAAAGTGAAACCATCTGGCAGCTGGGAGCCTCAGCTACTCTCCTCGATTTCCATATAGCCACTGTCCAACTCAGCTTCGCAGTCATATTGGTTCGCTAAGCACAAATATCATCATCACCACCCTTGATCTTGCCTTCTGAAATGTGCCACGTCGTCATTATTCTTCAACTGTGACTCATGTGGTTAGCATATACAGACTCGACTTGATGATAGCTCCTGACCGACGCTGCGGTAATCATCAAATACTCTAACACGGAGGTTCTTCCGGGACAACCCAAGCACAGTCGTCCCTACGCGCACGACAATCGCCAGACAATTAACACGCTAACAACCAACACGAAATGCAATAGATAAAAACTTCCGCAGCAACAACAACAACAACAACAACAAACCAAGACAAAGCACAATACATCACGAACACTGAACCATTTCTCCAAACAGACACAATGAATCTTCAGTCGCAAGTAATCGCACCTGCCAGACCTGCACTTTGTCCAAGATGGGCACTTGGTCTTTGCCCCTACGGACACCACTGCCACCTCGATCATCCCAACAATCTAGATCCGACAATGCCAAAGGAAGTCGATTACAAGGTATCCAACGAGCTGGGTGAGGCTTGCACAAGATGCTTGCAAGCAGCAATCAAGGTACGCAGCATCCTGCTCACTTTCTTGCATTTATTGATGCTGACATGGATGCAGTGTGACAAGCAAGGACGCGATTCTGGATCCGATGACCCTTGCTCAGAATGCCGTTGGTTTGGTGGAGCCACCTGCAACTGTACTCTCTCCATGACTAGCTCATACAACGATGCATTGTGGCGCGGTATGATGGGCAGACGCGACTCTGACTTTGACCTCGCGCAGCCCAGAGACAAGCAAGCTGCATTCTCTAATGGCAGAGTCCCGGCACCAATGCCTGATGACAGGCTCAAGAGTAACTGGCAGGGAGCCTCCAAAGACGAGCTCCTCGCAAGAAAGAACATGTTGCCTCCGGAGGTTCGTCGTCACCCAAGAGCCTACCTGGTTCCCCCACGTGAAAGCAACACAAAGAAGAAGTCAACAGCCTTTCTGTCACGCAGCGGCGCCCATGATTCGAGTAGGAACGTGAGCATATCTTCCAGCAACACATCGATGGCACCAATGCCATACGGAGGATTACAGCAGCCACCCCCTCCGCAACCCTCAGCATACCCCCAAGGCAACGCAGTGGTAGCATCTGCAATGCATTGGCCGACCGGTCAACGTATTCAGCACTTCCAGTCGGGCCATACCGTCATCAGCCCACGACAGAACATGTTCCCCTTGCTGCAGAACACATTTTCTGCTCCAGCATACGGTACCAACCCTACTGTGAGTCACCTCCATCTGTTTTTTAAGTGTACGAAACCGAGGTTTGCACCAAAGCCGAAGCTCCAGGGAGGTCTGAGCATTGACCTATACATCAAAAATCAAGATGTTTCTGATGATGGGGTACACGTTCGTTGAGAGAGCAAAGTTCATCAAGCTCTCTCTGGCCATTGTACCTACATGAGGATCATCTTGCTTTTCGATGGCTGTTTGCAAGGAAGTTCAACTCTGTCTCAAACTCTCTGTCCCTATATTCAAGTTAGTCAAGACTCATGTTACTGACCGATCAGCAGTGGAACAACCCGCCTCCAAGACTTCCACCAGCCCCAATGCCAGCCATGCGCACTCGCAACCAGCCGTCAACATCCAATCTTACAAGACCTCCACCAGCCCTGATGCCAAACATGCGTGCTACAAACGAGCCCTTGTCATCCAACACCGCCGGACCTCGCCCAGCCAAGAGACAGCGCACCATGAGCACTACCGCACAATCGTCCAGCACCCGTTCACAAGTCAATGAAGAGCAGAACGAGTCGAAAGCAAGCACCGCTAGCGACTCTGGCAAGCCCACCAACCACGATGACTCGGATGAGGAATACTTCTCTGCTCCAGAGTGATGTTTTTACTGGCGCTCCCTCCCTCGATGACACCTCCGCGGTGTTTCACTATCTCCTCTGTACACTGCATGCCTGCTGGCTTTTCTGTTCCGTCTTTCGCTCCACTCTGTCTCAGGACTTTCTCTGCCTTGTCCATTGACTGTGGAATAATGCTTTTCCTTCTATGTCCGCTACACGGTCATAACCTTCGACGTCCGAAGAAGTAATAAAGAAATCAGATGCATTCCGTGTTTCCATCAAAGTATCCAAGCCTGTGAATTGATACCTACCCTTTTTCTGGCTCCATAAGTCGATTTCATCATCATAGCAGGCCTTTCGAATTGCCATCAACAGGCACAAAGCTTCTCACACTGTTGTGAATCTCCAGTGAGAATTTGAGGATGTGGTGTGCCGCCATTTTCTCTGGACAAGTTCGCGGCCATGAAGAGGACTCTACGTTTCGAAAAGTATTTCGAGAGGCGCGTGGAATTCGGCGTGAAGAGGACTGAGGAGAATGAGTCTAGATTGTAGATCATGTTCATCATTTGTCTCATGCAAGAAGACCTGGGCGAATATCGTGTCTGCTGATCCCTTGAGCCTCATGACGATCAGTGTCAGATCAAGCTGTGGTGCTGGGAGGACTGGTAATGAGGTCTGGTCATGCGATACCGGTCCGGTCTGCCATCGCATCGACAGCACCTTGCTGTACGCAGGCGAAGATAGTCGAGAGTTCCATAACTCGGAGCTCATCGGGTTGTATGAGGAAGTGATAGAGGGGGTGTCGATAAAGTAGCGAAAGTACAGGACGAGCGCTGCAGCCGAGTCGGTGATTACTCGCTTGACCATGATGATAGCGATGAGTGTTATAACATCAAGCAAAGTGCAACTTCGCCTATGGATAGAACAGGGGCTGGTTGAGTAATTGAGCCAATCTGTTGTGCAATCAGTAATGATCTTCGTCTTGGTTGATTATGAAAGCTCGAACTCTACAATCATTGTTTATTATGCCATCGGTCAAGAGAATTGTTTGCCCATATCAACGAACCAAAACAGCCAGTGTCATGAATTGCAAAACGTGCTTCCAGAAGTAACTCAAATGTCAAACCAGCGTGTCGACTGAGAATTGTATTCAGGGTAGCTGTCTCGAAGCCTCTCCGGAGGTTGGCAGGCTGGGAATGCGGTCTGATCAGCCCTTAGGGCTTTGCAAGGCTGTGATCAACACCACGTTTCATGAGGTCCAACATGGATTATGACGATTGCGGTTCTAGAAGGCTTGAAGATGTGTGTCGATTGCAACACACGGACGTATGATTTCAGCTCCATAATTGTTGAGCTGAACGATTGCTGTTGACGAGATGAAGCTTCCCGTGTGCTGGAGTTTGTCGCTCTCATCATTCTGTTGCGGCCGAAGATCGACTTGTTGAGCCTGAGGGGGAGTGCTCCGCTGTCGAAATCTCCAGCGCGTCGTCTATTTTTCTCAAAACAGTTAGACCGATTTAGGGCTGCATGGTGGACTCTTCTCCGAAAACCCTCGTGATCTTTAAGCCGCGACGATGCGACAACAACTTACACTTTGGCGACTCCAACAAACTAGATGATCCTTTCAAACAACTACAGCCGCACCAATCGCTGTGTTTCGAGAGAGTGCTTATACTTCTATATTAGGCTGCGTACAGCAGATGATCAACGCAGGGTTGCAATGGCGCCGAGCATCTTGATGATTTTTAAATGCCAAGCTGTTCGCTTCGTCTCAGGTAAGTTCTCACCCGCAACCTGAGACGTCGGCGTTCGCTTTAGAGACGACCTTGGTCTTCCGGGCCTTGCTCGCAGTATACAGGGCTCTGTAGCCGATATTGGCATCATAGTAGCAAGTCTGTGGAACTTCGGGGGGACAGGTAGGTACAAACATATAAGAAGCTTTATGTGCCTCCTCGAATGTGACTCTCTCATCAGTTCTTCATTCGTCTTGTTTCTTCTTTGTCCTTTTTTATCCTACACTTGTCACTCGTTTCGACTATGAAGTCATTCACTCTTTTCACTTCTGCTCTGGCAGCATTCGCAAGCACTGTCAGTGCCGCTGGTGTCACCGGTGCCGCTGAGGGTTTCGCAAAGGGCGTTACTGGAGGTGGCTCTGCTGCCCCTGTCTACCCTTCCACCACCGCCGAGCTGGTCTCGTACTTGGGTGACAGCTCGCCCAGAGTCATCATTCTCACCAAAACCTTCGATTTCCGCAACACCGAAGGCACTACTTCTGCCAAGGGTTGCTCCCCCTGGGTATGTGATACTGATAAGACATCACCACAAGCTATCCAGATATCTGTTCAACCTTTGCGAACTCATATAAGGGATGTTTGTGGTGGTGGCTATCGATCCTGCCAGAATAATGATACTAATTTTCAATAAAGGGCACCGGCAGTCTCTGCCAACAGGCTATCGACAAGGACAACTGGTGCGAGAACTACGAATCCTCGTCGCCGAAGGTATGTACTGTAGCTCCTTGGGATGTTCTTTGTGGCTCCAGGATGTTTTTTGTGGCTCCAGGAATTTTTTTTGGTGGCTCCAGAATTTTTTTTCTTATGGCTCCAGGATGTTTTCTTGTTGCTCCAGGATGTTCTTTGCAGCTCCAGGATGTTCTTTGTGGCTCACAGCTGATGTAATCAGGTTTCTTCCCTCACATACGACAAAGCCGGTATGATTGGCATCACTGTCAACTCCAACAAGTCCCTGGTCGGTCAGGGCTCCAAGGGTATCATTAAGGGGAAAGGTCTACGAATGGCAAACGGCGTAAAAGTATTTTTAGGGTACTCCTGGTTGCACAGAGCGATGCTAACTGTGTTTCCAGAACATCATTATCCAGGTTTGTGGCCAATTCGATTCTTGGGCGATTTTCGGTCTCTAACAGCGGAACAAGAACCTTGCTATCACTGACATCAACCCTCACTATGTCTGGGGCGGTGATGCCATCACCTTGGCCGGTACTGTGAGTTTTGAGGTCCTCAAGGTGTTGTTGTGAGCTGTATACTAACATATCACAAGGACATGATCTGGTAAAAGGAATATTTCAACACCCATGTTTGACCTTACATTCTGACTCGTTATAGGATTGACCATGTCACCACACAAAGAATCGCACGCCAGCACATCGTTCTCGGAGAGTCTGCCTCCGGTAGAGTCACCATCTCCAACTGTGATATCGACGGTGCCTCATCTTGGTCGGCCACCTGTGACGGTAAGACTCCCCCAAATGGAACAGTAAACAGGAAGAAAGAAAGGCAAGGAGAAGGAGATGAGAAACAGAAAGAAGGGAAGAGGAAGAGGAAGAATATCAGAAAAGACGAAAAAGAAAAAAGGAGAAAAAAGCCAAAAATTTCCCAAACCCTCCCCCAAACTCCCCAATACAGTCCAGGACTAACAGTATCACCCTAGGACGCCATTACTGGGCCCTTTATTTTACTGGGTCTTCAGATTTAATCACGCTAAAGGGAAACTACATTCACCACACTTCCGGTCGTTCTCCCAAGGTCCAGGGCAACACTCTCCTCCACGCCGTCAACAACTACTGGTACGACATTGATTCCAAGGGTCACGCTTTCGAGCTTGGTCAAGGCGGCTACGTTCTCGCTGAGGGGTAAGTCAACATACTTCTGACTTGTGGTACGTGAATTAGCATACTGACTCTCTCTATAATAGTAACAAGTTCCAAAACGTCAACACCATCATCGAAGCTGGTGCCACTGGCAAGTACTTCACCGTACCCTCCAGCGGCTCTGCTTGCAGCTCTGTCCTCGGCCGCAGCTGTGTCAACAACGCATTCGGCAGCTCTGGTCTCTTCTCCTCTGCCGACACCAGCTTCCTCAGCAACTTCAAGGGCAAGAACATTGCTTCTGCTGCTGCTGCCAGCACCGTCTCCACTGCCAACGTCGGTTACGGTAAGATCTAAGCTATCAGTATGGCTTGATCGTCTCTCAACTTTCGCTTCTTGGTGCCCTATTCTTGCTACACACTTTAGATATGAGTCAATGAAATATCATTCTTGTGTCAACCACGATCTCTCACAAGTGAGGACTATTGATAGTACCACAGTAGTCAAGCTCGAGTCACTTCAGGGTAGGTGACCATCAGTTGCATTGAAGACAATTATCTGCCTCCGGCGACCCCTCGATCCAGGTATCGAAAATCACAATACTTTTGATGGTTGGCTCACATTTCTCGAGATTAGGGGCATCATGTGCTCTATCTGGGCAATCACTCTGCCATGAAAAGCATCGTGCCTTTTGAGGCTTTGCTATCAAGACGGAGTTGTGTATTGACGCAACTTTTTAAAGGTTGCGGGCAATTCCACTACGTGAACGTTCCGTGTAAACCACACGCGGCTCCTATACTTTCTCACCATTGCGTGTCTTGCACGGCAATCTATTCACATATCTTTTGCATTCTCTCCAGGCAAAAAGCTATCACGTGGATGACTGATCATGCAGGCTACTTTTCCGGTTGATGCAGCGGCCCACAAAGATGACCTATCAGCTTACTGTCACTGTACATGAAGTCTGTCTGGAACTCAGCGTACGTTTTTAAGGCTCACATCAATAGAATAGACTAAGAGGTTGGAAGTTGATCAAGGTGCTCGACAGAAAGGACGGGTGAAGATCATCAACATCCTCTTGCACCAGGGAGAAGAAGATGGTTCAATATATAGCCGGAGGAAGGTGTAGCTTCGCAGAGGCATGCTTTCTCCAGTTTCACGCCGTCACCTGCGAGCAATGGCTTATTTTGAAGTGCGAAATTTTGGCTCGTCCGTTCATCTCTATCACTGGATGCTTCCAATCGGTTCGCTCGTCACAAAAGCGTTTCGCCTTTTCACACTCGGAAAAACTTGCTGGGGAAAGAAAATCCAGTTACTGCACAACACTTTTCTCTCTCGTCCGCGCAACTTCATTACCAGAACCAAAAGGCAAAAGAATGGCTGTAGCGAGCAGGATTCGAACCCACGATCTCCTTGCTTCAAGAGAATTCACTGAGGACCGAAGATCAACAGTAAGGAATTAACCTGGATGCTTGTGTTTGCAAGACATGTTTGCAAAGGCGTCTTGATCACTAGACCACAGCTACTTTGGATGATTATTGTGGATCTGAATAGTATCTGAAGGTCGGAAGGAGAGATCGTTCAGGATGGAAGTAAGTCAAGTAATTGGAGGCAGGAACGCGCCTTCCACATCGCATCACCTTAGAAAACGCAACCCAAGTTCCACCTCAAACGACGACATACTTGCGATGCCAGTGAGCCATTTTTAAAACCTGTGATCAGTATCGTCTGAGCAACTTTGTCAACCCAAGATCTTGCGACCCTGATGGTTGCTTGATGGGAACACCACATCGAGATACGAAATGCGCCATATCTCAGCGCACAATGCCACGGTGCGTCTAGAGATACTCTAACCATGTCTCTGAGAGTCAACAACCACTATCGTCGTATCAAATACTGCACCGACTGGGTACCTCGCCCTACATGCTCATTGTTGACTTGGAAAGCAACGTTGAGGGGATGACCCTGTCATCACACATCTGGGACAAGCAACTTCGTCATCAGAAATTTCTTGCGATAGAAACAAAACAAGAGAAAAAAGCGAAATCATCGAATTCATCAAATTTTATTACTTTACAAGCTGGAGCAGTGTCTCCTAGTAATTCCCTCGAATTTCCAGCGAAGCGCCACGGTGCGGGGTCGACATGCTAGCTCCGAGAGGCCGAGGAGGCGCGAGAGGTAGAGGTATAGTAGGAAAGGGGAGGTTCGAATCGCTATTATAGGGTAGCGGGGACAGGTAGGATAAGGAGGATATAGTTATAAGGGATAGGGAACATGCGGAAAAAAGAAAAAGAGACGGCAGACAGGGCGGCGCAGAAGATAGCCCTTAGAGACGCGACGTACGCATCGATATAGACTCTAACTCGACGTTAGTAGAAGCGACACTAAGGAAGAGACCCTTACCTATAGCTACAAGAATGGCGACTAGAAGCGTAGAAAAAGAAGGGAGGAACATTAGCCACTAAACCGAGGGTAGCCCTACACCTAGTAGTAGTAGAAACAGCGACAGTATAAGAGAGGTCATAATGAACGACATTATGCAACAGCTATTAGATACACAAAGAATGGCTAGAGAGAGAGAAAAAAAAGAATAGGAGGAAAAAGACAGATATAGAGAGGAGATTAGACAACTATAGACGACTGTCACAATGCTAGTCCTAGACATTAAGAGCCTACAAGAGGTAGCCCTAAACTAGGGTTCCCTCTAGTTATCGTCCCTATAGACAGGAACAACCGATTCCTACGTAAGTGTTGCAGCTTAGGGAGTATAACTGTCAAGCTAGGAAGTAGTAAGAACGCTAGTTAGGTCGCCTAGAACATTAGTGTCATTCGACCTTTTAGAGCAGTTAAGCCTACCGTAGTCACCCCTAATATCTGTAGGAACGTCGATTAGAAGCGCAATAAAAAAGTCCAAAAATGCACAAGAAGCAGATATAGTATTAGACATAAAAAACCTTAAGATAGATGGATACACCGGAACATAGCTTAGAATAAGAACTAAGAATCGAATTATCGCTACGATCAGATCTAACGAAGGGCTAGACATAGTCGTCCTTAACTAGTTCATAATTAGACATACGAATAAGGACGTCTACCTAGCGTACTTTAAGATCGATAAGGAAGTAGAGAAAGTAGCGAGAGCTTACGTAGATAAGTAGATACCTATATTCCTCGAAGGGGTAAGGCTCATCGAATCTACCTAGTACCTAATTAAGGTGGATTTTATCCTAAAAATAGAAGCTACGGACCACTAGACCGGAGCAATTAGCTAAGAAACGCGAGATGCTTTTATAGAGGAGAATAAAGTAGAAGTTAAGTTAATAAGATGGCTAGGTAGACTAAAGGAGTACGCCTCCTATGCATCTATAGTAGCTAAGCTAGCGACGAAAGAATAGGTAGAGAGACTACTCTAGAGACAAGTAGATAGCGAAGAAGTATAACTATTTAGCTATATAGTTACAGTCTTAACCTTCTACGACAATAGAGGACTAAGAGCCTATTATAACTGCCACTAGTTTAGACACACATATAAGGAATGTAAGAACACTACTAGATGCTTATAGTGCGCATAAGAAGGACATAATAGCTGCAACGTAGGGAAGCCGAAGTGTAGCAACTGCGGAGGAAGTTACCTAGTAGGCTACAAGAAATGCCTAGAGTATAGGAAACAACAAGAAAGAGAGATTAACCTACGTCGCTATAATTAGTACACTAAACATTCTTTAAGCAAATTTGCATAGGAGCTTAGGAGTTTAGGATGCTTTATATAACGACTTAGACATCTAGGACTTCGATGCTATTCTCATATAGGAACTACACTATTAGGAAATTGTAGGAAACCTTTAGATCACCGGAGCCGGACCTAACTTTAAAGTTATAAAACCAAAAACACTATAAAGAGAAAACTAGACATAGAGGATTCGATCGTGCATGTAGATTAACCGGAACAACGAGTATACGCAACTTACGATAAACAGTAACAACATTATAGCAATCGTTATGAAACATAGGACCCGTAGCATACTGCTAGTGTCTATATACATCCCGTGTATAGGCAATAGGCAAGAAGTTAACATATAAGAATTATATACCTAATTGCAAGAGGTCTAGGAAGCAATTATAAGAGAGGGAGACTATAATGTAGAGTTAGAAGTATTTATCGTAGGAGACTTTAACTAGCATGACACGATATAGGGAGGAAATGAGGTAGCATTAGGGATAAGATAAGGTAAAGGCAGTAGAATACTAGATTTCATTAAGGAAAACAACCTATAGCTACTTACATAAAGAGGAGTGCTAACATAGGAACGTAATAGGTCGACATTAACGATCGACCTAACTATAGTTAGTAAAAGACTGTTCGAGGACCGAGACGTCTATTAACTCTTCGAGAATGAATACGGCTTAGACTATAGGGCGATTTATATAGCTATAAGCATAGGAGACACTATAGAGGACCTAACAGCTCTACGATACCTACTATAGAAAGCGGACTAGAAAGCGATAAGAGACAAGATAAGACAACATCTTGCTAATAACCTATTCCTAATAGATAATCTTAAAGCAATGTAAGGCTACATTTAGGAAGTTACCTAGGCAGCAATAGAACACTATTACCTAAAGGCAAAACCATTAAAACACGTAAAGAGATAGTAGTTAAATAAGTTGACTTCTATAAGAAAAGAGTACATAAGGACTCGTAACCTAGCAAGATTAAGAAGGAGATAAGGCTAGCAAGATAACCGCCTTAAGATCGTAGTAAAGATAGCGAGGCATAACTTTTACTACGCGATTAAGAAACGCAAAAAGGAACATTAGATAGGGTTCCTCAGTAAATTAGCAAATATTTAGAAAGCAGCTTAATACCTTAACCTAAGTAAGAGATTAAGCTTCGGCAGGATTACATCTATTAAGGGACACGGAGGGGAGGTCATTTAAGACAAAGCTAAAATTGCTAAGGAACTGCTACACAGTTTCTTCCTAGAACTACCTATCCCCTAGAGACCTAAACATATAGGAGACACTGTTGCAGACTAGCTCTTTAGCAAAGCATTAACACTAAACGAGATTAAGAAGGCACTATTCTCTATAAGCCTAGACAAAGCGGTAGGAAGTAATAGCTTAACTATTAGAGTATAGAGAGAAGTCTAGCTAGTTTTGCAATAGCAAATCTACACACTCTTCTTAACCTCGCTTAGGTAAGGTAAACTACCGTTATAATGGAAGGTAGCAAAGATTGTTCTACTTAAGAAAGGGAATAAAGATAACTACACTCTTCCTAAGAACTATAGGCTAATATCTTTGCTAGCAACGCTAGGAAAGATAATAGAAGCAGTAATGGCTACACGGCTTGCATACCTTACGGAGGTGCATAGACTCCTACCTAATAACCACTTCGGAGCAAGGAAGCAGAAATTAACAGTACTAGCTATTTCCTACCTTTAAGAAGCCATCTACGACGCCTAGAGAGGCAAAAAGACCCTATTACTAGTTTCATTCGATGTTAAAGGAGCATATAACAATGTTGTAATAGGACCACTTCTAGAGAGGATAAGATAAAGAAGAATTCCCGAAACTATAGTTAGATAGGTTTAAGACTTTTGCACCGATAGGAAAGCAAGTATAGTAGTTAATGGCTTTACGTCTAAGGTAGAGGACCTACCTTAATTAGGCTTGCCGCAAGGATCACTACTTGCCCCGATCCTATTCCTTTTCTTTAACGTAGATCTAGTATAGATGGCAATTAAAGAAGGGGCCTCTATAGCATTTGTTAACGACTATACTACGTAGGTAGTTAGTAACTCCGCGGAAAGAAACACAAGGATAATCTAGAGAGATATACTGCCGAAATTGGAAAGATAGGAAAAGGAGAGTAGAGTAGTGTTCGAAGCCTCGAAAACAGCGTTCATTTACTTTATAAGATATAACGACTTGCTTAGAGATAGCGACATGCCCCTATACTTTAAAGGAGACCGAATATAGCTAAGCTAGTCGATCAAAGTCCTAGGTGTAATCCTAGACTAAGGGCTTCGGTTTAAGGAACATCTAGTAGAAAAAGTAGGGAAAGTACTAAAAGTAGCACTAGCCCTTAAAAGACTGCAAGGCTTAAACCCTTTAACTATGCGGCAGTTATACACTATAACAGTTGTACCTATTATAGATTACGCGTCGCTAGTTTAGTATCTTGCAGTATCTAACAAAACGCTATTAGTGCTACATAGAGCCTAGAGGGTTACAGTATAAGCCATTATAGGAGGATTTAGAACGCTAGGTCTCGATGTTGCAGTCTTAGAAGTAAGGATACTATCCTTATAATAAAGACTACACGAGCAGACACTTAGGTTCTAGATCTCGATCTAGAAACTAGAGGCGTCACATATCCATACAAAGCTTACTAGGATAAGACTAATTAAGCGGTTTAACTCGCCTCTCCGGAAAGCAGTAGGGTTATTTATAGGACTTAATGCGAATAGAGCTAAGAAGATCCCCGCTATAGGGTGTAAACTATAGAGCCTAAAGGCCTATGTTCATATACTCGATAAGGAAGCAGCTAAGCTTGTAACAGCGGAAGAACTAGGAACAATCGACTTCTATACGGATAGATCTATCCGTAACGGACGAGCAGGCGTAGGGATCTAGACATTAGCATAGGAAGCGTTAAGCATAATAAGAAGAGCTAAAGAAACTAACGTCCACCTAATAGAGCTAGAAGCGATATAGATGGCCATTAGAGGAATACCACACGGGAACAACAGATTAGTAAAGATAAGGGTCTTTTCCGATAGCTAAAGTGCCCTTCGGAGCATCTAAGCTACAAAGATTAACGATAGTATAGGCCTAGTCATGAAAATTAGGGAGAAAATTGCTAAAGCGACATTCTCACTGCACTAGGTCCTAGGCTACGAGGGAATTAAAGGTAACGAAAGGGCAAACGAGCTAGCTTAGAAGGCGATAGACGCTAACTTAGCTATACCTAACCCTGCAAACAACGTCCCGATTTTAGCGATATACGTAAGAGCAAAGGTCATAGATTTTAAGCTAAAGCACAAGGAGTTCTATAGCATAATAACAGGCAAACATCTTTAGAAGATCGACAAAGCATTGCCTAGAAAGCATATAGCTAAGCTATATAATGCACTTAATAGAATAGTAGCTACTATACTGGTCTAACTAAGGACAAACATATTAAGGCTAAATACGTACCTTAGTAGAATTAACATTGTAGATACAGATAGGTGTAAATGTAGAATAAAAGAAATAGTACTACACTTCTTATTCTTATGCCTAAGATAGAAGGATAAAAGATAGGCTATAAAGGTAGCACACGGCAGCAGATACTAGGATCTGTCCTACGCGCTAGGAGGATACTTAATAGCCGAAAGAGATAGGAAGAAGGTTAACGGCGAGAAGGGCAAATAGTAGCTAGACTTAAACGCAGTTAAAGCTACCATTAAGTATGCCATTAAAATAGGAAGATTGCAAAGATAGTAATAAAACAGTAAAAAGCAAGACGAACCCTATAGACTAACATAAAGTGCTCTCTATCTAACTATAATAACATAACTACTACCTTAATCTAACTACCTCTAAGTAGTGTTCGGCTAATAAGGAAGAACACGACATAAGGAATTGCCCATATGGAGGAGGCTTACACCCTCTAACACTTAAGGGAGGAAAGTGTAGAGTCACTCTTTATAAGAGCACACTAGAGTACTAGGCGTCTGCGATTAGTTCGAGGTCTAAGAGACCTCCACCCTCCTTATATAACTAAGACCGATGGTTGTGATTGGCTGGAAATCTTATCAATTATGGACAGCTCATACCCCTTGCGGGGTAAATAGCTTAAGAAAATCAAATCAAATCAAATCAAATTTCTTGCGATTCATCGGCAGCGAAGAAACACAGGATTTTTGGATGTCCACAAGTCAAAACACTGCACTCTACGTGTTCTGCGTTCACGGCTGCTGGACTCGGCTGTCGAAACAACATTGTACCGAGTCTCCTTGATTTGCTCCCGAGTCCTCCAACTTGGCCTTCGCAAAGCCGTCCCGAAGAGCCGAAGAACGTGGCCGAAGATCCACACCAACATCAATCAATATCCGACCCCTAACATGCATTTGATTGTCTCATCTATGTCGCCAGGACAAAGCTCCTTTTCAATATGATCATGATCTTACCGTTCTCAACAGCAAAGTTTCGTGTCTAGCGTGGAGGTTGTTCAGCTCCTTATTTTGATCAGAAAATTTTCCTGTTCCACGCTGGCTGCAAAGAATGGTAAGCTTTACAGAAAGGGGTTTGACACAAACCGTCTGCGATGCCGAAGACCTCACCACAAGAGGCAGGAGCTCGTTAATAGGAACTTGACAGAACGTTGCATGCGATCTGCGTGAAGCATGAATAGTAGACCTGCAGGTTTAACGAGTACAATGAATTGTAGGATCGAAAGTTACTGCATCCTTCTACGTTGACTGCTCGATCAAGTTAGACGAACAGCACTATTGGTCGCATGCGCCTACTCATAAGCCGCCACAGCATCTACAGCGCAGCAATACTACCTGAGGGATCATGAGCTGTCGTATTCGCGACAGACTGATCGCGATGGAGATTTTACATCTTTCACATGAAGCCGGCAGGCGCGCGCTTATCCAGAAAGCGCAACTCTCTGCATTCTCTGGTTGAGCCAGCAAGAAGCGTGAAAGAATTTTCCATAATAGCGCCCCGTGCTCAGTCAATATCGTCCCCATGGAGAGCCCCACGCACCTCCCTGTATCCACAGTCCCCATGGTGAAGGAACGTTGAGTCAATCACACTGTTTACCATCCCCAATCTTGATCGGCAAACGAGGCACACCGCTTATTGTTTACTCTGACATGAGACTCTCGTAGGATCACACCCCAGCTTCGATTCGTGCTTCTCAGCCACTCAAGCCTATTCAAGCCATTCCAAGACATACAAATTTCGGCAGTCGCGTGAGTTCTGCCCCAAGCCTCGGACCAAGCAAGTGCAAGCATCCACAACGCCGCCACGCTGGCCAGCGTTACTTGTATGCTGGCATCCACCGATGCCGCATCGTGCAGTGGCATGCGCCAGAGGCAACGGGCTGGCTTGAACAGTCTTACACATGAGAACAGGTAAGCTTAGCCTGGAACTTCCAGTCCATCAGCCTCGTTGTAGGGATATTGCCTATGTTATGCCACCACTACAGAGTTTATTTTGGTAATTTGGCACAAGCTCGATGCGATTTCGGAAAGGAGCGTTCAACTTAGGGCGCGAAAAAACTTCCGCCCCAGCTTTGCATCCATCTCCAGTGGGGTTGTTCGGGTCGTTCGACAGTTCTGGTATGGCGCTTGCCTGGAGGTGACACGGATCTGAGATGATGATCCACTTCGGCCATCGCCGCATGGTCTGACTGTACAAGGATGTGTCTGACCTTCGGCACCCCGTGAAAGCATGCCGTGTTGCAAGTGGCCGAGGCGTCAAGCGTTCCCGAGTCTTTCCCCGAAATCCCCACCTCCTCCCCAAAGCCCTCCACACACGCCGCTGAAGGTCATCCCCACAACACGCGAGAAGATCAACTCATGATCCTCTCTGGATGCGAGAAATGCGATGGAGTCACATGCTAGAGGTTCTGCACGAACATGTACAGGTACATGTTAATCATATGGTAGGATCATCAACTCCGCATTTGGGAGCTGGAGACATCTCTCAAAAGAGCCAATCATGGTCGGCTAACATGTACGAAGGACCCCGTACTCAAAACGTCCCAGGGTTAGGCACCGCGGCAAAGATGGCATGGTTCGCGGAGCACAAGCTCAAATTTCTTCACATTTTCCACCACACCTCTCGAGACTTCCGAGGAAACATGTTCGTGGTTATGCTAAGGCGATCGAAACGCTTCATGATTTCATATCTTGGATTCGTCATGGTCGAGAAGCACAAGACGGCGAAGCATCGGGCGCTGCGAGCTTGTCTTCGAGACGGCGAGTCTATTGGGTGGCCGAGGCTGGGCTTGCCCGGCCGGTCCTTGCTCGACGTTGGGTGGACCGTTAGTCTAAACCCACATCAAATTTGTAAAGCTTGCCCCGGCGTCCCGTTGGTGAGTCTCCCGGCAGAAGCACTTGTTTGCTTGCCAATCAAATGTTCTAGATGGCTTAACGATCGAACCATGTGACTGGAACCGAGCGCTGAACGGCCATTTTCTCGTCATAGCTCGCCGAAGAAGGTGTCTCTCGAATTTGTTTTGGGCTAGATCGAGATGTTTTCGCTGTAAGATGGGGCCACGCGGGGATCGAGTCGAGAACGAGGGAGGGAATACAAAACCACGGGTCTCGCACCCCTCGATGGATTTTCGTATCACACAACCAATTCATTCATTCAAGCCTCCGCCAACATGCCTGGTGCTATGCTTGCTACCACCTCTGATGTCAATCAGATTGAGGCTCCAGTCACCTGGAAGGCCTATCTGATCTGTGCCTTTGCTTCCTTCGGAGGTATCTTCTTCGGTTATGACTCCGGTAAGAAGCATTTCACAAGACCGCAACATTTCTACAGCCTCTGACAATTGATATAGGTTACATCAACGGTGTCACTGGTTCTCCCGTCTTCATCGAGCTCATCGAGGGTGCTGGCGCAACCACCCTCTCTGGTCCCCACAACTCTCTCATCACTTCTATTCTCTCTGCCGGTACTTTCTTCGGAGCCATCATCGCTGGTGATGTCGCTGATACCATTGGTCGTCGCTGGACTGTCATCATGGGTTGCGCTATCTACATGATCGGTGTTGTTCTTCAGGTTGCCTCTCACGGTCTTGGTCTGATTGTTGCTGGTCGTCTCGTCGCCGGTCTCGGTGTCGGTTTCGAATCCGCCATTGTCATTCTGTACATGTCTGAGATCTGCCCTCGCAAGGTCAGAGGTGCTCTTGTCGCTGGTTACCAATTCTGTATCACAATTGGTCTCCTGTTGGCTTCCTGCATCAACTACGGTACCAAGGACATCAACAACACTGGATCGTACCGTATCCCCATCGGTATCCAGTTCCTCTTCGGTATCGTTCTTGGTGGTGGTCTCTTCTTCCTCCCCGACTCTCCTCGCTACTTCGTCAAGCGTGGTAACGTTGAGGCTGCTCGCAGCGCTTTGGCTAGACTGCGTGGCCAGCCCGGTGACTCCGACTACATTGAGGCCGAGCTTTCCGAGATCGTTGCCAACGAGGAGTACGAGCGTTCCATGATCCCCACCACTGGCTGGGTTTCTGGTTGGGCAAACTGCTTCAAGGGTTCGCTCTGGAAGCAGAACAGCAACCTCCGCAAGACTATCCTCGGTACTTCTCTCCAGATGATGCAGCAGTGGACTGGTGTCAACTTCATCTTCTACTACTCTACTCCTTTCCTCCAGTCTACCGGTGCCATCGGCAACGCTTTCTTGATTTCGCTCATCTTCACCCTCGTCAACGTCTGCTCTACTCCCCTCTCTTTCTGGACTGTTGAGAAATTCGGTCGTCGTCCCCTCCTCGTCTGGGGTGCCCTCGGCATGTTGATCTGCCAGTTCATCGTCGCCATCATTGGTGTTACCGCTGGTTTCAACAAGACTCACACCATCCCTAACCCTGCCGGTGGTGACCCTCTCACTCGTGCCAACAACATCTCTGCCGTCAACGCCCAGATTGCTTTCATCGCCATCTTCATCTTCTTCTTCGCTTCCACTTGGGGCCCCGGTGCCTGGATTTTGATTGGTGAAGTTTTCCCTCTTCCCATCAGATCTCGTGGTGTCGCTCTCTCCACCGCCTCCAACTGGCTCTGGAACACAATCATCGCGGTTATCACACCGTACATGGTACCTTCTATCGCTCTGTATTGTCTGACAACATGCTAATCATCATACTAGGTCAACGAGGACAAGGGTAACCTTAAATCTTCCGTTTTCTTCATTTGGGGTGGTTTGTGCACCTGTGCCTGTAAGTACCCTCTGAACATCATTTCTACTGTTTAACGATCATGCTAACGCGTAGTCTAGTCGTCTACTCCTACTTCTTGGTGCCCGAGACCAAGGGTCTTTCCCTCGAGCAGGTCGACCGCATGATGGAGGAGACCACTCCCCGTACCTCCTCCAAGTGGGTCCCCCACGAGACCTTCGCCTCCTCCGTCGGCCATGCCAACGGCGGCAAGCTCGACATGGAGGTCGTCGAGGACGTCGAGAGAAAGGGCAGCGTCTTCTAAGCGCATCGCCTATCTCATGGATTCGCAAAAGAGACAGAAAACAAGACAAGTTTGGAGCCACCATCACTCCATTGTACAGTTCTTTATAATGTTGATTGTTATCTATTAGTAAATCACTAATAAACCTCTCTATTTCATCTTCAAACCACCTCTCTCAATGTTACTGCTGTGATGCATGATGTTTTTGACACTCCTCTAGCTCGTCCCCTGAGAGCAGCAATCGACCGCACTCTCAGTGGACCCAGCACTGTTTCTCAAAACATTCGTGCATTTGGACGAGCTCACAGCCCACCAGACAGACCATCACGGTGGAGAGAAAGTGACGATTTCTGGGGCATTGTGTTGTGCAGATCACGATCGTCTCGGATCGACCACGAACCGCTGGCCGGTGTATCTCTTCCCGAACGTCCAAAATTGAGCGTAAGCAGCACCGAAAGTCGTTCCGATAATTTCGTTGTTGTCAAACCATCGACTTTCATCTTGCCTGTTGCTAAAACAATCCACTGATGAGCATAGGATCCAATATTCCTTCGTAAAAGACCCGCGAGGAGTTCTTCGGCCGACGTCCCACATCTCAAAGTTTTCCTTCCTTGGAGGTCGAAATCCAAAAAACGGTCATCGCAAAGCACGGGAGCTTATTCATTCTGGCCCCTTGGTATTATTTCTCGGCGCCCCTCTTATGTGTCTCGACTGCGCATCCCTGTGTTACTCAACATGGCTGGACT
This sequence comes from Aureobasidium pullulans EXF-150, assembly GCF_000721785.1. Classification (NCBI taxonomy): domain Eukaryota; kingdom Fungi; phylum Ascomycota; class Dothideomycetes; order Dothideales; family Saccotheciaceae; genus Aureobasidium; species Aureobasidium pullulans. The sequence continues at coordinate 690,687 of NW_021941031.1, read as the reverse complement.
CCCGCCTCGTGTCGAGCGGCAACGCCAGCTTACATGAGTCTTGTGTCGCATCAACGCGACCGATCCTCGGAAAACATCTCATCACCATATCGCCAAGTTATTATTGCAAACGGCACAGTCGACTGGTAAGCGCAACGTCAACGAAATGAACAAGCAACAGCCACTTTGCGGGAATTGTTCTTGTCTGACGCCAACGTCTTTCTTCCTTTTTCTTGTCGCTGCGACAAGCAATTTTCCTTTTCAGCTGCCAAGTCGGCGGCGGCTTGCTCGCGTGACTCGGACGACTTTCCTCTCGCATCGCATGCAGAACGAACTGCAGAATGTCACATATCGAGCGCATCTTGCGGCATGGACATCCTTGCGAAACTCTGGGCTGTAGCATATTCATGTGCTGAAGCTGAATTTGTGCAGCCTCCAGATTGCACGACGACGACGACGAGCACACCAAATAGTCGCCTTTCTTGACCCATGCGCTCACATCGAAAACCTCTGCCCAGGATGATGGATGCAAGCACCGCGTGTAGTAGACGCGGAAGTTCAAGTTGACTAAACTGAGCATAAGAGGTCAGGACATGTTGGTCACAATACCGGTAGGTACACGTATGATGCCAAGACTTCACCATACACAAACCCTTTTTTCTGGTATCACTGCATGATGAAGACCCAATGGGTTTCGCGGCTGCGTACGACAACTTTCGGAAGTTTTGCCATGTCCACGTCGTTGAGCATACGCATGGCCGCGAGTCCAATGGAGGGGTTAAGGCTATCAGTGTACGAATAGAGTGTTGTACTCTGGTTGTACTGAAGCAGTGACGAAGAATAAGTTTTCCTTTATTTTCTATTTGGTGCCCTTTTGTCTCTGCTCTTCCACCCTTCTACTTTTCTTCCATCCAAACATCTAAACCGCGATCAAGTGTTCACATCACATTTCCAACATGCAGCTCACAGCATTAGTCGGCGTCGCTCTGGCAGCCATGACCATGGCTCAAGGTCTGAACAACACGGACCCAACTTCCACGAACTCAGTCTTTGCATCACAAGCATCCATGAACCTTGCAGCACAATCTTCTCTCATCTCCGTAGCCCTGGACTCCATTTCTTCAGTCGCCGAAACCGCGACCGGCATCTACAAGACCCAAATGCAGAGCCAATATTCAGCATATTCGTCGCAGGCTTACGCTGGACTATCAAGCCAGGCCATCGCAATCAGCAGTCAACTCGGCTACTCCATATCTGTGGCTACGAACATGCCCATGACATCGGTGGTTGTTGTCATTACGAGCACGAGTACGAGCTCGGTGTTTGCTGCTGGAAGTGGAAGTGGCAATGTGACTGCTTCTGGATCCAGCTTCAACTCCTCGTCAACGTCATCAGGTGGTTCCTCGGGTTCATCAATCAGCAGGATTTCGGCCTCTTCGACTGCGGGCTCATCATCTGTTCGTTCGTCGGCTTCTTCTTCTGCTTCGTCCACATCCTCAGCTGGGGCTGCTTCTATCGACATACCAGCTTTGGGTGGGTTTGCCGGTCTCCTGTTGACGATCCTGCATCTCATGTAATTTCCTGTCATCATTTTATCCCATCCTTTTCAAGCACTTCTCATAATGATCTAATATGTTTCCATTCACACATATACATACCAGATATTACCACAACGCAACTCGCACCATTCAAGCTTCCATTGTCACCATGTTCTATTATGTGTCTACGGAGACAAAGTGCGAAAAGAAAAACGAAACCGTCGGGCGAGAGAGTTGACCGCTGGTCATAGGTTTGGCGGGCAAAACTCTTACAGGTCCTCCAACCCTCGGACCGAATCACACGAAGCCTTTTATTCATACATACCATTGTTGAGAGTATGGTGGTATATATACGCTGAAGTATTCACAAAGATAGAATATGACTCAGGTATAGTATGGCCAAAATCAGTCAGTCTCAATGGTCCACGAGCCCCTTGTCAAAAGCATCCTGCATTTTGATATGCAAATTCGTGCGGATTGTTGTGATGGGCGATCAGTGTGTGATAGGGACGGCTTTGCCCCTATCTACCATATCATGTCAAAGGGGTGGGTGACCCATCAGTTCAGTGCACGTCATCTCCAAGAGTAGAGACCATCAGATATCAGCCTACCAAAATGCAAGATGGTTTTCTATATTCGTGGTTTGTCCACTGAGAGCTCAAACACTGGTACCCTCCGTCGAGCGTTATTCCGATCTTCAACTTCCTTCTGCATTTTCATGACTACTCTTGATGGCCTACCACATCGTAGAAAGCAACATTCATTGTGCTTTGGAGTACCCATGTCTTGATACCGATTACCATGGCTCTCCTGTGCCTGCGCTTCCACGCCTCAACCTCATTTTTTCAAAGGCAAATCCACATCCACCAAAAACGCCGCGTTCACAGGATGATACCCAGCATCCATGATCGCCGCATTGACCATCAGTGTCTGCTCTCCCCTGATGACCTCCTTCCCACTCGTCTTACTAGCATCCACATAGACTGCTCTCTGCTCCATAACTTCCTTTTTGTCCACCTCTACTGTCTCAACACTCTTAATGCTCTTCTCCCATCCTCCATCCTTGAACTCCTGGATCGTCTGTTGCGGTTCTCTCTTGGGCGTGTCTTCCCAAGTAACCCTCTCAGCGCCCCAGCCCTCATGAATATGACCGAAACAGTGGATCAGTGGTTTGGCCCTCGCAACTGCTTTGAGGAGATGCGGACATCCTACATTTCCATGTGGTGTGATGTCTCCACGCTTGAAGGGTGGGCCATGAGTGCAAATAACATCCAATTGTTTGGCGGAGAATGATGGGATGGGGTTAACAGAGATGTGTTTGGCGTCGATGAGGACGTTGGAGATGTTGTAGCGGTCTTCGTGCTTCCAGTAGGGGAAAGCCCAGTCGCAGAATTCGGGTTGGTATTGCGATGTGTAGAGCTGGTTTGGGAAGGAAGATGTTAGTAACTTTTCCTTGTGTTTGTGGTGGTGAAGAGGTAGATGATGGGAAGTCGCGCTGGGATCGAGGGTTCTTCTTTCATGTATCGGCTCATGGTGGGTATCCAAAGGCACGATGAATTTGATGTTGGTAGGATTGGATGTCCAAAGAGAGTCGTTGAAAATGTTCCCAAAGCTCTTCCATTGTTTCCGTCGTGTTCTCACCATGTCACCAAAGCGAGTGACAAAAAGAGTGAGATAAGAAAGATAAAAAGGAAAAGAATAACTTACAGTCAACACACCCCCATTCTTCAGAGGCACCTCATGCACGCCCTCCTCCAACATAACCACCCCCTCTCTCCTCGCCCGTCCTTTCTCTCCAAACCAAAACTCCCTCGCCTCCTCATAAGTCTCTCCATCCCATAGATGATTCTGATGTTTTTCCATCCACGTCTTGTCAAGTGTGCGATCATGATTTCCGGCAATGACCAGCTTGATAGGTGCGTCGATGGAAGCGAGCAAATCCAGCGTTTTGTGGTATTCAGAGGTCAGTCCTTTCATAGTGAGGTCGCCACAGTGGATGAGGATATCTGCTGAAGGGAGGGGTTGGCGGAATGGGTTTGGAGATGTGGTTGGTTGGAGAGGTGTGCTGTGGGTGTCGCTGACGATCAGGATGCGTGTTTTTACTGTTTGCGGTTCTGCCATGTTGTGCGGTAGTCGTTTGGACGTTTGTGAGATGGAATTTGGTAGTCGTTGGAAAGTGTTGTTGTTGGTGGTGAGTTGGTGGATTGATGCGATTTGGAGCTTGGGTTGCCTGCGTGGTCGCGTCACAAGCCTGATCTTGGGTGCAGCAAACACACGATTCACAGTGAGCTTCACCATGGAGTCGCACATGGTTTCATCTATGTATCAATATATAGTGAAGGGTAAGAAGCAGAATTATAATTGTTACATCACATGCGATCTTTCGAGTGATGGACTCATCTCTAGTCAGGCCGAGGCTACCCAGACACAGACTGGCAACTCTACTGGCTACCAAAATGCAATATTTATTCAGTGATCAGGTGAACATCCAATGATAGAGGCTGATCCTACATCTATCTGTCTTGCCGAGAAGGAGGGCTGAAATCGAAGAAGACAAAGTCAAGCACATTGAACCAAAGTAGTCAGGCACGTTGGAGAAGATAAAAAAGTCAATACCAAAAGCACAATCATCTCATGAAATTTCTGTCGACAGATACAACTTATGAGGGGGTATTCGAAAGGCTTTGAAATTTTTTTGAGAAACAAGAGAGAATTTGACGTAAGCTAAACAACAACAGTGCTTTTTGCTGTCCCGAGCAGACGCCTGTGTCATGAACAACGACGCCAACCATGTGAAAAGCCATGATGAACATCCCCCCATAATCCTTCGTTAACGGCGGGTCATGGTTTACTTGCGGATGGCGCGCTGGTAGAAGGCGAGCTCCTCACCCTCGAGGATGTAGCCGTCAACACGACCGCTCTGGCCGGGGCGCGAGGCGACAACGGCGAAGAGACGACCGGCCTCGAACTGCTTCTCAATGGGAGACTCGACCTTGCCGGAAGCCTTGGTGCGGGCCTCCTGCTTCTTCTCGACGGACTTGGACTTCTTGACCTCCTCGGCCTCGGTGCCCTTGGCCTGGCGACGGCGACCGAGAGCGGCACCGTAGTGGGCCTCGTACCACTGACGGAAGGGAGCGGCATCGATCTGGACAACGGCGGACTTGGTCAAGGTGTTGGTACGGACGAGCTCGTTGTTGGAAGGGTGGTAGGCGACGGCAATGACACGGGTCTTGCGGGAGATACCCTCAGAGCCCCAGGAGAAGTTGCCCGAGTCGAGACGGAGGGCACGGAACTTGCGGTTGCCACCACGGGTGCGCACGAGATGGATACGCTTGGCACCGATACGGGTGTTGGCGGCCTGACGGCCCTTCTCGAAAGCTGTAAAGACGAAAAGTCAGAAAGACAGTTCGTCAAGCAATCGGGTTACGGTGTTGGACACCAGTTTGTTTACGTACCGCGCTTCTTGTTGGCGGGAATGCTGAACGGAATGTCAGCGGGTGTTTTCCCATAGAGCAGAGATTGACAGCAAATATTTACCGCTTGGCGCCAGAGGCGGCGCGCTTCCAGTTACCACTGCGAGAGATACCCATGTTGTCGGATTATGAAGGCTGCTATGCGAAAGCGGAGGTCAGCGTGCTGTTCGAGGTGCGTGTTGAGAATGACGACTGAGAAGGCGCGAGCGAGGATGGTACGGCGGACGGCTGTTTGCAAATCTGAATCGATCGGGAGGGCTTGAGACGGTGGCAGTCGAGTGGAAGGAGTGCGCGGTGCGTTGTGTGGTATTGTCTCGATCGTTTGTCGAAGATTGTGTATGCGTGTGCAATTTTTCTGTCCTCCACTGACTGTCCCCTGCGCCGGTCCGACGCGGATTTGCAAAAAGTCGATGGCCGTGTATGCCCTGTCGCGTCTTCTCAGGCCATCAATGAAGCGACTCACATTGAATGGCTTCACAAAGAGGGGGTTGTCGAGGGTTGTCGTTGTCGTCGTCCGATCGCGAAAAGCCAGACTCCAGTGCGATTTGTGGAAAGCTGCAAAATTCGCTTGTGGCTAAACTCCGGCTTCCTTCCCTACAAATCCTGGGGAATTCCTGACTTCTCGTCCGCCAAGCTTCGACCATCACTTCAGGACCATCATCCGAACATGGCAACTTCCCAAAAACATCCTTCACAGCGGCTTGTGCTGGCGGTAATGAGAAGCTCTGGCATGTATCGCCAAGAGTCTAACAACTGTTGATACTTCGTATCAAGAGTCTTCTTCCATGAAAAACTAACATCTAAGCTGCACGATTCATGCTGATAAAGGCAAGTAATATGCAAGTGCTGCAAACCTCGATAGGTCGCTCTCAGTGCGGCCAACTTCACGCAAGGCGAGGGGAAGGCTGTTGGAGTAGGCAGCTTTCCATCGTTGCTGCCTCTTCTGTCATGCAATCCTAAACTGTGTTTCTTTCTGCACCTCCGCACAAACACTCATCAACTGCAACATCACATCAAGAACATTACAATCCATCAATTTTGCAACGTAAGAATCCATCAATCATCCCGCAATCTCATCTACGTTACCAAGCAGTCCATCATGGCTGCACATATCGAGACAGAAAAGGACAGTCCTGCACAAATCAAGACAGAACAAGACAGTCCTGCACAAACCAAGATAGAACATGACAGCCCCATACAAGACAATCATCCACAGGTCGTTCCTCCACAAGTCGTTCACCCACAATTTTACCCTGGCCAGGGCCCTCTTGGTGTCTTCACCCTCCCTGGTGTGTACAGTTTACGTACCAACGAATGGCCCACTGTCGAGTTCAAGAACGAGTTTCGTTACAGAGGCGTACTAGTCTTCGAGTTGAAGATTCACCAGGACCCAGCCACTGTAATTGATCGGAAGGATCCCATCACTGTGAGAGTCTTGGTCCTTAGAATGAGCAAGACTCCGCACAATGCCGACTCGAAACTTGTCACGTATCGAGAAGAAACAACTAGCAACAACTTGACGAAGCGGATCACTTATCGTGGTGTGCCAACACTCACCTATACCGGCCGGGGAGAAGATTTCAGACCACCTAAGGTGGACAACGTGCACTGGTGCGATGGTCTAAGGACAGACACGGCCTGGGACGAATCAGAACTGGAACAAAATTACCGACGCAAGGAGTTGATTGAGCGCATTGCGGAAGTAATTAACATCGAGGATGAAGATTGGGAAGACGTTAATTGGGGGGAGTTCAAGGTACTTCTAACCTAACGCACTTCATGTCTGAGTAATGACTAACAATATTCAGAAACGCGTCGATAAAAAGGCCAGCCTGCGCACCGACGTCATTCGTGACCTTTACTAGCCCACTTCGATGTCGTCTTTTCCCGCGACATCATGATTTTCCCCGGATACTGTCGATATCAGCACGTCTCAAGCTCTCTTCCGTCATTCTCGCCCGACCACAACCCCCATTCCTCATCCGAGAGTCTTGACCCCAACAGAACACAAACATCTCTACGAGTTTCAGTCACTACAGTTTACAAGGAAGGGGGAGGCGAAGAAGGGTATAAAGGATCATCAGTCTGTCATTCACAGTTCATGATACTTCCTTGAGTCGATCATTACTCCGAAGTAGTCGAGACTCTTGATAGCAAGCATCAACCAAACAGTCGTCTCTTCCCCAATGCTCTCGTTTTTCCAGCTCTGGCTCCGTGTCCTATTCTTGTGTTTGCAGGTTAACTCTAATGCTGAAAAGGTCAAGCAGAACTTGTACCACGCGGTCTTGCGTGTTAGAGAAAGTTATTGTTGTTCAATAACATCTTTCAAGAACATGACAGTGTCTGTTGAGCGCTGGGAGAGTGTTACTGTCGAGGATGCTTCTTCTTGTAACACAATTTCATAGTAGCGGCTCTGATCGCCTTGCCAACACATGCTCTGCTGGGAAAGAGTGTTTCTGAAACATTAACACTCATGAATTAGTCGACTCGTTTATAACATTATACATCTCTTGTCGCGCAAGAACTCAGTCTCTTCAGGTTTCATCGTTCTTTTGACGAGCGCTGGAACGTTCTTGTTAAGAGAGAATGGGGAACTTGTCTTGGTAGACGTCAATGTCCAAGGCTGACATTCCTTGAGCGAGTAGAAGGGACGGCAAAAGAGCGATGAAGATAATCATACAAATAAACGATAAAATAGGGTATCTAGAAAGATAATAGCTGACAAACAAACGAACAACGAAAAAATCGCGAACATAAATCGCGAACCTCTTCCTCCACATCTCTGTATCCTCCATCACATCTTCACCACCCTCACCTATCACCCCTAAAATCTCGTCCTACTACTCGCCCGACTATGACTCCTCGTGCCTGCCTCCTTCTCCTTCCCGCTCCCACCCAAACTCAAAAAACTCAACCTCTTCTTGATACTAGCTCTTCTACCTCTAGGTTTCTGCGCCGCCGTCAATTCGGTCTGTTGTGTATCTATCGTCAACACTTCCGATGGCGCTCTTTCTCTGGCTTCCCTTGCTTGAGGGATTTCTGTATTCTGCCATGCAGGGGAGCGAAGACGCCAATCCCGTGATGGGTAGAGGACATGCAGCTCCAAGAGGAAGGTCTGTTCAAAGGAAGTGCGGAGGTGTTCTTTGATGGCGGGGGCGATAAAGGGGGAAGAAATGGCTAATTCGAGACAACGGGCGTGGTCGTCGAGGGAGGTTATGAGGATATCTCGTAACTGGCTTTCTTTGGTCTTGACTTCGCCGCCCAAGGCATCGTGGTAGATGGATTCTGCCATTGTGTTTGTTGCGGTGCTTCCTGTGCCTGGACGTGAGGTCAGGGAGTCGAGGAGGCGGTGGTATTCGGCCACACTGCCTGTGCTAGAAGTGTCGACGCTGGCTTGAATACATTCGATGAGTGTTTCTGCTGCGGATTCGCCCTTGGATGCTGTGGAGTGGGCAGCTACTGCGATATTCAGGGTTTTGCGTTGGGTGCGGTCGATGGCTGCTTGTACTGGCGACAAGATTACTCTTTCCTCGCGAACGATAGGGGAGTATGAGAGGAGTGTTGGGAATGCGGTTGAGGTGTAGAAGACTGTTTTCTCGACGACTTGGTCGACGACGCTGATGGCTGGGTTGTCGTGGCGGGATGTCATTGCGAATGCAATTGGCTGAGCTGTCAAAACGTGTTCTCTGAAGCCGGGTGCGACGCCGCCTTGTTGGTTGATGGGATGGAGTTGGTTCTTGTACACTGTGACGGGGCTAATCTTGACGGCTGGATCTTGTGTCGAGGATGTCGGATGCTTGTAGTCCGGACCCAGATTGGCGACATAAGGATACTGCACTTGGAGCAATGTCGAGAAGCTCTTCCGATCGCAATTGGCGGGACCTTCGAAGATGAACTGCCTGCTCCGAACAGACTCTGGGAAGAACTCGTGGTCGCTGAAAGCAACATAGAAGTAGCGAGGGAGTGGTACAGGGCCGGCTGCCAGAGTGTTGTATATGCGTGCCTCATCAAAGCGGACTTGTGCGATACCAGCTGCGTCCCAAGTCGCCTCTCGACCTTCCGAAAGTTGTTTGAGAGTCTTGATGACATTTTCCCAGCAGTAGCCTTTCTCAAAGTACGTTGCCATTGTCCTGTACAGACGGTCTTTGCGCGATTGAACCAGTTCTGCAGGAGTTTCTAGCCCCGGGATCTTGGCTGGAGAAAGTACTCTGGAAGGTTGGCTCTCATTCAACACCTCGACATGCAGGTTCAGTGCACACGCTGCGCTGGAGTAGCTCTTGGCTTGTACGTGGAGCTCAGCAAGTTCGTGAATGCGACACACGTATGCCTCTTCTTGACCACTCAACCGCAAGAACTCCATCAGACGTAGCAGCTGCACCATGCGAGAAGCAGGATCTCTCACCTCGCCCAGATCGGCCAACACATTGAACAGGCGATCGACTTCTGCAATCACACTCATAACAGCTTCGTAAAGCGTATGGAGCTCGGTGTTCTTGATGATGACGAAGTGTTTTCCGAGTCGCTCCAGGAATGCTGAGGCAAACGGACTTTGGATAGGGGCACTTTCGCGGTGCATTGTGTCGAATGCGTTGATGATGGCCGCTTGGACGACGCCAAGGTTCTCATTCAACTGCCATTCGCTCACAATGATAGACCGAAGGACGTCGAGACCAACAGATTGAAGTTGGTCATGCAATCCCATGCAGAGCCTGACGACTGACGGGATGACCTCAGTAGAGAGACCCACCTGATATCCACCAACTCTGTCCATCGGATGGAGAACCTGAAGATACTCGGGTGGTGCCTGCCAACCTAAGCAAGCCCATCCTCTTTGGAGGAGATTGGCAGCGTCTGCACGAATATCACCACCGATCGTCCAGATTGCTCGTCGTGTCTGTTCAGTAAATGTCTCCATCGACACCATCTTACCAAGAGCTAGATCAATCAAGATCTGGAACCAGAGCTCCCACAAATCAGGGTTGAACTCCATGACATCGTTGACGCCAGTGTCATCTTCTGAAGGCACAAAGTTGGTGGCGAGAATTTCGAGCAGCCACTGCAGAGCAGAAACTGCTACCTTGGCATGCGTAACGTGCAGACTGAGCCATTGCGTTGGAAAAGCTTCTCCATTATGAATAGATTGGAACACTCTGAAAGCTTTCACCAAGAACTCTCGCTGCATGATCTTTGAGTCCGATGCAGTTGTGCTTGTGAAAAGCTGGCCTTGTGGAGGACCATTTTGGAAGAAAGTGTCCAGAACAGCAGCAATCTCCATCAGAACCTCAGAGGGTACATTCGCCGCATCCACAGGCATGTTTAGAAATGGGTAGTGGCTTGGGAATAGATATGAGAGTGACTTCTTCGACCTGTTCATGGACAGCGAGGATACTCTTCCATCACCCCCATCCTTCATGAATTCATCGATGACATGGTATGCCTCGACCAACCTCCAGATGTAGTGCAGAGATTGAGCCGGGATTGAGATTTGCGCTTGCTGCGTACGCAGAATAGAACAGCACATTCTTACACCCTCGATCTTTTGCTCGGTCAAATTTGCAGCATCTGGCCAATAATCTTCAAGCCATCCGATTGTCAAGGCATGAAGCTTAGGCAACACTTCAGGGTCGGAGAAAGTGCCTTGCCCAGACAATTCTTTGACCATGATCAATCTGTGTATACGCAGACCACCCTTCTTGCTGGCGGATGCACTCATCATGCCTTCGACGACGTCCAATATATCATCAGCAGACATGACATGAGCAAGCTCAGGAAGCCAGGAAGAAAATTGTTGCATAAGGATAGTCTGTGTGCCGTAGAGATCTTCTCTAGGGTTTCTCATCAGGTTCACCAATGCGACTGAAACAGAAGAGACAGCATTGCTCAGAGAGGAGGTGCTTTTGGGTGACCCAGGTTGGCCGCGGTTCGTGACAAACTTCATTACCTGGCCAGAGACTTTCAAGGTGCTACGAAGCTCTCTTGCATCTTCGACATCGTAAGGTCTGCTGATGAAGGCGCGTAAAGCTCTGCAGACACCTTTGGAGGCATCGTGTGAGTGTTGGCGCTCTTGGATGTATTCTTCGAACAGAGTTTTTGTGCTACTGAATCGACGATCGCGCGTGAGATGAAGCATGTGGACCAGACACGACAAGGCCCGCTCGGTGAAGTTTTCTCCAAGGTTTACTCCAGTTCCAGTGTCATCGACCACACGGTAGAAGACATCAAAAATCTTGTCAAGTGCTGTCAGCACAGGCTTGAAAAACTTGACGATCTCTGCATCCGGTGCTTGCTTGAAACCTCCTAGCAAAGGCATGAGACCTTGTACAGTTGTTCCGTCCCATTGAAGAAGAGAGCTGATGGTGGGATCTTGAGGTGTAGTACTACTACTCAGCGTGACGTCTACCGACAATGCCGCCATTGGCGTATTGTCTTGTATTTGTAGTTGATCCAAGCAAGATGGTAGCATCTGATATGCGCCTCTACCATGAACAGTGCTAGCAGTGTATTCGCTGTAGTCCCAGAGAGCCAGCGTTTGTTGGCCATGGGTACATACAGCACCCTGATGATCCCAAAGAGGTATCCAAGCCAGTGCGAAAGGGAACTGGTTGCCCTCAGCAATACTAAGGACAACATGAGCATGCGGAAGGTCTTCGTTGGGGACTGATAAGCGAATGGTCTGATTCCAGATCTCATTACGGTCGATAGCAGAAGTCCTGAAAGCAGTATGAGGTGGTCGATTCGAAGTCGGCCAGATCGAGCTTTCAATTCGCTTTCCTGATTCGGTGCGCACCTCAAGTGTCAGCTGCAGATTTCTTAAATCTGCTTCATTGGGTATCAATACGCTTCCTTCTTGAGGATGGAAGCAGCGAGCGCCAGATGGGAGGATGGATTCTTTGAGTGTCAGATACACGTCGCTTCTTTGTTGAGCTGATCCGGAAGAAAGATTTAGTGCTTGAGTACAATAGACGTCTCTTAGTAATGCGGGATGATCTTTGATCAGCGCATCCGCATTCGCGTGAGCAAAAGCATGTAGATCGAGTTGGAAGTTTCCAACCGAGCTTGCCTTGGTGAAGCTTCCCATTGGACTGCGGACAAGATTCTTGATGACCTCTTCCCAACCATCAACTCCAGTGGTAGGTTCCTCAATGACTTCTTCAAATGCCTCAGCAGGGGTCCACAATGAAATATTGTGGATGATATTGCCATGTTGACGAATGAGCTCGCCAATTTCTATGGCGCCATAGCCAATGACACGCCGCAACTTCTTTTCTGCAGTCGGGGGACGTCCTTGGGTGTCCGCTGTCACAGGCGTCTGTGGTCGACCTCTCAATTTCGATCGTGAAGATTCTCGAGTTGGAGGTCGTGCTTGGTCCTGGGAAGTGCTTCTTTCTAGGGTCTTCCGGCCCCGTTGACTACCCCAGAGGAAGCTGCGACGTGCTCCCGTACTCTCAGAACGGCTATGGGATTCCGGACGTTCTCCTTGAGGCACCGCGGGAGAAGGTGCGATGGTTCTTTTTCTAGGAGCCTCCTCGCGATGGAGCAGACAGACAAGATATAGATGGGAGCTTGGATCTGTAGCACTTCCTATCTCAGCTTTGGTCAAGTCTGTGAAAAGTGTTTTTGGCAATTGGTTTGGTGTAAGACTCTCGAGAGAATGACGATCGAAAGGCACCTCAACAGCAAAAACCTCGGACACAGCACGTGGGACTGAATCTGATGCTTGACGACACAAATACATGTGCAATACCCCAGACTCTCCACTCATATCGCCAGTTTGTTTTAAATCAACCAGCAAGTGTGAAACCAAAGACTCTTGAGCAGGAGGTGGAGGAGGCCTATCGCGCATGCTCATTAACGCCTGCAGCTCCAGCATTTCTGGGATGCTGTCCTGTGCGGTGAGGATGCGACCTTTCTCTTGTGGACTCCGGACTATGACTTCGCCATGGAGCAGCTTGTTTCCGTCGACCAAATCCCATACTGTCCTCTCTCTCAAAGATGCAAGCTCTTTCTCTGTTAGAAGATCGTGTATCAACTGCTTGCGAGCATTGTCCAATCTTCCAGCCAAATCTGACAGCTTTTCCAAAAGGTCGTACTCGTGGTTGAGTACTAGTTGATGTACATGAGTAGAATGCCATTCGCGCAGACATGAAGAGATCTCGTCGACCAGAGGTTCTTCATTCGAAAAGGGGGTCGCGTCGCCGATACGGAGGGCAGGCAGAGGAGCCTCGTCTTTGAGAGCACCCACCGGCCTAGGCTGCACGTCCACAGGCAGCAGGTGCGCATCGTTTGGTCTGCGTGGTAGCAGACGTGTCCGTCTCTTCGACTTTCCTCGGCTTGGTGCAAATGGCGGCACTTCCGGGGCAATGTCTCCATTCTGCGCACCTCCATTTGCCTGAGCAGTATCCAATTGTTCCTTCTCTTCTCCAGCAGTCTGGCTGTCTTCAGTCAAGACCTCGCGGATCTCAATGCAGTTGCGAGGGAAGATTCCAGCGTATGCTCGCGGCATCAGCGCTTGGCCGTTTTGACATTCCAGACCAGTAAGGATCGAAGGTTGTGATAGTAGCCATCCTCGACACCACTCATGAGTAGTTCCACCTATTTCCGTCACGTAGACATCGTCGCCAATCTCAAGAGCGACATCGTTCGGGTGGGTCGCTTCAAAACGCTGCACGCATACAGCATGTACGATGTTCTTGACCGGTCTCCACGACATGGGGGATGTGCTGACTGTTTCCTGCTCATATATGCGCTGTCTTCATGGGCCAGGGACGAGTTCACACAGGGTTACACGGCGTGTCGTGTGGGCTTAGCGGTGAGCGGTCGGTCGAGCACGAGGGGCAGCTTGGAGCTGAGGACGATCAAGCAGCGTTTCCACAGACGATTAGCTAACGAGCGACTGCCTCGACATATAACTTTTGATCGAGACGAAGGGCGCAGCTGTAACAGTGAGAAGGTTTGAGACCGCCTGCCGTCGTTTCGGATATCTATGCGCCTACAAGTCCGCGCGTTTCTTGGTCTTGCTTCTCTTTTGCTACGAGTATCTCGTCCCCTGTGCTGCTTTTCTCGGGGTGACCCCTAGAACTGGGCTGATGCGATTCGGTCTCCGCTCAATTCAAGGAGCATGATAGGGAACGTGTAAAGGAGACTCACTGATCGATGACTCCTATACCGACTGCCCACGAACGCGCTCAGGGTAGTCTACCAAAAGGTTATTTCGGGCTTCCAATGGCTTCATGGCACGGACCATCTCATCTTCTTGAAGGTCGCACTGTCTCAACCAGTGCAGATCCTCCATCTTTTGCTGATCTTACCGTCTGTCTTGTGTCCATCACACCTGCCACCCGTGCTTGGTAGTACTTGTGCCGTCCTTAGGGTTGATATGCGATGGAGACTTTGAGCGTGGTCGAACCAAGTCGCACAGCCGTCAGCCTTCAGCTCGGGTTCAGACGCCCTTCTCACCCTGTCGGTTTAGATTCCAGCAAACACCAGACGATCATCATGCCGTGCTTGCCGGGAAACATATTACAGTAGCGACAAGGTCGAAACTGCGCGAGAACTTTTTTGACAGTTTTGGGATTGATCGCTGTGTGCCTTCTGAATCGTTGTCGATACCAGGCGCATGATTTCTCTGACTCGAGTGGCAGCGGCTGGTGAAGATCTGGTCTCGAAGATGGAAGAAGTCTGTTGGAAGCCATAGTCGCCGACGTCTTACTAGAAATTATCGATCTTCCGATACGTTCGTTAACAGCTACTCACTTTGTTGTCTTGGAGAAGATACGCACGCTGGAGAAGATTTCTCTATGCGTTAAATCTCATGCCCACTGCGAATTGATCTGAAGCTACCACGTTCGGAGCGGAGAACCACCGTCCGTGTCAAGAAGAAGACATGATCATGAAAGCTTAAAGGGTTGTCGACTGCGCGATGCATCGGTGCTTCTTTCCTGATCAGTGACGAGATCAGATGAAAGGCTGGAGAATCTCACGATCTGTGAAAACTGGAGAGGAGACCCCTCTTTGACCTTTCCCACAGCAATCCACTCTCGATACGACCCAACTACGACTGCGTGCGGAGTCGTGCGGGATGCCTACCACTTCCCATACAGGACGACGTCATCATAGCAAGCATCTCTAGGGCTAGTTCAGTACTCAAGTAGGTTATCTCATAGCTTATAAATGAGACGCCTCTACGCGTGACAGCTCGTCGAAACACAAGTAAATGGTTCAATCGCTCCATCATGTTGGTTCGTAGAATAGCTGCCATTGCAGCAACGCTCCTCCCGAAAGTCTTTGCCCAGAATATCATCAGCCTTAGTGGCCACGACTGGATCTTGTCAAACTCGGACTTGAACATTTCCTGCCCTGCCTCATTGCCATCTCAAGCTCATCTTGACCTTCACGCCTGCCAGGTCATAGGGTCGCCATACTATGGCCTAAATGATTTCAACCTTCGGTTTGTAGCCTGGGCCAATTGGACATATACCAGTGCTCCCATTTCCAACCTCCAAGCCAATTCATCTTCAACATGGCTAGTGTTCAATGGACTGGACACCTTCACAAGCATATCATTCTGCGGAGAGCACGTTGCCGCAACAAACAACCAGTTCCGTCAGTACTATTTCGATGTCTCGGCCATCTTCGACGACTGCCAGGACGACCCAGTTCTTAGTGTCAATTTCGGAAGTGCTCCAAAAATAACACAGGAAACCGCAGACGAACCTGGTCAAGAGACATGGCCATACGGGATCGAGATCATGTATGAGTTCCCGAACAGGCAATTTATGAGGAAAGAACAGAACGATTTTGGATGGGATTGGGGTCCAGCCTTTGCTCCTGCAGGTCCATGGTATGTGTCGTGGAATCGCGGTCAGATATGAGAAACGTGCTTATTGTTTGATTCTACCAGGCAACCAGCATGGATAGTGCAATTGAACAACCCAGAGGTCTACATCAGGAACTCTCTTGTCGATATCTATCGCCAAGGACAGCTAAACAACCTACCTCCAGATCAGAGCCAGCCATGGGTTGTGAATGCTAGTCTGGACTACTTCGGAGCGATTCCGAATGGTGCATCTCTACGCTATATCATCTCTACTCCTGACAATACTGCTGTTTCGAGCGGGTCGTTATCAAACATTAATATAACCCAGGGTACAGTGACAGGATCGACAGTGGTCGACTCTTCTCTTTTCGAGCTATGGTGGCCGAGTGGCTTAGGACCACAAACACTGTACAACATGACCATAACTCTCGAGGACAGCCGGAACAACACACTAGCAAGTGTCAACAAAAGGACCGGTTTCCGCACCATTGTCCTGAACGAGAACCCGATCAGCCAAGCACAACTTGATCAAGGGATAGCACCAGGCAACAACTGGCACTTCGAGATCAACGGACATGAGTTCTATGCTAAAGGCTCAAACTTCATCCCACCTGATCCTTTCTGGCCTACTGTCACCGAGGAAAGAATGCGAACGCTTTTCGAGGCCGTAGTTGAGGGGAATCAAAACATGCTTCGCATTTGGTCTAGTGGAGCATACCTTCCCAGTTTCATCTATGATCTTGGAGATGAGTATGGTATCCTCCTTTGGAGCGAGTTTGAGTTCGGAGATGCTCTGTATCCTGTGGATGAACTTTTCCTCGATAACGTGAGGGAAGAGGCAGAATACAATGTGCGACGAGTCAACCACCATCCCTCACTGGCTGCCTGGATGGGAGGGTACGTATCTCGATAGCGTGACCCGCGGCAATCGCTGACGAAATTCTAGCAACGAACTGGAAAATTTGGAGTTGGCGAACGTTAACAACACAGCTCCAGAAGAGTATGATCGCTACGTGTCTGAGTATGAGAAGCTGTTCCTCGACACTCTTCTTCCAGTAGTATTCGGCAACTCTCGAAGTATCAGCTACGCACCCTCTAGCACAAGCAATGGGTGGCTGGAGCTCAATTTCTCCAACCCGATCCCCATCGTTGAGCGATACAACAACCTGACCGAAGGGTCAGTATACGGCGAGACAGGTTGGTGAATCAATTCTTGCCTTTCCGTGTGCTAAACCTTGTCACGCGTACAACTATGAAACAACACAATTTCAGCATTGTTAGGGGTAGCCTCCACTGAGAGCGTGGTAATTAGCGTCTCTCTACGGACGACTTACCGATCTGAAAAACATTGTGCGTTTTTACAGGCCAGACGACTCCAGGCGTGGCCGCAGGAGATGGCTGGAAGTGACAGGTTTTAGCATACGGGGAGGTGGAACGACTCTATGCTGACACACGAATACAGATCATTACAATTATGATCCGACCGTCGCTTTCAACCTCTCCTCATACCCTATCGGTCGTTTCTCAAACGAATTCGGGTACCACTCCATGCCCTCCCTCCAGAGCTGGCAACAAGTGATCCCAGAATCCCAGCTCTACTTCAACTCTTCCTACGTCCAGCTACGCAATCGCCACTACCCACCTGGCGGTCTAAACACCACAAACTACTATAACAGCAGTCTTGGAATGGGCGAGATGACAAGAGCTGCTATTGAGTGGTATCCTGTGCCAAACAAGATTGATAGTGTGGCCAATTTCTCTGCTTGGTGTCATACTACGCAGATCTTCCAGGCAGATTTCTATCGCTCGCAGATTGAGTTTTATCGCAGAGGTAGTGGACTTCCTGAGCGTCAGTTGGGATCTTTGTATTGGCAACTTGAGGACCAGTGGACGGTATGTATCTTGACAGCTGGCAGAAAAGACATGTGGACTGACCTGATCAATGACAGGCACCCACCTGGGCAGGCATCGAATATGACGGTGAGCTTGGAGCTGGCCGCTGGAAAGTGTTGCACTACATTGCAAAGGACGCATACCAACCAGTCATCATCGCACCATACTATAATGTCACGACAGGTGATTTGGAAGTATACGTAACCTCTGATCTCTGGCAAGCCGTGTCAGGAACAGCTAGCTTCAGCTGGTACGACTGGTCAGGTAATCGCCTAAACATCTCAGCAGCACCCAGCGCACAAGTCAACGTGGGCGCCATCAACTCCACACGCGTGCTTTCGACCAACACTTTCGACATCTTGAACAGCACTGGCTTCAACTACTCGGATGTGTTGCTGCACATGGAAACGACAGTCCAAGGTATGATGCCCAACAGCAATCAGAGCAAGACATTCACACATGAAAACTGGTTCCACGCGTCTCCATTGTCGACAGCAGCGATGGTAGATCCTGGGCTTGAGTTGTCGTATTTGAACAGCACCAAGAACTTCAGTATAACTGCGACTTCTGGTGTGGCTGCTTGGGTGTGGATAGACTATCCAGCAGGCGCTGTGGTTACTTTTGATAGCAATGGATTCTGGTTGCTGCCAAACCAGACACGTGAAGTTGGGTACAAAGTCAAGGCCGACTCTACTGAGGGTGGATGGATTCAAGGAGTCTCGGTGGAGAGTCTGTACAATAACACGATTGCGTGATGAGTTGCTCGTGGAGAGTAAGCACTTCTTGCCTTCTCACTAGCCGTAATACAAATCTCAAAAGCAGTCGTGCGTTATGACAGACAGCCAACAAATGACTTGCCGGTGGGGTGTGATGCTGGCCAGTATGTTCGTTCTGCATGGGTTCGAGACATTTGAGTGACGGGACTCAGTTTAAGATGTTTCCTCAGTCGTGCCTTCCTTAGATTTGGCTCGGCGTTGCTCTTGCCACTCAGACCTGTAGGGAAGCTCGCCATCGACCGCTCCACGTTGCGAAAAAGCGAGCAGAGAAACGTAATCGTCAAATTTTGCCACTTGGTTCACAATGCCATCGATTAAATAATTCGTCGAGAAAGTGGACGAGTGAACAGTCCAGATGTGCAAAGTGAAGGGTCCAAATCACATGACGACGGTGGTGCGCAGAAAAGTCGGAAACTAAGCGAGGACCACGCTGCCAAGACTTGCACGGCGGGCTTTTGCAAATTTGATTTCCTCCAGCCTTTCACTCTTCAGGTCCTCCTCGTTGCAACTAACCACAGCAGTCAAGCAAGATGTCGCACAGAAAGTTCGAGGCTCCCAGACACGGCTCTTGTCAGTACCATCGCTACAGCTACACGCTCAATCGGAATCCCATCTGGACGAATTGCTAATGCGCGCGCAGTGGCCTTCCTTCCTCGCAAGAGAACCGTCCACCACCGTGGTAAGGCCAAGTCGTTCCCCAAGGATGACTCCAAGAAGCCCGTCCACTTGACTGCTGCCATGGGCTACAAGGCCGGCATGTCCACCATCGTCCGCGACCTCGACCGTCCCGGTGCCAAGCTCCACAAGAAGGAGATCGTTGAGGCCGTCACCATCATCGAGACCCCTCCCGTACGCTATCCCGACCCTCCAATCCGACTCGAAACAACTACTAACACGCCCTGCAGATGGTCGCCGTTGGTCTTGTTGGCTACATCGAGACTCCCCGCGGTCTCCGCTCGCTGACCACCGTCTGGGCCGAGCACTTGTCCGACGAGGTCAAGCGTCGCTTCTACAAGAACTGGTACAAGTCCAAGAAGAAGGCCTTCACCAAGTACGCCAAGAAGCACTCCGAGAACGCTGGCCAGTCCGTCACCCGCGACCTCGAGCGCATCAAGAAGTACTGCACTGTCGTCCGTGTCCTCGCCCACACCCAGATTCACAAGACCCCTCTTAAGCAGAAGAAGGCCCACCTTATGGAGATCCAGGTCAACGGTGGTTCCGTTTCCGACAAGGTTGACTTCGCCAACGGCCTCTTCGAGAAGCCCATCGAGATCAGCTCCATCTTCGAGAAGGACGAGATGATTGACTGCATCGCCGTCACCAAGGGTCACGGTTTCTCTGGTGTTACCTCCCGTTGGGGCACCAAGAAGCTCCCGAGAAAGACCCACAAGGGTCTCCGTAAGGTCGCTTGTATCGGTGCCTGGCACCCTTCGCACGGTATGTTTCGACTCACACTTCCAATTTTTGTCCTCTCACTAACACCCTCTCAGTCCAGTGGACCGTTGCCCGTGCTGGTCAGGACGGTTACCACCACCGTACCTCGGTCAACCACAAGATCTACCGTATTGGCCGCGGTGACGATGCTGGCAACGCCTCGACCGAGTTCGATGTCTCCAAGAAGACCATCACCCCCATGGGTGGCTTCGTCCGCTACGGAGAGATCAACAACGACTTCCTTATGCTCAAGGGTTCCGTCCCCGGTGTCAAGAAGCGCGTTGTCACTCTCCGCAAGTCCATGTTCATCCACACTTCCCGTCGTTCCACCGAGAAGGTCGAGCTTAAGGTTAGTTCATCCTACTTACCCTACCATGCCATGACGATGAATGCTGACTTGAAAAAAAGTGGATTGATACGTCCTCCAAGTTCGGTCACGGTGCCTACCAGACCCCCGCCGAGAAGAAGCAGTTCATGGGTACCCTCAAGAAGGACCTCGAGCGTTCCGCTTAAATGCTTTCTTCACGATAGTAAAAAGTCTTACTTGCGACATGACCGGCGTTTTGTTATTCAATTAGCGGTCTGGCAACTGGGGAAGACGAGTGCTAAATTTCAAAATGATTCCCACCCCAACCAACTTTTATGTTTTTCGTTCTTTCAATTTTTCGTTTTTGTGCACGATCGATCATTCAAAATGCCCACTCTGTGCTACCTTTAGTTTGACCACCCACTGATTACAGGTGTAGACATACTCTTTAAATACTCAAACCATGTCGCCACTCTGACTGAAGATCATGGCCACAATGTCAAATGATTCATACCTGTCCTATACTCGACGACTTCGTCCATACTAACCCAAGCAATGTACACATAGAGGTATAGTCGTCGAACCAAGACCGAGCTCCCAACCTGGTGAGTGGCCTCACTAATCAATCGTCAAAAGGCACGGTGTTTTTGGTTTTGCTATGGTTGTCCAAAGAGATCATGAAATTATTGTCCTCGACGAACAAGCATCCGTCGACACTGCTGTGCAGGACGCCCACAAGAAAGATCGTGATGAGTCACCAGCCTCTGCGACACGAGCATCTGTCGACACGGCTGCGAAGAGCTATCCATCAGAAAGACCGTAGTGAGATCTCAGCCCCAGCAACGCAGTTGTCCGTCGACACTCCCTCGAGGAGCCAGTCATCGGAAAGACCGCAATGAGGCACCAGCTTCCGCACCATGGTCATCCATCGATACTCCCGCGAGGATCCTGCCCCGAGAAAAAGATCAAAAGGCCTCTCAGCCGCTGCGCTACAGGCTGTTGTCGACACTTTCTCGAGCAACTATCGCTAGAAATATCGTAATGGAATACCAGCCCGCGCATCATATTCATCCGTCGACACTCCTACTACAAGTGCGACCATGGAAAAGACCTTGGACGACCACCAGCCTACGCATCACGGCCATCCGTCGACACTCTTATGAGGAGCTGGCCGCCAGAAAGATCTTGAAGAGCCACCAGCCTTTGCGCCGCAAGAACTCGTCGACACTGGTGCGGTGGAGCAACAACCAGAAAGATGTGAAAGACCCTACACCGCCGTACCGCAGGCTGTCGTCGACACGTTCTATAGATTTGCTATCGAGGAAAGCCTTGTGGGAAAACTAGCCTCTTCGGCTCGATTAGTCGTCGACGCCACTTCGCGCACAGTGTTGATGGAAGCTCGTTGGCTCTCACCGGCCAGTGACCGTTAGTCAAATACCTTCCTGCGTTTTGATGGCTTCTCTCCGTAGCTGCACGGCAGTTGAGAGCAGGGCCGTTACTCGACATCTCTGGCGTCTCTGGCCTTTCACTGACATTGTCGAACATCTTAACCCATTAGGCAGTATGTCCAAAAATCCTTCAACATTCATCGCACAATAGCCGTGGATGGAATCGAACAAGCTTTCCACTGTTGGGTAGGGACTTGCCTACCTGCTCCAGTCGGGTGATTGTCGTGGATTGATAATCATCTTGCGTTTCGATAGATGCGTCAACAGCGCTGCCTGGTACCAGAGGTTGGTTTGGTTTATGTGTACGAATTTCCTCACCACCATATTAACAATTGTAGTCTCCCACCCGAAAGTTTCGACGGAAACAACAAAAGTCCGGTAGGAAGCTCAATTGAAGGAGCTTAGGAGGTACGTGGAGTAGTCTCCTCCATCATGCAGTGGACGTGATTGGAGGACAGACTCTTGGTTTCGAGCAGAAGGAAGCAGGATCAGGAGACAGACATGATCGGAGAGCGATTTGATTAGGGGATTATCTTTTTTTACAATTTCTGGATGCTCAAGTTCTGATGCCATGATCTCCACAACCTCCATGGCTACCACGCTTACTCTTACTCACTCCACTCCAGTACTTCTTCTTCTTGCCACGCTCATCCTTAGGAGGTCTCCTACCTGAACGCATGACATTCTTTCGCCAGCCTCTGTCACGACCAGGGTTGTTCGCCTCATAGCACGACCTACAGCCGTAGCCTCTGCACAATCCACACTTTTGAATTGCAACCCTGGAACATTTGATCAGCATTGTAAGATATTGGCAACAGAAAAGAGCGAGTTGCGTACGTTCTACAGCCCTGCTTTTCCCTGTTTGGGGCTTCTCGTCCGTCCTCGCACTTGAACTTGTGGCGAGAGTCGTGGCCGTAACCAAAGAATTGACTGTGATCTGTCCATCCATGATTACAGGTTTGTGCCTCGGCACATTTGTGATTGTTGCGCATCACAAGATCGTCGAGAGTGATGTGGATTCGTTCCTCGTCATGGTGTCCTTCGTCTTCCATGTCTTCCATGTCTTCGTCTTCTTCTTCATTGGTATCCAGGATGTCCCTGGCTGGAGGGCTTCCACGAGTAGTCTAAGATAAGTCAGCACAAAAAGAGCAGGAAAAGAAAGAGGGCGAAAGAACGAACGGAAGCTGCAAGCTTGACTGGCATTAACTCAGTACGATATGTACCGAAAGAAGGTTGGGCGAAAAGAATTGGCTGCCATCGATCTTCGGCAGAAGTACGAAGCTGCGTGCGTGGTTCAACAAGAGCTGAGGCTTGCGTACGTGATTGGAGAGGAGCTGTAGCCAGCTCTTGTGATTGAAGAGGAGTAGTAGCTTACGTACGTGATTGGAGAGGAGCAGTGGTTTGCGTGCGTGATTGATGAGGAGCAGTGATTTGCTGACACGATTGAAGAGGAGCAGTTCGCTGCAGGTATGATTGTCTTGCATCAAGCTTTTTGTGTTATTTCGGCATCTCCAGCATCGATCCCAGACATTGAATACTTATCAAAAGGCACAATGATTTCCAGACCCGTGATGTTGTCCAAAGAGAGAAGACAATACGACGACTCTCAGTGGACGTAGCTCGACACTACAAAAACATCGTGCATTTTGACAGAGGGTTTGGACGCGTGGCTCTGGAGTCGAGAGAAGAGGCTTAAATTCAACATCTCCATCATCGATCTCAGGCACGAAATTCTTATCAAAGTGCACGATACTTTTCGGATCAGTGAGGTTGTCCAAAGAGAGCATGAGAAATGATTTTTTATCAGACACTCCATTTGGGGGTTCACGTGCTCTCTATGGACAGAGAGTCGGATTACAAAATCACTGTGCATTTTGACAGCAGAATTCTAGGAGTGTTTTGTGCTTGGGGTACGCACCTGTAATTGAACATCGGACATTTGAGCCCCTTTTTCTCTTTGAGCTGCTTGTGATCTCTTTAACCGACGACTAGGGAGGTTGCGTCTGTCAAAATGCAAGATGATATTCGATCTCATCGGCCGGCCCCTGAGAGGCTGATTGTGGGTGTCAAGTGAATGATATTTACCTTTATATAGAAAAATCAAGCATCCTTCAAAACGTCCTCTCCAGAGAAGAACCAGCCCTGCTTCTTCACTTCCTTGGCCCATGGCTTCTCCTTCACTACCTCGACTTTCTTGACTTCCGGTTTCTTTTCGGGCGTTACGGCAACAATAACAGCGGCAGGGGCTTTCACTTCTTCGATAACCTTGTCCTTCTTGTAAGCCTTGCCTCCAGATCTGTCATCCTTTCCAGCCAGCAATGCTCCCAATCTCTCTTGCTCAGTGCCAACGACCTCCAGCTTGGCAGCAAGTTTCTTGGCCTTTCTCTTCTCTCTCTTGTGCTGACGGATCTTTTCCTCCTTTTCTTCTTGTTGGTGGCGTTCGTACTCGGTATTGATAGTCTTGTCGAGTAGCTTGTAGATAACCCATGGGGGCTTGTTGAGGTAGTATTTCTTGACATCCCTCTCAGGAGCCAGGATGAAGACGTCGTTGTCTAGCATGTATCCGATGGTGTTGTATACGGCGTCGAGTGCGGTGAGTTCCGGCGGGCATGGGTTCTCCGGGTTGAATCTTCCCTGTCTTCATGTCAGCGAGCCTTCCCGTTCCTTCTTCGAAATTACTTACACGATCGAGTTTGCAGATCAAAACCCACTCGCTCTGTGTTGCAGCGATGAGTGCATAACCGATCTCCTCTCCATCCGCTTGCAGAGCTTCGTACAGCTGATCCTGCAGCTTTTGCACCAAGTTTCTGTTCTTGACTTCGGTATCGGGGTAGATTGACATGCACTTGCTACGATCGTAGGGGCGGACTGTGTAGTCAAGGCCTTCCAGTTCGGTTTGGAGGGCGGTAAAGTTCCCGAAGAGCTCAACATCGAGGTTGCGGATGCGGCCGAGAATATCGTAGTTTGGGTATCTTGGAAGGTGATTGGTCACGCATGACTCCCACTCTCGCTGTGGGCAGAAATCAGAGACATTCTGTCAGGAGAATAATGTCAAGACTCACAGCGCTGACATCAACGGGCGCTACCATAGCATCTGGTTGCTGGGCGTGAAGAAGGATTTGGAAGCGGATTCCCTGTTGAGGTGTCAGATACGATCTGTGCAGGGCCTGGTTATGTGGCTGAGTTACCGAGTAGGGTGGCATCTTCGCGATACCAGTAGCTTAGGTCGTAGGGTGATGAGAAGACAGTGGTCGGAAACGAGAATTGGCCTCAGAAAGTCTTGGAGTCAATCATGAGAGGTAGAGAGTGTGACTGAGGGTAGTTGTGACGGCCGTGCCTATCACTTTTCAGTCTTTGGTGGGAGTGAAAGGAGTTGAACAGCGAGGCTTGTGAAATTCAGAACGTGAGCAAACGGAAATGTTGCGGGAAAGAGTAAAAGCAAACGAACTGCTTTTCCTTGAACAATGTAAAGATTCTCGACTTGACAACTTGCTGCAACCTCACTTCTGCTTGGTTGTTGCATGCGTCAGACCTACTACTGTTGAACTTTGTGTCATGCAGATTTACAGCGGTGCAATGTTCACCACTATCTCCTTACTGTTGTATGCTTCCGAGATACATGTTGCTCGAGACAAATTAGGCCAGGAGGAAAGATAGTGAAGCGGCGTCAGAGAAGACACTGTACGGTGTTGTAATTGTGTCGTTGTTGGACGTTGACATGTTCGTGTGGCAGTGATCGTATTGTAGGCATCAAATCTGTTACGCCTGTTTATCGCGTACATGCCATAGATCTGGCCTGACAAGACGATCAGAGCAGACAAACAGGGCAGAATTGATCCTCAGTACATGACGGCCAACACGCCAATAGTATTGGTGTGCACGAAGAAAGGATGTGGTTGAGAGAAAGTGCAAACAGGGTCACCCGCTGAGCAAAGAACTGGTCAAAACGTAAAGCCGGCTCGAGCTCGGACACAAGCCTTGCGATTTACTCTGCTAGTCCTCGACACTTGGCAGTCAAAAGTTGGATAGCCTTCTGATAACCAGCCATCCATCCGAGGTGATCGCACAGTGCATGTATCCTTCCGCTGCTGAGGTGATCGAAAGAGCAGATCATATTTTGATTACTCTGCAGAGCAGGGCTGGTATTGATGGTGTGAAGAAGTATTGTTTACCTTGGACAGCATCTTCAAGAAAACATGTTGTGCCAGCATGTGATGCATGTGGCTGGGAGCACAATAAAGATGCGCGCTTTTGATTGGGCAATGGGGAAATTGTACTTTCCAGCAATTTGGATGGGAGAATGCGCCGAGGAGCTCTTCAAGAACCCTGGTCGGACACAGCAAACGCACCCATCCAAGCGAATGTGCGACATGATTTCCAGCCGTTGCTCGTTGTTTCTCCAATGCGGATGAGTGCGGTCGAGGATGTAACTGCGCCATCTGGGGTCATTTGAGATCTGAGAGGCTGGGTAATAATTCTGTCAAGCCTCTTGAGCCCAGAGCCATGGCTGTGTACAAACACAAATCGTGGGGTATGGATCTCATGGTTTGAGTGACCGAGCACAAGGATCAATGGACCGGAAATAATCGCACGTGTATAAGCAACCTCGTCAACCCAGCGAGAGAGACCCTTTCCAAAATGCAGTAGGGGTATCGCATGGAAGCTTTAATGGCCAGCGTTTCGAGCGGTAGAAGGCAGGGGTCCTTGTCTAATTTACTGCCCTGCAAACTGTCATACAGCACCCATCAACGGGAGTGCTGCCAGTCATGGGCGACCACTGCTTCAGATCTCACCAGCGGTAACTCCTGGCGGCAAGCCTCGAAGGCTAGCTGTGGCTGGGTGATGTGGCACTGTGGCACAGTGGCTAAGCCCTGTCGTACCTGCATGAAAACAAGGAAACTGGCAAAAGGCAAAGTCGAGCTTGCCAACACATGATGGAGTAATCACGAGAGATCGTGGAAGGCGCTCGCGAGTAAGACATGAATTGAATCGTAAAGCTTGCGGATGATGTCAATCGGTAAAGTGATATCAAGGGATCGTCAGGGCACGTTGGAGGAAGAAAAACAAGCAAGGTTCCGACTAGTTTGCAAGCAAGCGACTGCAGGGCGGTGGGAGCAACGGTGTGGATCTGGGGAAGCTCGGATGTGCTCCCACTGCGATTCACAGCAAAAGGAGAGCTGTAACACAAAGGAGATGAAGCATTGGAGGAACTGCGTTCGACACATCGCTTTGAAACAGAGACATAAGCCATTGAATGCAGAAGTCCTGATCTCATTTATCCAACGGCAGGAGGAAAAGGCTCGTCGGCCGCCGTTGCCAGCTATCAGTGTTCCTGCACTGGACCGCTAAGCGGGAAGCCAGCGCCATTAGCGGCCGAGGGATTAAGTCGATCATGGTCACGAAAGCTACGTGGGTTATGTGGATAGTGCACGCTGGTGAATCAGGAAATGGTGGAAATGTGGGAAACTGGCTGGCAGTCTAGGCCGACGTAGGCACGGCATCGAGCGATTAGTGTGGTCAGAAAGTGAAAGAAGAGGCGTGACCGCATCGTAACAGCCTTCCTCGGCGGGAATTTAAGAAAGAGCTCGCGCATGCATCGTCACTGCGCATCCTTGACCAGCCATCAACACCTGCCTCCGAATTACCTTACTTCTCCCTCGCGTCTACATCTACCATCCACATCCCCTCATCGATAGTCGTTTCATTCTCCACACTCCAACCTCGTCTTACCGTTCCTCGTAAACGATCACTATCTGGTATCCTACTCCCAAGCATCTACCATCTACGCAATCATCATCACAATGAAGTACGCACTTTCTCTCATCGCCGGCAGTGCCGTCCTCGCTGCCGCCCAGGAGGGTCTCAGCGCTTGCGCTGTAAGTCTTCAATCTATCAAGATCTTCCAATTCGCAATGCGCTAACACAATGCGCGCAGCAAAACTGCTTCACCAACATGGTCACCATCGCTCAGACTCAGTTCGGCTGTGCCACTGGCGACGTCTCGTGCTACTGCAACCACGCCAACTTCGGCTACGGTGTCCGTGACTGCGCCAACGAGGCTTGCGGTGCCGCTGATGCCGCTCAGGCCATTGGCTTTGCCAACAGCTTCTGTTCCGGTATGCATCATCTCAATACTCTCGCGAGCGCCAATACTGACTCTTTCTCAGCTGCCGTTTCTCCTAGCACCGCTTCTGTCGCCTCCATCCTGAGCACCATCTCCGGCTCAGGTTCTGGTTACGCATCAGCTACCTCTGCCGGCGCTGCTGCTGCTAGCTCTGCCGTAGGCGGTGCCGGTGCCGCCTCCTCTGGCGCCCAACAGTCGTCAGGCAGCACCTCGTCTGCCGTCACCACCTCTGCTTTGGTTGGCACCATCACCTCGGGCGGTAGCACCATCCCTACCACCACTGGCTTCTCTACGATCTACTCCGTCGTTCCTATCGTCGGTGGTATCGTTGGTGGTGCCTCCAGCGCTGGCTCGTCTGCCGCTTCAGCTGTTTCTTCCGGTGCCTCATCCGCTGGCTCAGCCGCCTCTTCTGGTGCCTCGTCTGCCGCAGCCGCCGCCTCTTCTGGTGCTTCATCCGCCGCCTCGGCCGCCTCTTCCGGTGTTTCCAGCGCTGCATCTGCTGCCAGCTCCGCCGTTTCTAGCGCCTCTGCTGCTGCTTCCTCGATCGTTTCCAGCGCTTCTGGTGCTGCTTCTTCGGGTGCCTCTTCCGCTGGTGCCGCTGCTTCGTCGGGTGCCTCTTCCGCTTCTTCGCGTGCTTCCTCTGCCGGATCTGCCGCTTCTTCGGGCGCTTCCTCTGCTGGAGCCGCTGCCAGCTCTGGTGCCTCTTCCGTCACCTCTCGCGCCTCAAGCGCTGCTTCCAGCGGTGCCTCTGCTGCCAGCTCTGGTGCTTCTTCGGTCACTTCCCGCGCCTCGTCTGCCGCCGGAGCTGCTTCCAGCGCTGCCTCGTCCGTCGTTGCCACCGCCGGCGCCGCTCCCATGATGACTGCTGCCCCCATGTTCGGTGCCGCCGCCCTTGCCGCTTTCATCCTGGTTTAAGCAAAAAACAACAGCAGGTGCTCTCACTCAAAGTCTCCCAGCACTGCTACGAGTTACGAAGATTTGCTTTACCAGCGTCGAATGTCTTTAAGTTAATATCGGCCTGGGTCATCGATGTCAATGAGCATGGAAAGCGACATTGGCTACGGCGTAGGGAAACGAAGAAAGCTCTTCTTCTAGTTGGAACAGCTTCAAAAACCTAATGTGTACTCCTTGAAATGAATATACCCTCTTCCTCATTTATGATAACTTGCCTGTCTTGTGTGGTGAAACGACTCAAAATCAACTGTTCTTGTCCTCCGTCCAGTCTACTCGGCATGCCGCCAGAATATCGATTGGGTCATCATGTAAAAGAACCCATACAGCATTCATCGTAACTCTTCAGCCGCTGTTGTCTACTGTGTCTTGGTTACTTGTAACTTACCTATTCACAAGGCTGCAGTGAAGTACTCTTCGATTCACGTGATCAAACCGTAGGGCTGAAGCTCTCACCAAGGCACGTCATCCAATCAATCGCGCTCGCGGTATGGAAAGTTGAGCGACATCAATACAGATCGTAGCACTTCCGAAACAATCACATATCATGGAGAACATGAACATGCAGAACGCACCTCCGCCGCCACCTCTTGGTGGAGGTCAAATGCCCCCGCCGATCCCCCAATTGCCTCCGCAAATGTTCACGACCGCAGCGCAACTACTTGACTTGACCGACAGTGAGCATGCCCTGCGCCATCGCAAGAGCTGTACTTCACCTCAAGAAAGAGACTGACCGGGATGTTTGACTTGGCGAATAGAAAAACTCATGGTTTCGCTTCGCGACGGCAGGAAACTGATTGGTGTCTTGAGAAGTTGGGACCAATTCGGTATGGGGATGCGCTGCGGAACATACTGGCATCGCAGTCGTTGACAAGACACAGGAAACCTCGTTCTCCAGGACACAGTGGAACGCCTCTTCGCCCAAAATCTATACGCCGATGTCGACCGTGGTCTCTTCCTTGTCAGAGGAGAGAACGTCTTGCTGCTCGGCGAAATCGTACGATCAGCTTTCTCATACCACGACTCTACAGCCACTGACGTTGCGCTACAGGATCTGGACAGAGATGATTACGTCCCCCCAACCTTCCAACAAGCACCCCTGGATCAAGTCTTCGAACTACACAAGCAAGAGCAGGCCCAAAAAAAGAAGCAGGAGAAGATGAGACACAAGAAGTTGGCCGCCTACGGTTTCGAGGGCGAGCATTCTGGAGAGGCCATCTTATGAGGTGCTCCATGAGATATGCATGGGAGCCTTGTACACTTTGCCATGAGCGACAACCGTATGGTCAAGAAGACCTGCCTGCACGTTCGACCTCCTATCGACACCATGCATCGAGCCTGAAAGTCATGTTAGGGCCAGGGTGCCGCGACCTCCAACAGTCCCTATCTAGGGCCACACAGAATTCGCCGTTGGGTACTCACTATCAGGTGCGTTGGCATTCTTCTTATGCTGTATTCGCCAAAACCAGGAGGGCTCATGCTCTCTAGTTTCGAAGCAGTTCCATGCTCCATTTATTTGGCAAGCAGGTGCATGAACCTCAGTTGATCATTAATGAAAACTCATGACACGTAACATGCCAGTATTCTTCTCCTTGTGCCTTTCTGTATTGGGTACCTCTTATAAAGTTGTTGTTGATGTCCACACATAGTCATCGATCGCCCAGATATTCGAGTCTCAGGTTAAGCTATGTAAATGTACAATGCCACCACAACACTGAGAAATATCTGATAGAGCATCTTACTAGGTAGACTTTGAGCGGACACACGATACCCAAATTGGTTCTTGCCACCGGATAGCTACCCAGCTGGTGAGAAAGAGTGGAGCATGCTTCCATGAGAATGTTGCAGGAAGCCTCGAAGGACACATACCTGAGGAAGGTACGAGAGAGCGGGCTCGCGAGCTTGCGGGTATTCTAACCCGCTCCGCTCTCAATAGCCACTGTCGTCTTCACATCGCAGAAAGAGCAACCAACCTGGACCAACATGAGGAAAGATCGATCCTTTGGCTTTCGTGCTCGTGCCTCTCTCAGCTTGGACAACCCATCTCTGCTTCAACCTGACGCATCTCCCAACATCCTTCGAAGACAACGACGACATATTGCATTACTGGACGATTATTCTTCGATTCGACATTACAAGTGCATTCTTAATAGCTCTTCTCTCAAAACACAATCCGGTTCTCGACGCTTCATCCGCACCTAGGTTCGACATCGACCCGTGGACTTTCGTGTATGTCGCTCGACCCGTTCACTTTCACTCACTATGGTAGTAACACAGATGCAGCTGCTTCTACGATAATTACTCACTTGAGAGTTTTCTGCTTGCATCGCGATTGTCATTCTACCGATACAGACGCTGCCGCCCGCTCAATCTTGTTGCTTCGCTCGCGGTCCTTTGTTCGGCTTGACCTCAATTGGACGTTCATCAGCAAATCATGACGCGTCCCTATTACAAAAATCCTGTCCTTGCCGACTACAATGAGGATATAGATCAGGCTCTGCGAGATGACACTTTCCCAGGACGTCTTTCACTTCTAACAGCTCCAGAGACCCGCTGTCCCGACTCACCTGGGCAGCGCCCGACGACGGAACATAGATATGTCACCCTAGTGAACAGAGTCATACGTAGTCAGTGGCCAGGGGCAGAGTTGGCTGCCTATGAGGTAGACAAGATGATGTCAAATTATCTGTACCAATACCCCATGCGCAAATGGGTCATCGACCCCAAACATGCCGAACTTGCGTACGACACGTTCCTTGCAAGAGAAAGTCTCCGCAGACAGGGTCGCTCCATTTATGACGAGAACCAACCTCACTCCCCGTGGTCTAGAGAAATATCAGCCTCGGCTATCCAACATGCGCGCATCAACAGTGCGCCCCCTCTGCCCGGAACAGATGCTCTTGATACTGCAGCCAGCTCCAGGCCCGACCCTCTCGAGCCTACAGGGGAGAACCCTTATGCCGACCTTGACACGGAGGTGGTCTCTCCACGCTTCAAGAAGGAAGACTCGATACTCAAAGCACCCCCTCAGGATGAAGATAGTAACTATGAGAAACCCTTTACCGCTGACGGGCTTTCTCAGAACGTGGACGGCTCCGAACCTCAACATATGCTGAACCAGACTGTGAGCACATCTTCAGGAGAGCGATCAGAAACTCGCGAGTCGTCATCCGAGGCAGGGTTTGGAAGTGATAACAGATCTGCTACTATCGATGAAATTCCTCCATACATGGGAAACCCTAAGCCCAAATGTCTGTTGGAAGCACTTGCCCGCACAAAAACACGGCGGGAAAGGAGTATTGACGAGTTTCCTTGGCGCCAGACTTGGGCGAAGAATGCCCCGACACATTGGGATGATACAATCTATCCAGGAGAGCGTCTCAAGGAACTGAAATCAGTGCATGAGCAAAATGAATTCTTGGCGCTGGAGTATGGAGCATTCGACAGCACAAACTACAGGAAGAAAAAGCAACCCTCGCATCTCAAGACCGGTTACCACAGTCTTCAGTTCCGCGATCAAGGATTCAGATACAAATACAAAGATCTGATCGACTTCGAAAGTGCTAGAAAAGCAATCAAAGCCATCCTCAGCCATCATCCAAACATGTCTCAAGGAGCCCTCGAGCGGTTGTCTGAAATCGAGATCTACTATGGCTCCAAGCATTCAGGAACAGGACTCAAGCCTTTCTACTTCTCGCTTCTAGATTCAGTCCGCACCCGCATCCAGATATCATCGAGCGAGATTTTTTCACTCGTCGAAGCTCGACGTATTATCGACTTCGCCCCTGATTTACTATCTAGAATCACCCTCCTGCGAGTACTCGCTGTAGGGGATGGCATCCTTGACGAATTCGATCTTCGTCACCGTCTGATGCTGAATGGCAACTACGTCAATCTTGAGAATTTGCGCAAGCGTTTGGAAAACGCTCTTGGTATCGAGATGCATCACTACATCAACAAGAAAGACATGAAGTCAGTTGCGGAGGTCAAAAAGTGGTCTGATGTGAATCATCGCCACTTCCAGGAATTCCAAGAGTTTTAGAAGGTCCGAGGTCTTGTATCCTGTGAGACGCAGAAAGAAAGAAAGGTCACTGGGTTCGAAAAGTTGGGAGAGAAACCGGTGATGCAGGAGGCCGAAGCAGAGGCAGAAGACGTCATGGAGGTTGATGGAGAGATGAATGAGAGGTACGTTGTTGAGAAGAAGACAAAGAGGAAAGAAACTGACCAAGAACCAGTTTCGTTGGCAGTTCGTCGGCCGACTCAGGCTCTGATGAAGAGAAGTCCCCAGGCGTCGAATGCACAGTCGTTTCATGGTACCGCCAAAAACAAGAGATACGAGAGGTAGAGAGGGTTTGGAGATGCAGGAATTGGGCCGGAAGATAGGAAACCAACTGTCACTACAAGAAACTGTCACCAGAATGAACCATCGCTACAATGACAAAAAGCTTGGTTCGAATATTCTAACCATGTAATGTGCCAGTGGAAGTGACAGAATTTTGAGTCGAGAGTTCTTTGTAACGCATCTCATATCAAACGGATCATGCTACCTGGACAAATAACTTGCGTTTTGACAACCATAAGGTGAAGCATTTTGCTTCTAGCCGTCATTTCAATGAATGCTTCGCCGTTGACCGAAAATCATCTTTAGGTTTTGTAGCGATGTAACTACATGTTTGCAGTTGTCAAAATGTCTTCGATCAAACATCTTGAACTCTCATCGGTATCGCTGGAGTTGATATGACACGGCTTTTGCAGGATGTGTAACCTCACAAACACTCAAGGTATATCTATAGGAAGTGAACCAAGAAATGTATGGAATAAGCCGAGTCTAGGTGGTTTCCAAGTCCTAGAAATATGTACTCAGAGGCCAATTGCAGTATGACCCACAGCCATTGCCCACCACCCAAGAATACCAGCAAGGTCATCTGGTGAAATCTGTGGCATTTCGCCTTCGACAGAAAGTGCTTCCTTCCACCTGAGGAGCAATGTTTTGCACTGCAGGATTGCGTTGGATTCTATGGCCAATGTAGTTGGAGAAATGCATAATCGCGATGCAAATACCAAATATGACTTTACGTTCTATTCAGCTATCCATGCATTGAATCCTGTAAGTATGAGATTGCAGAGATGTCAATTTCGAGAGAAAAGCTCATGGATCCACAGTTCTTGTGTCAATTGTTCTCTATGCTACCTGTCCTTAACCTTTCGAGCGGGCTGTAACGAAAGAAGAGAGCTTAATAAGAAAAAGTCGACGATCGTGGCAGAGACGTTGCTTTCGGGTTTAGAGACCATGTCGTCGTGAAACTCTTGCGGAAAACGCTCCACAATCTTTGCTATTGCCGTGGAGGTGTCCGTGGTAGTCAGGCCAGACTACGATTTATATATCTGCTTGCTTGTTGGCCTCGATGCCATTAGTTGATTACGTTAACAGGTCTTTCCGCCGTCATCTGCATAGTCCTTACAATGAAGACATCCATGTCTATGTATTTGTAGTCCCATAGGGGAAGGCATTTCTTGATGCTCAAACTTGGGATATATGCCTTATACATCTTGTGTTCTTCAACAATTTCAATTTCGACGCCTGTTGTCTGATCAGAGTACACGTGGTAAATTTCTCTGCGCCGATTCTTCTGGTGGAAACCGGTTGCTGAGCGATCATGCGCAAGCGAGTCTCTGATCCACCAAGTCTTTGACGTATTGCTGTCAACAGTTTTCGAACGTTTCTTTGGTTCTTCTTCATGCGAATATTTCTCTGGATCAAGTTTCGCGTCTTCTGGATCCTTAAGATCGTCGAACCAATGAGCACACGATGTCTCAGACGCGCCACGTTCAAGCTCAATTCTTGGTTTGTGAGTTGCGTGAGGGGTTTGACTAGCTGAGAGGGCTGCTCGGCGATGCTTCTCCATGACTATGATAGCAGGCAGAGGAGGCGGGTTTCGCCGGTCGTGTGAGGAGTTGTCCAAGCGACCGTTGCCTTGCTGCTTCATGGGTGGTAGGGGAGGCGGTTGGGGCTGGTCATTTGAGGACTTGTCCACGCTAGCGGTGCCTTGCTGTTACGCGCTGCGAGGAGAAGCTACGCCTTGCTGATCGATGGGAGACTTGTCCATGCGAGCGGTATCTTGGCAATTGTCTCTGCTAAAACAAGGAGCGCGAGGTGGTTTGTCGTGGCAGCGCTGGATTTCCTTGAAAAGCCGTATCTTTAGTCGTCATCTCCGCAAGCAGGAGACGCGCGGAGTGTTTCGTTGCGGCGCCAGAAATAGTATGTATGAGAGGCGTGATGTCCTTGCTCATCGCAGCGAGGGGACGAAAGGCTCGATGGTCTGGCGCGGCGCCAGTGATGAAAGTCCTCTCCACATGTGCCTCCACCAATGCAGGGTGCTGCTAGGATGTAGATAACCACGACAAGAGGGCTTGGAGTGTGAAGGCAGAAAAAGAATCGCAACTACTCATCCCTGAGTCGAACCGTGGTCCTCCGCACTCAACCCATATAAACCCTCAGGATTGATTTGTTACCATAATCCTCTGGGTTGGCGCAATGGCTTAACCACACTCATGATTTGATAAAACTCATCCGAATTTCCGACACGTAGTCTTAAATCAATTGAGCCAGAAAGTAGCTGTTTCTGGTGGCATAGATCAAGGAAATTTGTCTGAGGGATTTTCCCAAGAGCTTTCGAGGCTCAGGTTTTTTTGTTGTTTTTGGAAGGGTGAGTTCTTTTTGGATTTTGAAAAGGAGAGTTGCGGTGCTATGTTGGAGCCATCGCGTCAAAAAAACCACGAGGGTGATCGGCCGTAAGCATGAGCCTGCATGAGCCTGCATGATGCCGACTGAGAGCTATGAATGGTTGCAAGAACGCAAATCAGCGTGCTGGCAGCAGCTGCCATCCGAACCTCGGCATGGTTTATACACAGAGGTTCTTCAGACCACATGAGTAACCACCCATGAACTGCAACACAATTGTTTGACCGGAAAGGTCCGCAACAAAGCCAGACCAGAGACTGAGAAATCCATAAAACTTTGTTGCCTGGGTGGAACATCACAGCAAGCCTGAGAAGCATTGTACGAGTCAAAGCTAGGGTTGTACGACATAATGCGAGGCTCCGAGCTGACTGTGGTGGAGGTATCTATACCTTCACAAGCCTTATCTTTGTTTGTTGATTGCCGGGTCCGGACATCCGCGTGAAACATATGGCGGTTTCCAGAATTGAAATAAGGTGTTGGTAGATATATAGGCAGAGACTGGGAGGTCATGTCAGCCTCATCTATAACCTGTCGCTCCTAAGCACCTTACCACCCGTAGGTTAATACAGAGCCGACGTTCGTCATGACTTCCTCGACCTCACTATCGTTCGAACAAGATACAGTCCTCCTTACAAACCACGATATCTATGATGCAGAGCTTGCTCTGTCAGTCCTGCCTCAACGACACCCACTCCAGACCTTTTCCGACCAGATCAAGAACAGAGTACACAGACTGGCTGTGTATGCTGCCATAGCAAGCACAACGATAGCTGGCAAGGACATTGAGCTTCGAAACTTGGATGCTACTTCTGGCAAAGCATACTGCTCTGGTGCGCGGCAAGAGATTGCAGTCCACTGAAGCATCATCCCCGTGTGCTGATGTCTGTCACTGAAACTCTTGTAAAAATGCACGATGATTTTCGAAAGGAGAGCTAGGTCCAAGGAGAGAGCATCAAATCGTCACTCTCTGTGGACGACGTGCTCTTTCTCAATATCTTTGTGCATTTTGATGAGTGGAACGGTGAGTATCGCCGCGGCTTGAGAGGCTGAAAGGCCACACAATGATGAGCCCGGAGCATACGTTTGGTAGCATTTCGACTACGAAATGATGGCAAGTCGTCCTTCAATAACGGCAATTCCAGATACTGTAGATGCTGACCATGAGCAGCATACTGTGACACGTCTACTCAAGACATGTCTATTGTACATTGGAGCTGCTATCATCGAGATCGTTTTGGTTGTCGTACTCGGGCTGAGCGTCTTGGTAAACCAGTAGAAAGAGATGACCTCGTGAGCATCTCTATCAGTCAAGGAAATGGCCAGGAAGGGAAAGTGCTGGCCGACGTCGTGGCCTTCCCCGCGAAGGATCAGGGCGATGGTTTGGAGAAGAGATGCTTTAATCCTTCTGTCTTCGTTATCAGATCTATTCTTGAGCATTCAGAAGAAGATGAACGATAAAACTGATCATTGCATCAATGCAAGGAGTCTCGTCCGTGATCGCTTCTATCAAGATCCGCAATCGGCGTCTGGCGCGTAAACAGATAGATTATTATTATCATTAGCAAACCGATTGGTCAAGAAACAAATCCGGGGCCGGGTGCTCGTCAACTCTTGCGCTTAGGAGAACACTTCCATCTTCAAGACCGCTATGCGCAGGTATAGCCTGTACCAATTTTCCTAGCTGGCGAACACGTTTTCACTACAAATTCCTTCTTTTCTCAGCGTTCCCCTCTCTCCTCTTCTCTATCTTCCTCGAGAACCAACTTTCCTGGCATCGTTTGCTGCAACTACCCGTGTCCTACTTACCTAAGACCCCTCTGCCCCGCGATACCCCACCAAAACAATTTATTCATCAAACATGGCTCCCATTGCCATCCACACCAACCCCAAGGACTCGCTCAATGCTGAGGCCGAGTCCTTCAAGCCTGTTGGAAACAAGCAGGTCGACCCTTACCACTCTGCCACATCTGCCACCGCTATCGCTGCGGAATCAGCATATGCCGCCCACAACTACCACCCATTGCCGGTAGTCTTCTCGAGAGCCCAGGGTGTTGATGTTTGGGACCCGGAAGGTACGTTTTGCAGGTCGGAGGCGTGAGCAAAGCGATTGCCAAAATGGACAGGCGCTAGTCTGAAGGGAGTTCTGCTTGTGCTAGACTCTCAACAGATCCGACCCAATCCTGATCACATTGATGCATTGCGACGGCCACCCCCCGACAAGCCGTGACTCTGAAGGAGTATTCTGACAAAGAACAGGAAACCACTACCTCGATTTCCTCTCAGCATACAGCGCCGTCAACCAAGGTCACTGCCACCCCGAGCTCGTAAAGGCCCTGGTCGCCCAAGCCTCAAGACTCACCCTCAGCTCTCGCGCATTCTACAACGATGTCTTCCCCCGTTTCGCCGAGAAGGTCACATCAATGTTGGGCTTTGAGATGGTTCTGCCTATGAACACTGGTGCTGAGGCTGTTGAGACCGCTGTCAAGATTGCACGCAAATGGGGATACAAGGTCAAGGGCATTCCTGAGAACAAGGCTTGGGTCTTCTCTGCACAGGAGAACTTCCACGGCAGAACAGTAAGCACAATCTGTGTCGGTTTTTGCAGACAGTATACTAATCTGTATCTAGTTTGCCGCCATCACCATGTCCACCGACCCTGAATCCAGAGACAACTACGGCCCTTACCTGCCCAACATTGGCTCATCCAACCCCACCAACGATGAGCCCATTCGCTACAACAACGTCTCTGACCTTGAGAAGGTACTCGAGGAGCATGGCAAGAACACAGCTGCCTTCTTGGTCGAGCCCATCCAGGGTGAGGCAGGTATCGTTGTGCCCGACGAGGACTACCTTAGAAAGGTGCGCGAGCTGTGTGACAAGCACAACGTCCTCATGATCTGTGACGAGATCCAGACCGGCATTGCCCGTACTGGTAAGATGCTCTGCCACGAGTGGAGTGGTATCAAGCCCGACCTTGTCCTTCTCGGCAAGGCCATCAGTGGTGGTATGTACCCCGTCTCTGCTGTTCTCGGCAAGAAGGAGGTCATGCTCACTGTCGAGCCTGGCACTCACGGCTCGACTTACGGTGGTAACCCTCTTGGTTCTGCTATTGCCATCAGAGCTCTTGAGATTATCGAGGAGGAGAACATGGTTGAGCAGGCTCAGATCTTTGGTGAACTCTTCAGACAAGGTCTTCGTGATATCCAGGCCAAGAACTCGATGATCTCCCTCATCCGTGGCAAGGGTCTGCTTAACGCCATCGTCATTGACGAGAGCAAGACCAACGGCCACAGTGCCTGGGATCTCTGCATGTTGATGAAGGAGAAGGGTCTCTTGGTAAGAAAAGCTTCGCTAACGGTGATGAAACAACAGGCTAACGTCGTTGCAGGCCAAACCCACTCACCAGAACATCATCCGTCTGGCACCACCTCTCGTGATTTCCAAGGAGCAAATTGAGACCTCTTTGAGAATTATTGGTGAGGCAGTTGATGAATTGCCAAACTTGAAGGGCAAGAAGGAGGAGCACGTCCTGCCTCCAGGTGAAAAGAACGTTCACATCGGCGTTGACAACTGAACCCGGCCGGGATGATTCGATGACAGAGGAGTACGTCGCGGCTGCACGTAAACCTGTACGTCGGCCTGCACCTACACCTATTAACGTTTCCGCCATGATGCCATGATGCCAACCCCCAGCATATTTTATCGATTTTGTAGCGTTCGAGTCAGGACTCTGCATGGATACCCCGTTGAGAGAAAGCTGCAGTCCGCATGGGATGGTTGGGTGTTTACCACCATTTTCGTACATTTCGTTCGAGAAGCTCCAGCGAAAAACCATAGAAGTCACAGAGATATGGATCTACGTAACCTACCAAAATGCGACCGAAAGAACTTGAAGAACCAGAATCAACGTAGAATCAGGCGCAACTGAGACAGCCGTCAAAAGGTCCTTGGGGTAGTTTTGCTAGACTCTACCGAAGAAGTATGAACACATGTGACATGTCGGCCACGGCCCAGAGCGGCGTAGAGGAGCCTATCAGCAAGCTGGTGAAGGTCGCTTGCAGTGCTTTGCGATATGCGATAGCAGTTTGTGATAAACCGCCACGCCTTCATAACGTGCTGAAGCACTTCTAGGCCAAAGGTTGAGAGCGCCCAGCATCTTCTTGCGCGCTAGTCTTCCGCGTAACTTTGTTCGTGACCTTCCCCAGAATCAAGTTAGCGGCCCGATTGTGTAGGGTAAATTGATTGTGCTGAAACCGAAATCGTTCGATGCCAGTCAAACCGCGGCTTGAGCGTCGCAATCTGTTGAGACGGGAATATTGTACGGGAATGGAGAACCGCGATGCAGTCAGTGATTGGTATCATTAGAACAGCGCATTAGACAGACTCTTGATTTGGCTGCATCCTTCTGAGACTCTCTGCAAGGCCAACGACCAGGGCTCGTCGCTCTAGCCGTGGCTCTAGCCGTGGCGGAGAAACGACCGTTGCTGATCTAGTCAGGGGGAGTTGGTCTGGGCTCAGAAAGCGGACGACTCGAAGGCGTATTCCCTCTGAAAGAGCTGACACGGGCTGGAGGCTTGCAGCATGTTCGATAAAGCATCGAAAAATCAATTTAAAGCGCTAGGAGTGAATGGTGCTTAGCTTGAGAAGTGCGGACGTATCTAAACGACCGTGCTTTTGGTCCTCCCCGTCCTCAACTGCCAACGCCAACCCTCTTCTTGAACGACGCATTGCGCCTTTATCGTAGCGGCTTTTTCTTGTCCTCCTCTTATATCCTCGCGACCCCTCTTTACCGTCTTCGACTGGTTGTTTTCTCGACGCATCTGTGCAACGTATCTCAGTGTGTGCACTGCCAATCCCAGCGATATCATCGACCATCCACACCACCGACGCAAGAGCCGCTGCATCTCCGCCTTCCTCGCTCACCCCCTGGCCATCTTCTTCCGTCGACATCACATAACGACCACATCGCCCTCCGATATCAATATCATCATCTTCGACCACACTCGACGACCAATCATCCACAACTCACAATGGGCTCTTCCAAGTACAACCACCTCGAAGATGAGGTGACTTTCGGTGCAACCGTCGACACTCCCACCAAGTCCCAGAACCACCTCGCTCCCAATGTCTTCGACACTCCCAAGTCGCTCAGCCCCGTCGTCACAGTCGACGCCCCATCGACACCCGACGAGCAATTGACTCCATTCTACGCCGCCCCCTCGGCCGAAATTTCTCGCCAGACTTTGTCCGCCGGCTGCCACAGCGATAACGACCTCGAGTCCGCCCGTAAGGAGGGCTACTTCATCACATCGAACCCCGTCGCCTCAGACCTCAACCTTCCAGCAGACATGGCCAACGTGTCAGCAGTTCCCACTGGTTCAAGATTGAGCTTCGACGGCCGCACCAAAGAATGCACAATGTGGCCCACCAAGCAGACACTCCGTAACCAGGATCAGGCCGAACGAGCCAAGCGCAGAGCTGCCAGATCGTGCGGGTGCAATGGCATCAATGCATGGTGGAGCAGCATGAGCAAGAAGCAAAGACTCATGTTCCAGGTCTTGATCGCTGCCTTCATCGTCGCCGTCGCTTGCGGTCTCGGTATCGGTATCAGCAAAGCTGTCGGTGCTGGTGTTTTTGCTGGCAAAGGTCAATCCAAGCCCATTGCCGACGCATAAAAGCCTCTTTCTCGTTGTCGTTTTTTCTTCTTTCCGAGTTTCCCTTTAACCGCGTTCTTGCTTTCGAGCGTTGATGTTTGTTGTCGTCGGGCCTTCATGGCTATTTTTCTTCTCCTTCCTCATGTTTTCCTTTTTCTCTGTCGATTACATTGTATTGCACCTGTGGCAGTGATGCATTGATGTGGCGTTTGGTGGCTGGAGACCCTCGAAGGGCTATGGTATCGGAGTTTGGGGTCGTGTACAGAGGAGCCTTATTGGGTATCCGTGGACCTTGCAACCAGGGCGGGTGTCTGCCTAACATTAAGAATATGATCTTCCATCCGCTTGACCGCGGATTCTTTCCTGCACTACAATATCGTCTTCGTCTCATGTCTTGCGTCGTAAATGTAATATGCCATGGCGTTTCGTACCTAAATGTCTACATGTCTTGTTGTCGTCTAAATGTGTTGTCGTATATGTGTTTTCACTCACTTGGGCTTGTTCTTGACATCTTGGGCATGCACATTGACACGATTGTACATCCACTTCAAGCAAAGCGTGCTAGCAGTCATGACCACAGCACTACCCGCGAAGAGACCAACCCTGCCGGCAGTACCCAAAACATCAAAAATGGGATAAGGATACCATCCATTATGCTTGTAGCATTCCTCGACCCAGAACCAGTAGGAAACGGCGATACCGCTGCTGATGCCCAGAGCCGGCAATACGGAAACAGTGTATGGTGGGGAGAAAAAGAGGAGGTCCAGGATCAGCGCTATCGAGGGTGCGGCGTGGAAGGAGAAATCGGCTCCAAAGGGAATCCTGGGGGCCCAGTCTGGGAGGACGAGGGTTTCGTCGATCTGAGGTGTGGTCAGTGTCATAGCATTCCATGTCGATGTTGATATGACATACACCCTTGAGACCCCAGTATAAGATACTAATCAACACTTCCATAGGAGCACTAGTAACGGACAAAACATTCTTAATCCTGAATAGCTTTGTCGACAATGTCAAGTCTGCCAGCAGACCGATGATGAAAGTCAATGTTGCCAGACTCAAACCCAGAATAGTCAGGTGTTGGAAGTGTCGGCCATAGGAATCGTTTACTGGGTTTGGATTGGCCTCGAGCCAGTAAAAAGAATATGCGAAACTGGAAAGACCGAGAAGCTGTGAACATGATTAGGAACCAGTCATCACC
The DNA here is from genome assembly GCF_000721785.1 of Aureobasidium pullulans EXF-150. Classification (NCBI taxonomy): domain Eukaryota; kingdom Fungi; phylum Ascomycota; class Dothideomycetes; order Dothideales; family Saccotheciaceae; genus Aureobasidium; species Aureobasidium pullulans. The sequence continues at coordinate 648,354 of NW_021941031.1, read as the reverse complement.
ACTCCTCAAGTCATAGAGGTATATTCATACATGAAGAGCAGCACTAGCGCCTTGAGAAGGCGATTGAAGCCTTTGCTGTGGATGGCGTTGAAGAAGCCTCTGTGCGGTTTTGGAAGACATGGTAATAGTTATCGATACATGTGCTGTAGTTTCTAACAAGTCAAGTTCCGTTCTGACGATCTACAAGAGGAGGAAAGACTCTGCTCACAAAAAACGCGGATATGGTGACGTTTATTAGTGAGCATGGCATAATGGGCATTTCTAAAATCCGGGTTTCCCGGCCACACCGGATGCTATGGCATCCGAAAGACCGTGGGCTGTCATCTGTTCGCCGGGAAGTTGACAGGCCGGTTGCTTTTCTGATGCATTATTGAGACCTGCCTGCTAGAAATGTTGATCTAGACTGCTTGTATTTGCTATGAGAGCGAGTGAGTTGTGTGCATGTGGTTTTGCTCGATGGCAATTGGATGACTGCGAATTTCGATCCTGTCCCCCGCCATCTCTTAAAAAAGATCTCAGATCTTGTGTGCAAAAGTTTGGCACAAAAGTGGCTGTCGACGTGCAAGGCACTTTGCAAGGTCAGAAGTTGTTCGAGGACGAGTGTCGAACCATAGAGAGCCCTTTCTCCTTGAACAATATCTATTCTGTCGAAGGTACGGAGTATTGTGCAATCTGATAGATACTTACATCCCACGAGTGGCGTTACGGCTGGAGGACGGATATGAAAAGCTTTTACAGACACGGGCAAAATTGAAGAGCTTCACGACCTTCAAACAAGCTCGCAGTCTTGACAGTCTTTATTTCAAGCGAACATGTTCTCTGAGGTAATGCATGTACAATGCTAGGGAAAACATGTTCGCATGAAGATGCGCAACCCTGCTCTAGACCGTTTCCTTATCTCGGGCTCATCGGGTCATTGATAAGAAGCCTATTTGCAAGCCTGTGGCCGAGGTGCACTTTCACATCAGGGCTGGTATTCATCATGTACCAATCTGAAAAAATCCATCTACGATGCTTTCCAACCCGTGATATCGAACATCGTTTTGGAAACGCGAAGATACCAATGACCTGGAAAATTGCTGGTTCTAGGATGTATATTGTGCCACATTGAAGAAGCACGCCGAGCCATCTCAACACAACATCCCCAAACATGCCGCGGAGCAAGCCACCGACTGCAGGCAACGAGCCAAAGAAACGATCACGTACTGGATGCCATGGGTGCAAGAATCGAAAGGTCAAATGCGACGAAGCAAAACCACGATGTTCAAATTGTGTAAAACTCAATGAAGAATGCGACTACTCTCTCAAATTGCAATGGGGAGGTCGCAGTAAAAAGGAGCAGAATGCCTTTTCAGCCATGGCCAACGCGACCTCTGGATTTTCTACCATCAATTTTGCTGCTCCTGGTGCCTCACCTGCTGCTGCTGTACCCTCATCGGCTCAGACGCCATCTGGATCAGAAGGTCAATATTCTACACCAGATGTCACAAACAGAGATAGCAGCAGTAGGGTTGATACACAATCGACATCTTTCAACCATGAGACCGAACAGGAAGCTCAGTCAAGCTCTTATACAAGTCGGCCCTCAACATACCCTGAGCCTCCCAACTCATACTCCACCTTACCTCAATTCGCTCTTCCAAATCCGTATCATTCCATGAACCCTCCAACAGGACAACATTACCGAAGTCCTAGTCTCACGCGTCCGCCATCACCATATGATTTTGCGTGGTCTTCCGAAGACAGGACCAAACGAGTCAGACTGGATACTGGTGACGGCCCACCTCGCAGTCTTCCCCCTCTGTTTCCTCGACCTGGACTTCCGGAGCCTGTGGGATCGTCCTTCTCACCATATGATCAACCATCTCCTGGAGCAAGTTATATGTCTGTAAACTCTGCACCTTCACCTCTTACCCCAGGTTCTTCTAGTGCTCATGCATCGCCCGGATTGAGGAGGCTTTCTGTGAACTATCTACTTTCAGGTCCTGCTGGAGACCATGCTAGTCCTAGATCATCCTATGATAGATTCGGTGGCTATCGCAAAGTCGAGGATGGCTGTACAATCTATGGATACGATTATGGGCTACCAGACCTGGACATACCTAAGAATGATGACAACGGTGCTATCAACCCACAGACACCTGCGGCATCCATGCAATCGCCTAGTTTGTCTGATGCTGCATGGTCACCATCACAACTCTATGAGTCGCCATTGGAGAAGCCTGCCTTTGAGAGAGGTGGATATTATGCTCGTCCTGTACCGATACGAATACCTTTGGAGCTCGAACCTTTACCCGCTCAACTCTCCGACAGTCCGATGAACTTGATATACTTCCATCACTTTTTGAACCACACCGCTCGTATCTTGGTACCTCATGATTGCCCTGACAATCCTTTAAAGTCCACACTCCCACGCAGTACGTTACGACAACAACCGAATTATCAATTCGAAACCTTTACTGACATGTTCTTTCGCAGTCGCCGTACGCAATCCAAATCTACTGAATCTCCTCCTCGCCTACTCAGCATCCCACCGTGCCCGCCTCCTGTCTCATCCAGAACCGGCAAATCGCATAGCAACCTGGCTCCGCGATGTCTTCCCTTCCCTCCGCCACTCCCTCTCCTCAAACTCACCTATTTCCAACGCCACCCTGACCACCGCAATCATGCTCGCCTCCCGCGAATGCATAAATCCGGACAGCCTTGACGTTTCTATCCCATGGCAACAACACCTCAGCATAGCACGCCAAATCATCATTTCCAGAGGAGGCTTGAAAGACAAAGGCGACAATGGAGATCCATTTGTCAATTTCCTGGCTAGATGGTTTGCATATCTCGATGTCATTGGCAGTTTGAGCGGATTTAGGAATGAAGCGCCATTGGATGATTGCTACATGTCTTTTGATCACGACGACGACCATTCCGACGACGCGTATGGTTTCACCATCGATTGCTTTTTCGGGTTTACGAATTGTTGCATCAGTCTATTAGCCCGTGTGGCCAGATTGGCCAGACAATGTGGCGCCCAACGTATCGATGAAGAAGGCAATATCGACATTCATTGGCAACCCGGGAGTGAGATATTAGAGCAGGCTGAGTCGTTGAAGGAGGAATTGAGTCATTCGCGCCATCACATTCAACGAGGATGTCGACATTCCAACACCGGCACTGAAGAAGATCAAACACACTCCGAGCGCACTCGTCTGGAACTTCAAGAAATGGTCTCGGTCAACGAATCTTTCCATCTCGCCGGCCTGATACACCTCCACCGCCGCGTCTTCTGTCTTCCCTCTTCCTCGCCTGTGATCCAGGAAAATGTCAAACTGGTCTTGAAAGCGCTTTCCGGTGTTCGCAGAGGAGGTACCGCGGAATCTTCCCTCTTGTTCCCCATGTTTAGTGCTGGGTGTGAAGCTACGGATCCAGCAGACAGAGAAGCCATCTTGGAAAGGTTGAAATTGGTGGAAGGGTTGGGAATGACTTATGTGAGGAATGCACGGAATCTCATGGAGAAGAGTTGGGAGACGGGGAAATCTTGGGAGGGTTTGGTGAAGGGGGAGTTTTTGGGGTAGAGAGAAAAATATGGCGAGATGTGTACATGTGTCTCTTCGAGCATGTAGGAGATGGCTGAGTGTGTTAGCTCTGAGTATTAAGCATTCTAAAAGCGATGAAAGGTGTACTGGGTGACAAGATCTCGCCGGCATGTGGGAGCGAGAATTGGTCCACAGATCACCTCACCAAGGCATCCCCTGTGTACAACGACCTGAAGGTACAAAAGAACTTGAACATGAAAAGGGTAGAGAGACAAGACTTTTATTGGTTGTGATAGATACGAACACGCAGAGCAAAACACTCTGATGTGAAAGAACAATGTTTTTCCCCCTGACCAATCGAACCGTAAAAACGCCATCGCTGTGCATATCCGAGGCAGAGAAAGAAAGGATGAGGTGGTGCAAAGAAGAGAAGAGCAACTCATCACGACTTGTTGGGAGCGTTTCTGCGCTCGTTTGCGCGCATCCTCCTCTCGTTGCGCTTGACACGCTCCACTCTCTCCTCTCTTCTCTCCTTTCTGGCATCGTGCTCACCACCATCCTTTCTGCCCTTCTTCTCGTCAACCTCGACCAGCCAGTCGTTCTCGCCATCCTTGTTCTTGCCCTTGTAACCGTACTTGGGCAACCATTCGCCAGAGGCTTCGTCGTAGACCATCTTGCCATCGCGCTTCTTGTCCTTGATACCCTTCTTCTTTGCGAATTCTTGCCATTTGGTCATGGGCTTGTCGGCGGGGATGGGCTTTTCGCGGGGAAGGTGGGTGGTGGGTGTGGGTAGGCCGAGGGTGACACTGGTGCTGTCGTCTGATTTTGTGATGGGGCAGGTGGACAGGAGTTGGTTGATCAGGGCTTGGGCGCAGTCGCGGGCGGCGGACTTGATGTCGGATTCGCTGATGGTGCTGACGGGAGGGAGAGGGTTTGTGTCGTTGCAGAGGAGGTTGCCCAGGTCGAATGTGTATGGGATGGGTTTGGCGACTGTGACGGGGAGGCGAGGTTTGGAGCCTGTGGACACGTCGGTGTCGATTTGCATTTCGTCGATGCTCATTGTGATTTGAGTGTGTGAGGATTGTGTTGTTGTGGTATTTGAAGTGAGATGATAAAAAAGACCAGTCTTTCTTTGATACAAGTTTGCGGCGAGCGAGCGAGACTTTCTTCGATAAGAGACGGCGATTAGATCTTTGGCTTCTTATCGTTATCAGATCTTTCCCTGGAAGGACGCTCGGGCAAAAAGTGGGGCTCCTTAACAAATAAACAAGACTTGCGAAACATACACGACGACGGCTTCTCGTTCAAATCACAAACACACCATGTCGTTCTTGTCAGGCTTCTATAACCGCCTTTCGGGCACCTTTGCTCGGCCGAATGAAGGCGAAACCGGCGACATGACTACTTCGAACCCAGCCCAGTCGGATGCGGCCAACGAGAACGATGCATCAAGCCGCACTCTCTCTCCCGAGGACGACCAAGGAGATGTCGAGACTCCTGAGAAAGCTCCTATTACTTCGCGATCGCGTGTACCGCCGACACCGTCATTCGCTCCTCCAGCCACTCCATTCGCCGGACAGGCCTCACCAGTCGTCAACCAAGCAGCCGCCGAGCAACTCATGCGCGAGGCCGAGTCCTATGCCACAACACCCGCACTGAGAAATGCACCTACACCATTCTTCGGCATCTTTGCCCCACCGCAAACCCCAGCTGCGCGCAACTTGTCACCAGTCAGAGCTCAAGCAGCAGAGCAACAACTCATGCGCGAGATGCTAGGGGATGTTCCCGAAACACCTGCCACTGTCCAGACGAGAGCAAGAGCTACTCCCATGACATTATACAAGACACCCGCCATGTCACAATCCACACCGGAAGAGCCAAGCACAGAGCAGAGTATACAAACAGATGCTTTCCAAACACCGTCTGTCATGCCATCTAGGCGCCAACGCCGCAACCACTCGCCAATCCAAGAAGAGTCCGAAATCGTCTTTGCAGATGTGGAAGCGGTAGAAACACAATCACAAAGCTCCTCTACATCATCCATCGACGCAGAAGAAGAAGAGGAAGAGCAGGAAGAGGAAGCAGCAGAGCAAGAAGCCCCCTCATCATCACCCTCTGCAACCTCGTCCCCAAAAGCACCCATCGACATGGATCTCTCTTCAGCAGACGAAAACGACACATCCACAACTTCCATCGAATCCAGCGATGACTCGGACAAGAAGCGTCGTATCACCACCATCTCCACCACAACAAAAACTCGCAGAAACCAACGATCATCGCGTCCCAATCAACGCATAACATCAAAAAGCTACGAAGACAACAGAAGAACAAGAGTGCAGAAATCAACAAGACCGGGCGTCAGCAGAAGTGTCAGTGGAAGGGAAGAGTTGCTGAATAGAGCACGCAAGCGATATCACGATCGCAAGGCAGATGGACTGTTCTGATTTCCTTTTTCTGTAAAAACAATAAATACATGCGAGCATGGGAAGTGGAAGCATTTATTTGGGCGGATCTTTGGAAGCGGCGGCATATCAATCTCTGGCTTATGATACCCTTTATGCCTGGGAACATCTTCATTTTCTGGTCGATACAATTTTCTTTTTTCTTTTTGTTGTTTGTAAGAGGAGCTGCAATCTGCCTGGTGTGTTTGCATAGCAAGATCTCTCTCATCGAGAGCCACATTTTTCGTATCTTCGTACAAATCATTGCCTGTTCGAGTTTGTGGACGATCGGAAGAAATAAACAATCAAAAAGAAGAAATAAGCTCGGAGTGAATCATCTTCAATGGACCCTGATGGGTGGAGATGCGTCACGCCCCACGCCCTACGGAAGATTGATGCTACTTTTTGTTTCCTGACAACAACTCACCGACCTTTCTCTCACCTCAATTGATTTCAAGACTTGGTTCAATCTGACACTCGAATCACTGCGCAAACATGGCTACTTCGTTCCCTCCTCCTCCCGTCAGCACCATTGGTATGCGGTTCTAGCACCTCACATCCGCATACCCCGCCATAGCTAACACAACGACCAATTCACAGACTGGGACAACATTGGCTTCCAAGTCCGCGAAGGTATGCGCATAACTGTCCCCTGTCGCAACTCACAAGTCCTAACTCTTCCTCCTACACAGTAAACGGCCACATCGAATCCACCTTCTCCAAGAAAACAGGCCAATGGACTCCTCCCAAATTCGTCACCGACCCTTACCTTCGCATTCACGGCATGGCTCCCGGTCTCAACTACGGCCAACAATGCTACGAAGGTCTCAAAGCCTTCCGCACACCCGATGACTCGGCAATCACCATCTTCCGCCCTTCCATGAATGCGAAACGCATGCAACATTCCGCCTCTTTCGTCAGCATGCCCGAAGTCCCCGTCGAGCATTTCGAGAACTGTGTCAAAGCCGCTGTGGCATTGAATGCGGAATTCGTACCTCCGGCTAGAACTGGGGCGGCCATGTACATTCGCCCTTTGCTGTTTGGATCTTCTGCGCAGTTGGGCTTGTCTCCACCCGAGGATTATACCTTTGTGGTTTGGGTGTTGCCTGTAGGTGTTTATCACGGTGTTCATTCCGTGCCTGCTCTTATCCTCGAAGATTTCGACCGCGCTGCTCCTCATGGAACCGGATCTGCCAAGGTCGGCGGCAACTATGCGCCTGTGTTGAGGTTCAGTGAGCGGGCCAGAGCTGATGGGTTTGGCATTACTTTGCATTTGGACTCGAGGACGAGAACGGAGATTGACGAGTTCAGCACTTCTGCATTCTTGGGTGTCAAGAAGGAGGGAGAAAAGACTACTATTGTGGTTCCTGACAGCAAGAACGTCATCGAGAGTGTAACCGCAGACAGCGTTTGCGATATCGCCAGAAGCTTTGGTTGGACTGTCGAGAAGAGAGCTGTAAGTCCTGTCTGCATATCACTACCACCAATCTCCCCTGCCCTCCATAATCCTCCTTCGCCTATTCCATCCATTCATCCTTCTCCCGCACATCTTACTAACCACTTCAACAGATCAACTATGACGAGCTATCAACATTCAACGAAGTCTTCGCAGCCGGCACAGCCGCAGCCCTCGTCCCAATCAAATCAATCACGATGAAATCCCGCAACGACACTTTCACCTACCTCGACTCCGACGAGCCCGGTCCCGCTTGCCTCAAACTTCTCGACAACCTAAAGGGCATCCAGACCGGTAGATACGAAGACAAGTTCGGCTGGAACGTCAAGGTCGAGCAAGTGCAGAGGAGTGAATTTGAAGGCGAAGCAAGAGATGAGACTAAAGGTGGTAATGTTGATAAGATGCCTTAGATGGAAGGGAAGTGAAGGGTGAGGATGATTGATAAGAGTACTTCCAAATCTTGGACAGGGAAATACAAACCGTGGCATGGAATGAGGGAAGAGAACGTACATCCATATACGAGAGATTTAAAGCATCGCATGAGTTACAAACCATAACATCACCAAAAGAATACTCTTGCACTTTTCGAATCGTATTGTTGCATGCTGTTTGCTGAATTTATGGGATCACTAAAAGAGAAGATTATTGATGTGTAAAGAGAAAGAAAAGATGAGATTGAGATAGAGATTCGAGGCGGGCAACCAACTCATCATCTTCCTCGATCAAGAAGCGAGCCATGTATATGCGTAGCTATCAATCCATTACCCTCGGCACCGATCAGGTAGGTTTCAGAGGCTGCCAATTACCACCAACACCACTACCCATACCTGCATCATCCTCATCATCATCCAACAGATTTCTCTGACCAGTACCTCTCCTAGGAGGCAAAGGTGGCCCTCCATCTCTACTCTGCTGACTAGTCTGTCTAGACCAAGTTTCAATGCCCTTGGTGTTGACCTCGCCAGTATTACTCCTTCTGGGCGGTGGAAGCATCGGCATACTTCCACTTTTCTGCAGTCCTCCCGGCGATTGCGGCAATGTGTTCACCCTCGATGGCAATTTGGGGGCGAAATCATCACGGGTGCTGGAGGGACTTTCTGACCGCAGCATTGACGGTTTCTTCGGGACGGGTGGGGCAGGTTTGCGCGGTATGGTTTTCTGATCCATAGAGGGACGGGGTGGAAGCGGTGGGTCGGGTTCAGAGATTGGGTCGTCGAGGAGGCTGCCTTGTTGTGAAGATGTAGATCTGGATTGTTGATGTGCAGGCCATGCTGGAGGTAATTTACGATTAGACACTGTAGATCTCCTGTTCAAGTTTTCGCTTGACGTTGCAGCAGAGGAGTTGCGTTCGCGAATCGACGCAGCTCTCGAGGCAGGTGGATTTGGTCGGGGCACTTTGACCCAGTCGGGTTCGGAGGTTGCGCTGAAGGGGTTGGGTGGTCTGGAAGGATTGCGGACGTGGCCTTCGGGTGCTTTGACTTGCGAGCGGACAGGGACGCCATTGTCTAGCCACCATTTTCTTCTATCGGAGGATGCGGGAGGTAAACCGGGTTCAATCGACTCATAGCCGAGTAAATCTTCGTCCTCGGTGTCTTCGGCTCTGGTGTTTGCAGTGTGGCCGCCGACGACAGCACGTCTCTGTCTGTAGAGTCCTTCGCTGATATCCTGCTTCTTCTTCTCATCGATCACTGTGATAGTGCATTGGAAGGTGGCGTAGACGGGACGGTGATCTGAGAACTTCAATGGCGCGGTGTTGTAATGAATTTGGCGGAGATTGTGACCTTTGGTCAAGACTCGATCGCACCATGCAGGGATACGAGCTTTGTCGCTCGAATCGTACTCATCTGTGCCAACATCATATTTGTATGTCGGTAAGAAGGTAATCCTGGCCTCGTTGTAGTATGGAAAAGTCTTGCCATGAACCATTTGAAGGTTGAGCTAGAGGTTGTTAGCACACAGCAGGATCCAGAAGAAGAATAAGACTTACCTGATCGTTCTCGTACAATTTCTCAAGATCGCCCATCTTGACCAATTGTCTCGTCTTCTCATTCGCCATACCAATGCGGTAGTTGAAATCACCAAGCCAGATGATAGTGTCATGATCCTCAATCGATCTGTTCCTCTGGAAGCGAAGTCCATGACTGATGGTCCGATAATCCTGGTTACGCTCCTCATAGTTGGCGAATCCTGCAGCCAAGTGTGCCGTGACCAAGCAGATTGATGTATTGGCGTACTCCATACGAATAGCCACAGCACCCTTGTTCCCTGCCATACCAGACATACCAGTCTTCTTCAAAGCTCCCTCAACATTCTTGATATATGGCAAGACGCTTGCCTTGACGAATACAGATAGAGAAGCGCCGACCAATTGCCCGCCTCGCAGCATGACATATTCTTCTGATCCCAGAGTTTGAGCATGTTCATTGAGACATGTTTTTACAGCATCTTCCCAAGCTTGTCTTCTGTGAGGGTCGGTAGACATGATCTGCTGGGGACTGAGATCCACGATTTCCTGGAAACCCACAGCCACAATCTCGGGCTGTTGTTGCGATAGATCGATAGGAGGACAAAGCCAAGGTGACAGATCCTCAGAAAGACCTCTAGTCTTGCCGTTGAGGTTGAAGGTACCAACGTAGATGTTGATATTGTCGTAGGCCGAATATTCATTCGTCCTCTTGATGAGCTCTGCCGATACCCAATCGTTGATCGGGTCGAACAAATGGACTGGAACTTGATCCATCAGACGACCCAAAAGCATATCGATGGTATTCTGTCTGCCTTTGTCCTCGAAGTTGTTGATATACAGTCTTGTAGCACTCTTTCTGAAGTCGGCGAAAGCACCTGCAATAGATGACTTTCCATGCCGGGTGAACGATGACTTCAATGCACCTGTACCTGCGTAGATACGCGACAGTGCGTCACCGTTGTCAGCCCAAAGAGTACCATGTCTTACCCAGAAGTCATTGGTCGCCATCCTTTCGCCTCGTTGGCTCAAAAACTCTTGGATGGCCAGTTGACTGATGAGTGTCTGAATAAGGTTTGTTCTGTCCAAGCAGTCGAGACAGTTTGTGCGGAATATACCTTCCTGCTGGAGTATACTCATGTTTCTTCTGATGTGTGACTGTGGTCTACCATTGGCGTTCTTTGGTTGGTCATCTACCTCTTCCGAGAGAAAGTAGGAAAAGTTCTCGACCGAGTCTTGAATGTATCGCTTGATTCCTTTGGCTGCTTCATATCCAAGCGCACGGGTCTCAGCATGGAAGTCGTAATCGGTTTCTTTAATGAGCTCGTGATCTTCAACCTCTTTCTCGCCAGGTTCACCCGAAGGCAAATTCAAAGGACTGTTACGAACATGATATTGATACCTCCGGCTCAGCTCAAGTTCACCAGGTTTCTCATTGCTGAGCAGGTTGACAACGTGAATATTGCCATAGTTGATCTCCAGGTCAGACATATGTTTGTCGAATGCCGGCTGCGAAGCTTCAGCAGAGCGCGTGAGCTGAATTTTCTGTTGACCTGGTGTGAATCCTGCAGCCTGCTCCCAGAATAGAGGAATACTGCCTCGTACTTGGACATAGGAGAAGCTTGTACCAGCGGGCGTGGAAAAGATGACTTCGGTCTCGACAAAGTTGGCAACATTACCATCATCATCAATACCTCGAGCGTTGAAGCGGGTACCAGCTCTGCGGCAAGATAGACGAGAAAGCAGAGTAAGAGTGGATGGGAAACCAGAGGAAGCATGACTGATTGGCGATGATGCGGGTGGGACAGTAACCGTCATGGCAAATCCACGTATCGCAGACGTCAGAATGCGAGAGGCATCCAGTTCTCTTCTTTCATGTTCTGATAATCTGGAGCGAAAGCTGACTAGTGGCTGAATCATGTATGAGTTCCAGAGGAAGCCGGCATCGAGACTGTCGATTGCAACAGTTGCTGACAAGGATGATCTGCCAAAATTTAGCATCCGATAACGTCGACAGAAACAAGACATGAAATACCTGTCTTGTAGACGTCTGGTCAAATCAAAGTCGGCACTGTAGTAGAAACTGCCTCCGCTAAGAAGCTTCTTCATGGCCATACAAGGGTGTTCCAGGACAGGATCCTTGGCATGATAATGATCGAAACTATCCTCATCAAGATCATCAGTGGAGAAGTTGTTGAGGCGATCCAAAGTAAGAGAGTCATAATCGGACTTGTTGATGCAGTCTGATATCTTATGAGCAACACATCCAACGACAGCCGAAAACAAGAAACTCACGAAATTCGACAGAAGTGATCTTCAAGACATTTTCACCATTTCTAACAGTGGCAGCCCTTTGCGCTCCATTGACAACGCAAAGAAAGATATCGCCATTGATGGTGATCAAGCCGAGGGTTCCGAAAACCGTAAGTGAGCTCAGGGATCGAAAGTCGGTAGTATCGGTATCCGCAACTCTAGCGAATTCGACCATACATCTTGGTTGCAGGGTATTGCTTTGCGTAGAGTTGACGGAAAGCGAGGAGGCGCCAGCAGTGGAGGCACTATGGCGGAAGGTTAAGATGTGGTCATCAGTGGCTAATGCAACAGCGCGATGAGGATGGTCCCTCAACAACACACGGATTGTCATGCCGCATGCTTTGCACTCGGAGAGAGTCCTTTGAAAGCAGAAAAGTCGATGCTGATATTATCGTAGGAGGTTAGGCATAATGTTATAAGCAGGAGATGAACAAACAACAGCTTCCGAACGTCCTGTCTTGGGCAGTGACTCCGCGGGTGACGCCGAGGTCATTCTAGAGAACGTGACTAGTACAGCTATAAATATATACAAGATCGATTATGCTCAGACACGCATTTCGCAAGGTCTCCAAGAACGGGCCTGATGGGAGTGATTGTGTAAAGTCTTTGAGAAGTTCAAAGAGAGGACTAGGTTTTGAAGCTGCAGACTTGGAACCACAATCTGAGACTATCATCTAGTGATCGGACCGCCAGCGGTGACAGGCAGCAGACAGTTCCAGCACGAAGTTTCGACTGTCGTAGGTTTCATACTAGGTGATGGGATAATTCATATTGATACAAGAAGATATTGAACGCCGTATACCATGCTTGCTCTGTTCACGGCACATCAAGCACATCTGATGTATGCCGCTTCCAGAGCATTTCCCTGCCCGTAACATAAGGTTTTGCTAATTTTTGTACATGCGTCTGTCTTGGGAGAGCGAGAGATTCGGAAAAGAAAAGGACATCAATGACTGAGAGTGGATCTCTTCTTCAGGCGTCTTCTCTTTACCAAGTTGCGACCGTTTCTGCTGCGAATGCGGGCAAGGAAACCACTTCTTCGCTTTCTCACGCGGTGCGAGGGGTCGAATGTATCTCTCTTAGGACCTCTGGCTTGTAGGAGAGTGAGGGTGGTGGAGGAGGCTGGTAGAGTGGGAAGCTCGAGGGTGGTGTTGAGCGACAAGGTCGATGTTGGGGCGGTGGGAAGTGTCGGGCGTCTAGCTGACAGCAATGAAAATGTGCGGCTGGGAGTGAATGTTAGTAGGCGCACAGTATGGGAGAGATGCGAGGGGAGACATGCGATTGTGCGGGTTGCGATGCGGCCAGTGGGCGAAGAGTCGACTGAAGCAGCGATGTAGAAGAGAGATTGAGCGCCGGTCGCGCTTGGGCAATCTGCCGTGTGCAGCGTAGGAACAGCATTGTGTGTGTGACTGATGATATCCAGGTCGCCGTCAGTCGCTCGTTGACAGCATCAAGCACTCAGCACTCAGCACTCAGCACTATCGCCGGCGTGCTACGAAACTTGACGCTTGGACCATGACATTTTTCTCGACTTTCGCGAATCCGTCTTCCGCTCCGCAACAAAGATAACTTGCATTTTATTCTGCAACTCAATCATCTATACAATGGCCTCGACTACTCCTTACCCGCCCTCTCGCTCACATCCCTCGACTCGCATCTCCTCGGAAGATGCTCTCTCATCACTAAGCACCTTCATCGCTTCCTCGGAATCTACTCCATGGCTTCACCCCGATGCTCGCATTACTCCCGATGAGATCAAATACTCGACCAATGGAGGTCCCCAAGGAGGAATCATCATGCATCACTTGCGCCGTATCGAGAAGGGTCTGAATGGCGAGATTCTTGCTCCCGAGCCCGACGATATCTTTGGTCTGCCTGAGGGTGATGATGCCAACCTTGACAGCCTCTCTGCTGGCTACCAGACTTCTCTGGACGGTGGCTTGAAGAAGGGCGCTCTGAAGAAGTTCGAAGACGAAGGCGAGGACCCCGAGACATATGCGCGCAACCAGGACATTCTCGAAGGCGACGTCGGCGAGAGAGATACTAGTCATGCTTTCGCTAGCTACGACGCAGATGCCATGGATGTTGATGACGATGCCTACGCTGGGACCGGCGGCCTGTCTAAGGCTGAGAGAGAGGCCAGAAAGGAAGCAAAGAAGAACAAGAAGAAGGCCATTGCTAGAGAAAAGGCCGAGAAGGGCAGAGCAGAGGACTGATCGATACATACCCACGACACGACTCCTCAAACCCCGACTATAGCCACTGCACATACATCGGCAGGCACTACCTCGACCCGCTTGCGCACGCACTACTGCACTGGGACGACATATTGAGAGCGGACTTGTACGTCCTCGACAAAGTTTTATTTACGACACAGCTGTACTACAGCTCACGGCCTGTGGCCTCGGCCGTCTTTTCATCCAAGACCTCCTCCTTTTCTTGGCTCACTTTCTTCTCGCTGGTCCAGCCAACGGCCTTCAGGCGTTCCGTCAGGATTGGGTGAGAGTAATGGAAGCTGGAGTACATCCAGTCGGCATCCATACTCGAGAGGTTCTGAATCTGGAGCTTGATCAAAGAGCTGGCCAATTCCGCCGAGTATCCGAGCTTGAGAGAAAAGTTGTCTATACCAAGCACATTAGCATAAATCTTCATAATCATGCAGCCATGTAACATACCAGCTTCAAACTCCATCTTTCTAGTCATGATGTTCATCAGGAGCTTGATGACCGAATCGGTAGGTGCCAAAACTTCGTTGAAGAGGATGAATCCAATCATGATTGGTCTCTCGCGAGTAAAGCCAAAGGCGTTGTAGAGCGACTGGTTGTTGATGAAGACAGAGAAGAGGGCGAACATGTAGAACAAATGGACCTGCGAGATGAGGAGCAATTTGGTTGTGTGTCCCATCTTCCAGTGACCAAGCTCGTGAGCAAGAACGGCCTCGATCTCCTTAGTATCGGACTTCTCAATCAGGGTATCGTAGATGACAATCTTCTTCTTCCAGGGCAGACCGGTAAAGTAGGCATTGCTGTGAGCGCTACGCTTGCTACCATCAATGACCTGCAACTCGGAGAGAGGGAAGTTGAGACGCTGAGCAAGAGCTTCGACAGCGACCTTGAGCGGGCCAGGTTCCAGAGGAGTGAGCTTGTTGAAGAGAGGAACGATGACGATAGGGTAGATGGTGATAGCGAAGAGCTGGACACCAAGAGCAAACAGCCAGAGGTAGTAGAAGAACTTGTCACCAGTCTTTTGAATGATCTTCAAGAAAGCCCAGCCAAGAGGAACACCGAATGCGACAGAGAGGGCTTGACCCTTGAGCAGATCGGTCACCCATAAGCCGATTGTCTGCTTGTTGAAGCCAAACTTCTCCTCGAGGACGAAGTGGTGGTAGTATGAAAGCGGCAGGCTGAGGATGGTTTCGATGAATGATGAGGCGAAGACAAACAGCAACGAGTGGGCGATTTCTCCTTGACAGCTGACAGGAAGGTAGCGAGTAAGAGCAAGACCAGTGAGAGCCCAGAATCTGGGATAGAAATCGTAGCGGATGACAGCGAGAGATTTGACTTGAGAGATGAGACCAGAGACGAAGCCGTACTTGGCTTTTGCGCGACCGTAAGCCTGAGGAGGATTAGTAGAGGGACCCTAGATGGACAGATGAGTAGGTATGACTTGCCTGACTCTTGTCGAAGGTGGCCTGGTCGACCTCATTCTGCAACTGCTTAGGCACCTTGGTCCCCTGCAGAACACGGTACTGACGGAAGGCCAGCCAGTTCTCCAGGAGATACTCGCCCAAGCTGAAGGAGATGATGAGGGATTTCCATGGGAAACCAGGACGATCAAGCCATCCGGCTAGACGACTGAGGATGTCCATCGTCTTGGGTTGACTAGATGGAATGTATCTTGTTCGAAGAACAGAGTATGGGCAACGTTAGAGAAGTAGCACATGCGTGTGCCAAGCAAGACGTTTGAGCAAGCTCATGGCTTGAAACGGATCACGATATCAAGCGTGTGAGCTTTTCTTATACAGCGCAAGCCAACTTTGGCTCTCTCCAAGACCAGTGCGGTCAATGTCACCATCTATCAATATGCACAATGTTATTGAGAGTTCAAAGAAGGTCCACTGAGAGCTGGATTTATTTGCCCTCTCACCGGACAGCCACAGTTCTCCAATAACATCATGCATTTTGATAGATAAGATCTCGAGAGAGTTTGGTACTTGGAGCATCCGCTAGATAAGCAAACACGGTGCGCTCGGTATCAACTCGTCATGAAACACGACTGCCCCGCAAGCTCAGAAGCTCTCCCAGAAAGGAAACCGTCTCTTCGAGGCCTCAGACGCGGACAGTGGCCCAAATCAATCTATTAAGATTGCTGTAGCCGGCGGGTGGTTTCCCTGTGGCACGTCGGGCGCATCGGAAACCAATCACGGGGCCGGTGACCAATGGCTGCTGCCGCCGCGAATGCACTCTCACGTCACTTCAGAGTTGGCAGCGCTTACGCTCCTCTCTAGCCTGATCTTGCAAGTTAATGCGCAAGTGATGCTTCCATAACCATCCTACTCCACGAGAGTGCGCACCAGGTAGTACACGAACACGCTTGCCTTTCTTCTGTTCTTTCCTCGTCAAGTCACCATGATCGTCCAACTCTTTTGATTGTGCCCCACTATCACTACGCGACCAGCCCCCTCACCGCCCCATACCAACCCGCCTCGTCGTCACACTACTCGACCGAGACAATGGACGGCGCTCATGGTTATCAACGACCTGGCGACTTTTACTTTCAAAAGCCCAGGTCCCCCGAACCTGAAACTCCCACCGTAGGTCCTTTGCGCATTCACAAAGCCAACCATTCGACATCAACCGCTTCGACCACGTCCACTCCCTCGAGAACCTCGTCAGAAGAAGCCGAGGTCGACGGCACCTCGCAGCTCAGACACGCCAGTCCGCCATACCCCGATGATCGTCCCCGTCCTCTACACGCTGCTGCCGGCGCACAACGTCAAGGCACTCCCGAAGTAAATCCTACAGGCATGCGCCGACAGTCCTCAACTCGTGCCAAGTTTGGCGCAAACGATCCAAACCGCCCTACCGTTTCTGGCTATGCCGGCACTCCACCACCCTCGCTCACCCCAGGACTTGGAGGTGACAGAAACAAACTTGCTCCAGAGGTACCAGGAAAAGAAGAAGTTCATGACGACGATGATGGTTTGTTCCAGAAGGCCCCTCCGAAACCAGCAGTACCTGTTGGTGAAGAGGGAATAGCTCAGTCTACCTACCAGCAATACTATCCACCACCGGCAGCTGCCTCGCTTCAACCTCCCAACGCTGGTGTGAATCGTTTGAGCTCAACCGCATCGACTTCCACAACACGTGCTCAGAGGGGCTCTCCACCGCCTCCAGAGACACCTATTCTTGGGAGACCGACTGGTGGCTTCGAGTCAGGTTACCCATATGCTCAGACTGCAGCTGCTTCTCGCGCCAACCAGTATGCCAACCCTATTGCTCGCCCTTCGACCATGTCGCCCTCACAGCAACCCATGGAAGTTCCTAGACCTTGGACGCCAACAGAACAACCTGGCAGCTACCCGCATGGTCCCCCAGTCGCTTTCCAGGGAGACACTGAGGTTCCACCTGCAACGACCTATCAAAGCCCCATGATGCCCGCCTATCAGAGTCCCTCTCAGCCGAGTCAAGCTCGTACATACCAGACTTCTCCACCTCAGCCTGCCCAACAGTTTGGGGCTCCACCAATCCAACCCTTCACAGTCCCAGTAATTCAATCTTTCTCACCCGCGCAACCTGCTCAGTATTTGCAGTCGCCCCAGAACAATCAGCCTGGTTCACGAATGTCTTTCTCTCCTCAGACTCACCCGCTGGAGCAGGATTTGCAACGTCTTCAGGTAGCTGATGAACCCCCTCCAGCTTACTCGAGTGTGTCTCAGCAGAGACTCTTCTCCGGTGCAACTGCTGCAGGCTACCCAAACGAGAAGCGATTGAGCAACGCTTCCGTGCCGAGTTCTGCATCTTCACAGGATCCGAATCTTCGCAGACATCCAGCTTTCGCAAATGATGCAGGACAGCCTGTTGTACAACAAACCGTATTGCAGCCTGTCGCAACTACCCAACCCGTGACTCTGGCCCCCATTCAGATCGTATCGCCCAGCCCGGGACCGAGCATAACGCCAGCTTCGCCTCCTCCTCTTCCCGAAGGATGGATCGCCCACCTTGACCAAAACTCTGGTCAGTACTACTACATCCACCTACCGACTCAATCGACTCAGTGGGAGTTCCCGAAAGGACCGACTCCTTTGAATCTCCAAGAGCCGCTCTCCCCAACTGGCACATTCGCGAACCCGATGGCTTCTCCCGCTCTAGGTGGCTTCAATCAACCCATTGCATCTCCTGGATTTCCACCGCAAAGTGCCTCATATCATCGTGATAGTATGCTCAGCATGAACAATCTTGCAAGTCCTACAGTAGCTGGCTTCACCGGCCCGCCTCCAGCTGCTGGTGTTGACATGTACAAAGTTGCTCCCACTAATGGTGTCTACTTTGGTCCGTACTTGCGTTACACTAATATAGACCTCGAAAGGGGCCTCTGGCTTGGTTCAATTCTCTTGGTCACGGATGTCTCTCAGCCGCCAACTATTCATATTCACCAGAGCACCGATTTGTCTCCCAACCGTGAGTCTCCCCGTACATCGCGATGTTATCTTACTAACTGGAAACAGCCCGCCAACTGAAGGCTAACCCAATCTACCAGCATCAGCGTTGGACCTTTTACCGTTACGATGTCGATCTAGTCATGGATGAACAAGACACCAAGTGGACATATGCCATCACATCACACCTTGGCTGTACCAGATACGAGTTCCTCGTCGCCGGACGCTATGAGACGAGCTGGCGCTTCATTTCTCACTCTGGCAACGACTTTGCGTTGAACGTCAGTGCTAATGAGAGAGCCAGACTCGGCGGCATCGGTCTCATGTGGAAAGATGTCTTGCAAAAACACGTCGAGTGTGGTGGCTTCCATGCTCAACTTGGTCTTGGAGGTCAAATATTCGGTGACCGCCTCTGGAAGGAGGTTCCTGCACTCAGGCAGTGGACTGCCATGAGTGGAAAGGAGAATCGCAAGAATGAAGCTTGGACTGCGAAACTCGAAGACGACGTCTCACATGCTTACTTCCATTACTACTCAAGCCACTTTGATCAGCCTCATGTGCGGGAAGCATTCGCGCAGATACCTCATGTTCTCACGCTTGACGATAACGACATGTAAGATTAATGACAACGGCAAGAAAGTTCTGGCTAACATCTACCAGTTTCGATGGTTACGGCTCCTACCCTGATTACATGCAACAATCCAACATGTTCAAAAACATTGGTCGCATCGGTGTTGACATGTACCTCCTCTTCCAACATCACACGACACATGAGATCCTTCGCAATGTTTCGGGCGATCTGGATCTCTTCACCATCACTAACACTGGCTGGCATTTCATCAAGTATCTTGGGCCGGCTGTTGTCATTGTTGGACCAGACACTCGTTCAGAAAGAGATTCACACAGAGTCATGGCCGGTCCAACCTACCAGGGATTGTTTCCCAAGATTGCTACTCTGCCGCCGAGCGTGCAGCATTGTATCTGGATGATACCAGTGCCTTTGCTATATCCAAGACTGGAGACGGCAGAGCATATCGCTCATACCATGGCAACAGGCAAGAAAGCTGTCACTGGCACGTTTAACATGCTAGGCCGAATGACGAGTTCTATGGCGGGTGTCGTCGGTGCTAAAGGTGTCGTCGGTGATGGCTTCAGCTCAATCAAGAAGGCGGTCGGAAAGTCGGGCCTCATGAGCAGCGTGCTGAGTCCGTTTGGAGAAATTGACATGCTTGACGAATTGCGTGATATGTGGACTCATGAATCTAAGGTAAGGAATCTCTTACATGCGAATGTCCCAGTACTGACCAAACATCACAGGATCTTGAACGTACTTACATGATTCGCACTCTTCAAGGCATTGCGCACAACAAATCCTTACGTATGACTTTCCTATCCGGCAGCGTCAATGCCTGTGGTGCCGGACTTGTTCACGATCCTTCACATCCTGGAGACCACAAGACCATGTATCAACTCATCACCTCATCAATCGTCAACGCACCTCCAGCATCCTACGTCCTTCGATTACTCAACAGTAATCCCAAGCAACCAATCTACATCCCACAGAATGGTCAACGCAGCGCAGGACCCCACCAACCCACCCAATCTACTGACACAAAAGAAGACATGATGGAAATCTTCGTGGCAGATGTTAACGGCGCTCCGCGCGAAATGAAACGTCTCATGGGTCGTAGGAATTACGTCGCAATGGTTGCGTATGACCCTGAGGTTGTGCGTGGATCTCATGGGTCTATTGTTCCTGGTAACAAAGGACCCGGTTGCCTCAGTCTCGCTGCAGACTTTATGGTGCAGAATGAGGGTGCGTATGCGGCGCCTGTTAAGTACGGTCCAGTCATCATCCCAAGCTTGGAGTTCGGGCGATGAAGTGTGGGCACGATGGAAGAAGAGAAGGGAAGGTAGACCAGTATGCTTTGATGTAATATGAGCGCTTTTGACCCTTTGCCTTTTGCTTTCGAGGGCCATTACGATTACAATGACAGACTTTTTTCTATCCGGACTATGCAATCTTTCATTCATTGGTGAAATGATATTGTGATCCCCTTTCACGCCTCTTTACATTTCGCTGATTGTTCTTTCCATTGTTTCTGGAGGCTTCCAAACAGACGGAAGGAGCAACGAGGCATGTGCTCATTAACAAAGGCATGAGAAAGAGCAACCCAAGATACCACATTTGGACAAGAACAATGAGCGGTGTGATCCAAACGTGTTGCCGTAATGTGCGTGTTGGTATTAGATCTGTGACTCTGATATCACGGCTAGGGAAAACCTTCAATCAACACCTCAATAATCTTATTCTTCCTCTGTGTCTCACGTCTTTCCTCCATCTAGACATGATCATCTCCTCATACCTTGCCCTCACCCCTCAACAAATCATACCTCAACACACTACCCATCAAAACCTGCGCCCCCGTTGCACAATCCTCCGGCTTCGTAAACTCCACAGGATTATGACTAACCCCATCCCTACTAGGCACGAAAATCATGGTCGTAGGAACCCTCTTGCTCGTATACACCGAATCATGACCAGCCCCTGAAGTCATAGCTTTTGTCAATTCCTCTTGCTTTTCCCCAAACAGTGCTTTCGTGGTTTCAGAGACACAAGAGATACAGGTGGGATGGAATCTCGTGGCGGGAGAATTCGAGTCGGTTCGCCAGGATACGGTGCAGGATTTTGAAGAAGGAGTGAAGGAGGTGTTGAGGTTGTCGATATCTTCGCCTGCAGCGATGGCGGAAAATGCGGTTTTGCAATCGGCTTCTACGGCTTCTACTATACTGTCGTCTGGGCTTCTGATATCCAGTGAGAAGTCCACAGAGCCAGGGACGGTATTCGTGCTTCCTGGTTTCAAGGTCAGGATTCCTGTTGATGCGAGCGCTCCTTTGCGGGAAGCGGCGCGGTGGGAGTAGATGATCATCTTGGAAGCTGCGAGTAGGGCGTCTGCGCGGTGGGAGAATGAAGTCGTGCCGGTGTGACAATCTGCTCCTCGCACTTTGACGGTGAACCATTTATACGCTTGCACTCCTTGGACGATGCCGATTTTTCTGTTCTCCGCTTCCAAGATAGGTCCTTGTTCGATATGCAATTCAAAGTGTGCTGCTAGGGGCATTGCTTCGTGCGAACAAGCGATATCGCCGAGGTAGCCGATACGCTGGAGTTCCGATTTCATGGTTGCAGTACCAGTGCCTACTTCTTTGAGATCGTGGGCGTGGGAGATGGGGATGTCACCAGCCCAGACGCCCGAGGAAACCATAGAGATTGGGAAACGGGCTCCTTCTTCATTCGTCCAGTTTACCACGCCAACTGGGAATGTGGTTTTGATGTCGTTGTCGTGAAGGGTGCGGAGCATTTCTATACCTGCTGTTACGCCTAGTATGCCGTCGTATCTGCCGCCCTATGCTTGTCTCAGCTTTGTGACTTATAATGAGGCCTATCGTCGTGGATTCGCATGTGGATGAGAGAGGGAGAAGCTTACAGTAGGTTGTGTATCCAAATGACTTCCAGCAACTGTAGGAGGGCCGTCTTTAAGACCAGGACGAATGGCAAACTGGTTTCCCATGGCATCGGTGGTGACTGTACATCCCAATGTTTTTGTCGTTTCTACGAACCAGTCGCGAGCTTGTTTGTCCGTATCCGAGAGGGAGAGTCTTGACATGCCTGTTTCGGTGGGTGCACTATTGGAGGATTTCGTCAGTTCAATCCTCCCACGATACCGACAGAAACAAGAAAAGAGAGCGGTGTTCAAGCTATCGAGAGGGAACAGTCTCCTCGAAGCCCCATAACTCATATGCGAGCCGTAACAAGGCATGATGGTTTTTGGAATCCAAGGTCGCTGTAAGAGACAGTCCACAGATTGACAACTCTAACTGCTTCCCCTTTTCCATCACCTCTCCTATCTTCCTCCCCTCCTGGGCCCATTAACAGAATCAAAGAAAATCAAGCACCTACCTCCCCCATCTCTCACCAACTCCCCACTCGCAAGTCTCATGAATATCCCTCATCAATCTCTCCTGCTGCACCTTGATCCCTCCCAACTCTTCCTCAGACATCGCCCTCAACTCCTTCTTCCGCATCCCCGAAACAGAGAAACATCGTTTACTGCTCCAGACACTTTCGAAAGCTCCCAAAGAAGTACCTCGATATCCCGAAGCTCGTGGTACCGATAGTGACATCCTAGAGCAGGACATCCTACTCAAAATTCGTGATTGCATCATTGAAGGATATCCTCGTGTTTTCGAGCCCGCCAGGTAGCTGATTAAGAGTCTTCACAGGAAGTCGTCAAGACAGATAGGACAGGTTCGGCGGATATACATGTATTGCCCGCATCTGCTTGCCCGGCTATCCTTGATCGTCTCCACCTGCCTGATAAGGATGTTGCTTCGCCCGGTGGCCGACGGGTGGCCGTCGGAGATAGTGGGATTGATGGTTGATGGGATCACCCTGACACCACCTTTCGAGAGCACCTATATGCCACTTCCACTGCCAGTGTCTTCATGATTGTTGGTTGACCTAAATCCTAGCATGATAGAGACAATCAGACGTACCATGTTCGGAGATGTGAGCTGGGTAATTGATGTGCGGCGGCTATTTGAACTTGTCATCCATGTCATCAGCTTCGGGGCCACTGACAATCTGTGTTAGCCGTCGGATGAACAATGGATTTCCTTGAGAAGGAGCAGGAGAAATGCATACCCTCCAAGTCCGATGTGCTCTTCTTCAAAAGCCTTGTGCGCATTTTTTTGCATCAGCACGCATTGTTGCGGTGGGAGACTCAAGCGCTAAAGTATGGCCCAGCGCTACGCCGTCTCCCACAATCATGAACAGCTTCTTAGTTTCACGACACAAGTTCACGCGACACAGGATGTAATCAAGGAGTAGGGGTATGATGTTGTAGATTAATAATGTCAATCAGGTGTCTAGGGATTTTTCTCTATACCACAGGAATTTACTGCCGTCAATGCCTTGCCCGAAAGAACGAAGCCAACCATGAAAACGCCACGTTTGCCAATGCCATGCACAATACACACATCCGCTTACTCAATCTCGTCCTCGTACTGCTCAGGACCATTCGGTGTCATCAAACGCTTGAGCTGATCCTGAACGTACTTGTGAACATGGTCATCGGCGCTTTCTTTCTCCTTGCGAGCGTCGGTGTTACCGTCGTCCTTGTAGATGGTCCAGGCACGTCCGTTAGACTTGGTGTCATCGCCCTCTTCAGCTTCGTGATCACCTTCATGGTCGCCATCATCACTAGGAGGGGCAGACTTCCAGTAATCGCTGCGAGCACCAATGCTACGGCTGGTCGATGAACGACGGAGAGTGCTGGGCTTCTTGGTCTGGGAGTTTCTGCGTTGACGAGTGAAGACGTCGTCAAAGTAGTGGGATGCCGCGGCGGTGGGAGTTCTGGGTGTTTGAGGCAGACGGCAGTTGACACCAGTGTCGTGGATCATCTTGGCCATCAAACCGGTCCAACCACACTGGTGACTGGCACCAAGACCTCTGCCACTATCACCGTCAAAGAATTCGTAGAACCACAGGTAGTCCTTCCAGTGAGGATCAAAGTCGAGCATGTCGTTTCCATCGTTGATGGCACGTCTTCCATCGTCACCACGAGCCATGAGATGTTGAAGGCGGTGCTGAATCTCCTCTGCCACATGCCCAAGGTGCATCATGTCGCCGGAACCCTTAGGACACTCGACCTTGAGTGTGTTGCCGTAGAACATGTAGAAGCGGAGTAGCGACTCGACGAGCAAGAAGTTGACAGCAATCCAGACGGGACCACGCCAATTGCTGTTGCCACCGAAGAGACCACTGTCGGAATCTCCAGGAACGTAGCCGACCGAGAAAGTCTGACCGTTGACATCCATGGAGTAGGGGTGCTTCTCGTGGTACTTTGACAACGAACGGATACCACCCTTTGACAAGAACTCGGTCTCGTCCAACATGCGCTCAAGGATCTTCTTCAATCTGTCCTCGTTGACCAAAGACAGGAGAAGACGGTCATCCTTTCCGCGACGTCTCATACTGGCAATGTTGCGCTCGAAAACGTCGTGCTTGTTCTCAATGAACCATTCCATGCGCTTCTTGAATTGAGGGAGCTTGTTAATAACCTGAGGCTCAAGAGTCAAACAGGCGTACATGGGGATGAGACCGACGAGCGAGCGAACGGGCATCTGCTGGGTCCATGGGCCACCCCATGAGATTGCGTCGTAGTAGAAGCCGTCCTCATCGTTCCACAGAGACTTTGCCTCACTACCGGCGCGGTACTGCATGGCATCAGAAATGAGGACGAAGTGCTCGAAGAACTTGGAAGCAATGTCTTCGTAGGTGCGACGATGCTTGGCGAGCTCGAGAGCGATGTTCAACATGCACAAGCAGTAGAAGGCCATCCAACCAGTGGAATCGGCTTGCTCCAGAACACCACCAGTGGGGAGAGGGTCGGAACGGTTGAACAAACCAATGTTGTCCAGACCAAGGAAACCACCCTCGAAAACGTTCTTGCCCTCAGCATCCTTGCGGTTGACCCACCAGGTGAAGTTGAGGAGTAGCTTCTGGAAGACACGCTCGAGGAAGTCGAGATCCTCACGACCGTACATCTTGCGCTCCATCTTGAAGGTTCTGAAGGTAGCCCAGGCGTGGACGGGAGGGTTGACATCACCGAAGTTCCACTCGTAAGCGGGCAGTTGTCCGTTGGGGTGCATGTACCATTCACGAGTGAAGAGGTCGAGCTGCTTCTTGGCAAACTCAGGATCGATCATGGTGAGCGGGATACAGTGGAAGGCTGAGTCCCAAGCGGCGAAGAAGGGGTATTCCCATGAATCGGGCATGGACAAAATGTCATCAAGATGCATGTGCTTCCACTGAGAATTGCGGATAGCTTTTCTGCCAGGTGGAGGTGGGGGCATGCCAGGATCACCGTTGGCCCACTGGTCCCAGACGAAGTGATAGAATTGTTTACACCACATCATACCGGAAAGAGCTTGACGCTGGATGTTGCGAAGATCGTCGTTCATGGGCATGGGGCTGATGCGGTAGTAGAACTCATCGGCTTCTTGAAGTCTCTGGTCCATGATGTCGTCGAAAAGCTCTTCATCGATGTAGCCCTCGGCCATCTTCTTGGAGATGCGGAAACGGACAACGGCACACTCACCAGGTGGTACACCCTCGCCTTGGTCGAATGCATACCAGGCTGCACTCTTGGTTCCGGACTTGGCAGGGTTGACAGCGTCCTTCTCCTTGTTGACAATATGTCTGTGGAAAGCGTCCTTGGTGTATTCCGTCTTGTTCTTCTGATCCTTGCCCCAGATGGCCTTGAAGTTGGTGTCGTTGTCGGTGAAGAGGAACTCAGGGTGAATATCTTCAGTGAGACCACCAACGTTGGGCGAAGGAGAGCACTGGAAGTAGCGCTTGCCGAGCTTCTTGTGGTTGGTCTCGCAAGCAAACTCGCTAACCTGCTTGCTCTCAGGCTTGGTGTCGTCGTAACCCCAGGCCCAGGTGTTGCGGAACCAGACGTGAGGGATGATATGCAATTGAGCAGCCTCAGGGCCACGGTTGTAGGCTGTCACACGGAACAGAAGCTCATCCGGGTCATCCGTCTCTTTGGCAGTCTCGATGAAGATATCCCAGTACTTGTTGTCCTTGAAAGCGTCGGTGTCGATCAGGTTGTACTCGCGCTCGGTCTTGTTGCGGCGAGCGTTCTCCTCAATGAGATGCTCGTAGGGGAACTTCTCTTGAGGGTACTTGTAGAGGAACTTCATGTACGAGTGCTATGAAACTGATGTCAGCATGATGCAATTGTTGGTTGATGGAAAGACGTACAGTAGGGGTGTTGTCGAGATGGAAATGGCATTCCTTGACACTCTCGCCGTGAACACCTTGAGGGTTGGACAGACCGAAAAGACGCTCCTTGAGGAAGTCACTGAAGCTGTGTCAGCGGATGTACCTGGTGTCAAATACTTTGTGTGAAGCCTACTCTTTTCCGTTCCAGAATGCAAAGGCAATGTTCTGGAGACCGTGAGTGTCGGAGACACCGGCGATACCATCCTCACCCCAGCGGTAGGCTCTCTTGCGTGACATGTCATGCGAGAAGTCTGTCAATGCTGTCAGTTCAGGTCATACAATGGGGATGGGTCAAAGGCAGGACTTACGACTCCAGGCATCTCCATCAGCGCTGACTGAGTGTTAGCAGGTGTCGTCAAGCTTCAGTGTGAGCATTGGTTAGCTTACGAGTAATCCTCTCTCACTGCGAGGTGTCAGCGTTGTACAATGAGGCGAAGGGGAAGCTCAGTGAACAAACCGGTAGCCCATTGTCTCTCAGCAACGTAGGGACCCCATTTCTTCCAGTACTTGGTTCTCTCGCGGTCTTCCTGAAGACGCTTCTCTTCCTCACAGAGAACCTCTGTGTTGTCGACGAAAACCATGGCGACGCGGTGTGTCCAATATCCGATGAAAGGGACAAGATACCGCGGAGCTGGCTAGCGATGGATGTAAAAGTTAGGTCGGGCAAAGAGCGACGGGTTGTAGAGATTAGCTATGATGTTAAGTTTAAGAAAGACGATGATGCGAGTTTAAAGAGAGAAACAATGCAAAGTCAGCCGAACCGAGACAAGTTTCAGGAACTGGAAGCGGATGAGAGAAAAAAGAGCAGTCACACTAGTACTCTCCAGATCTCCGTGTATTTGGGAAGGTCCACTGGGGAACGCACCCGCCCGAGAATCCAACCACAGTCGTCATCCCGTGCGTTGCGCGGGATGAGCTACTCGGTTCTTGGCCCAACAATTTGTTCTTATCGACTTTTTGAGAGCATCGGTCTATTTTACAGACCTGTTATCCACCTGCATTCGAGCCCTGTGGATTTTCTCAACAGTCGTCTATATTGTCCAGTATTCGAGGTTCATGTTTGAGATTGAATTGGCTGGTCATCTCGTCAAATCACCAAGAAAACAGCTGTCGAGTCTCCAGGTCATTTCCCCCGGGCGTTGCTTCCTCTCTCCAAACTTGTTGAAAGCTGCCATCTATGATCTGGAGACTCCGCTGTCGATTGCGCCACAACAAAAATGTGCTCCACACGCACTGTTCAGCTCTCTCCGCTAGACTGTCAATTCACCGAAACTCATCTTCCCCCCACCACCAACCAATTCTCGTTGACCATACGGAGTGCAAGCGGCATACAACGCCTTGTGCTACATGTCCTATCTCCGTAAAATGCTGACCGAGTACTCCGTACTTTCACTGCTGCCTTGTCTTTCATTATCGCGCAGCTGTGGCGTTATATCAGAAACTTGTCCGCGGTTGAGGCTCTGGCGCCAAAAAAACCGGTAGGGCTAGTCGGAGGGTTCATATGCAGGAGAGCCCAGAGCCTATGCTTGCGGTGTTGCTCTCTGGCTTGGTGACAAGCATCTGTTAGAACAATGCAGTCCACATGTTTGACGTTGTGTGTCAGGTCAAGTCTTTGAAATCTCATGTCGTGACATGTCGAACAAATTGTGGTTGAAATTGGTATCTTTCGCGAACAGAAACAAAAACCCATATAATGTACAAGAATCCAGGCTATGCATTAGGAGGCAAGAGACGTATAGCACCTACTCAACGGTGTCAAGAGTGCCCTTACCGGAAGTTCCAGCAGGTACCTCTCCCTTCTGCGCCTTGAGCTTCTCCTCGAACTTGGCAAACTCACGGAGAGCAACCTCCTCTTCCTCATCCAGCACTTGCTGAACACCTTGGACCTCGTCTGTGGGGACTGTTAGCAGGAGGACTTGGAATGCATGTGGAAAGATGGTACGTACCGATATAGTGCATAAGCATGCTCTCAATACCGTTCTTCAAGGTGACGGTGCTCGAGTCGCAGGTTCTGCAAGCACCGCGGAGCTTCAGAAGAACCTGGCCGTCCACGAAACCTCTGAATTCAATGTCACCACCATCTTCCTGAATAGCAGGACGAATACGAGTCTCGAGCAACTCCTTGATCATGCTGACAACCTCGCTGTCGTTCTCGTCGTATTCCAAAGAGTCCTTCTCAGCTGGTTGCTCTTCGCCATTCTTTCCTGCCACAGTGTTCACCAGAGGCTGACCAGATGTGACGGCCTCGGTAATCAAGCTGAAGACCTCAGGCTTGACGTGGGGCCATGGTGTGGCGGAATCCTTTGTGACGGTGATGTAGTCAGGGCCGTAAAAGACTGAGGTAACACCATCTACATTCAATAATTGAGCAGCGAGAGGCGAAGGGTGAGGCGGCGCAAGGGTCGAGCGAGGCGACAAGTACTCGAGGAAGGTAGTGTTCAAGTTCTCAGGCAAGATGCGGGAGTTGGGAATGAACTTCAAGGCATCGGCGTTGGGTGTGTCCTCGGTCTGAATGAAGATCGAACGGGAACCAGTAGGGAATTGATTGCGAGCAGGCTTGAGCGAAGGCGCACTCGGACGGTGTCTGGTGGCGGTCGATGTGAGAGGTGAAGGTGTTGACAAGCGGTGCAGGCTTCGACGGATTGGTGCTGTGGCGACGGTTCGTGATGCGCTCGAGCGAGCGACGCTTCTGCAGGCAGATGTGAACATTGTTGACTTGGCCGGCATTGTGTGTGATATCGTGAATGTCTTAGGAAAGTTCAGAAGTATTGTTGTTGGGTGTTTGCAAAAGATTCACAATTATCTGAACCTCGAATGACGCAAAGCCCGCGCCGCTCTCGGAAACCTCGGCAGAATTGGTAAGCTTCGAGCTCCTGCTTCTGATTCGTTGCCTCTACTTTGTCTCTACCACACTCCAAGACTAGATGCAACCATGAATCTAGCTATCAATATGCACGAACGTATTGTGATCGGAGAGCCTGTCCAGTGAGAGCATAGCTCAGTGGCCAACGTAGACGTAGTCGTAGGGAGATTGATCCTGCCGAACTCCCTCACCCCTTCGAGGCTTCTCCGAGCTCCCTCTCCCCTTTGAGGCTTCTAACCTAGCGGTAAAAAGGCAGGATGTTTTTGATGATCAAGTGAATGTCCACTGAGAGCGGCGCTTCTCTCTAATTTCCTTGGACAACTACATTGCAGGTGATCAGGATAAGGACATGTATTGATTGTTACTACGATGACTACTGATACCACCAGCCAGATTTCTGCGAGGAGACGACGTTGACAAGCCTTTCGGCCGGACTGTATCGAAAGCTAATGCTACTTGTGTTGAGAACCAGAACAGCAAAGACAGGGTGGGATCAAACTTCACGAGATCTAGCCTTTCGGCCGGACTGTGACCGGCTACCAGGATCTATACTCAAAGTCCACGCTCGATGGCGCGCTTTGCTTTTCTCTTCAGAGCCGCAGGGCGGGCTCGATGCTTTGTGTTTTCCTTAGCGGGATCCTCATGCATCTTACCACAAGGTCCGCAGTAAAGGGTGTCGCATTTGCGACAGATCTTGAGGTTGTGGTGCCAGATGCGACAGAGGGCCGAACGACCGTCTTCGCAGCAGAGCACACCCGGCTCGCCAAACATGTGCTCGTATGCCGCTATTGTGGTCGCCTTCACCGGTCGTCCATCGTAGCGTCTCCAAGGCGCAGCATGGTTGCACTAAGTTTCAAGTCAGACCAGAGCTGACAGAGCTTGTCTGTAGCGATTGACTTACCTCGAGGTTGCTGTCTTGAGAGGTCCAACCAGTGTGCAGCCTGGTCCAGTCACGCACATAGTATCGACCATCTTCGAGAGCTTGACGGACGAAAGCATTATGTTTGATGTTGTTAGCTCCGGATAGAGATGCTACAACAAGGTCATGGTGGCTTGTGAAGCGAAGAGGCAGGGTGAAATCGAAGCCGTCGGCGTAGGAGTCCTGATAATGGATGTCAGCTGCATTCCGCATGAACCAAGGAAAACAAGTTGACTTGCATCTTGGCCATCATCGATGGTGTTGGCCATTTCGCCGGTTGACTGCATGAGGTTGGACATGATGGTGCGGTGGATGGATAAGAAGGAAAGAAGGAAAACAATCGGAAAGACGCAAAACAATGCGTCGTGGACAGTCGGGGCTCGCACACTTGGAAACAACATGTGAAAGCGCTCCTCACTTGTGCCTTCCTAATCTGGAACGATTGCGCGCTTGCAGCCTTCCATCTTCCAAGTTGGCACTAACATAATCCCCCATAATCTAATGTTTCACAAGTCATGGCGACCCAGGCAGGAAAGACAGAAACAGAAAAGAAGATAGCGGCGTATCTTGGTATGATATAGTCCCCATGTCCGAGACCAAGCACTGATTGAATCGTGACAGACTTCAGCGCGCAGTTGATTCGGCGCCTTGATTCTAGAAACATCAATGCTGTCACCTTGAAAGAACTCGCGGCTCTTACTGAGCGTACATGTCCTCGCCCCCCGACTGCCAAAGCCATGGACTTCGATCGGCTGGGCACACAGATTTGGAATGCTGCGATTCATTTGAGCGGCCAATCCTCACCCATGCTAAAGACATGGCCACAGCTCGAACCTCAATTGCGTGTTCTCGCCTTCTTCTTGCTGGACGCGGCTCAGAGATGCTACGTCAAACATGGCAACAAGAAATCATCCCAGAACCTCGTTCGCGTCTTCAAGACAGCCATGAAAGCAGCACGCATATGCATCAACGCAAATGCTTTGGACCTCTGTACCAGACTTTTCGAAAAGGTCGCCGATCACGTCGAGCACAAGCAAGATCCACCTCCAGAGCACAAGAAAGACAAACAAGAAAGCGAGGCCGACGAGATGCTCAAAGAGCTGACGGCCGATTACTATCTCCTCAGAGCAACCGCATCATGGAAGCAAGACAAACCGGACAGCGTTACCTTCTGGCTGGCGAGAGTTCTTCTGCTGCCCAATCGAGCTGACTTACTACGTCTGGCTGAAAAGAAAGTAGACTTGACATACGAGGTTGGCAAAGCGGCTCTCAAGAAAAAGCACTTTGACATCGCGGCCAGGTGGCTTGAACAGAGTTATTCTATCTTCGATGATATTGATCAAGAAATGCTGTCTTCTGACTTTTGCGACCTCCGTCTGGTCGTTACGCTCGATTTTGGTATGTCTTAAGCCTCAAATACTGTTGACAAGTCGCTCACTCTGCAAAGCTCGAGCATTAGTCGGTGTTGGTGATGCCGCGTCTTTGAACAAGGCTTCAAATCTCATTGTATTGCTGGATCAGGTATGTATTCTAAACTACACAACAGACACCTACTTATGTCAAAAAGGAGTATGGTTACAAGACCGAAGTCTATCTTCTAAAACTGGATGCTATTTACGCTCAAGAGCCATTTCAAGCCGACGAGTTCCATGGAGGTAGACCGACTCTGGAGCAAACACCACATTCCTGCGACTGACTGACTCTACGATAGCTTTGACTCGAATCATCCGTACTGCCATTCTGTCCGAGGGCACCTTCCGATCGTGAGAGTTCTATAATATATTCTCTTACCACAACTGACGTTTATGAGGATCATGTATCAAATACAGAAGCTCAACACTTATCATCCGCCGAAGGAGGGCTCATTGAACAGTGCCAACATTGTTAACTCAAATCCCGGGCCACACTCGTATCTGGCCTGTCAGAGTCTGGATCTCTTGTTGTCAAGATTGCTCCCCGAGCTACCTGCTGCCCTGAACATGGTTGAGAAGATCGTTGTGACCAGGATTTGGATCAGCTCGCTTTCTTTGCAGGTTCACGATCATCCTTCTAGACTGGAAGCCTTATTCGAGGACATCGCCAATACAAATGGAACGAAGTTGGGTCTTGAGGCAACCCATGCCTCGCAATCTGTAAGCGATTTGTTCTGTCTAGCATGTTTCGTGATACACTAATGCTATGATCCAGCTGATCTGGAAAGCTGTCACATCTCTCCAGCAGGTGAAAAATGAGTTAGAGGCTGCAAGATGGTGTGCCCTCGCCAACCATGCCATATTTGCCAGTTCCGGAGAGATGAACAAGTCCAAGCTGCTACGGTAAGATTGGCTGGCCCCCTCTGTTATGATATGGTCTAACCTTCCTCAGCAAGATGATGACGGTCGCTATTGCCAAAGGCGATGCTGCTTATGCTCGTAAAGCTTATTATCAGATGTCTGAAGTCGGCAAAGCGTCTGTCATGACGAGATATCTCATGTTCAAGATCGCCCTGCAGGAAGGTGACGCACAATTAGGTATGTCGTGTGGGATTTCATGCAAAGCAAGATGTATGCTGATTAATTATAGCCGAAGAGTCGCTCGAAGGAGTTCTCAAAGCCTCATCGAAAGAAACCGAGAAGTATCTTTTTGCCTGCGCACTTGAGGCACAACAGATAGGCGACAAAAGACAATTTCTCGCTACCATGAACAAAGTCTTGGAGTACCATGAACGCAACCCGTCGAGCGATGTTCGGTTGCCAGTTCTACTTCGGTTTGTGGCTCAAGGTGACATGCAATCGTATAGGTAGCTGACTGCTCTCAGCTGCATTGCCGGTGCTATCACGGCAGAGTTGAACACCAATGATATGCCCCTGGAGGCTGGTCTGACGGAGCTGTGCAAAGTCTTTGAAGCTGGTAGGACAACGAGTCCCCTCCAGATCCATGAACCATGAACCAGAGACTGAGCATCACTTTGCAGCAATGAGGCATGGAAGCACTTTCAAGGATGGGAACGATAGCGACTCTCGTCTCGCGGAACTTCGATGGTTTTCTTGCCACAGCTACAACACGGCCTTGAAATATTGCTCGGACATGCACCCAGAACTTCTGATGAGGTTCATGACGGCCAGCGTTTCGGTGTGTCTCTCTGACACATCCAACTATCCAGCCTATTGACATTAAAAAGCTGATAGATCTACTCCGTAATGAGGGCGAGAAAGACGACGGTCTAATCAGTCGACTGCTCCTATGTCGCTTTCTGGCCACATCTTCCTTAATCGTCCTGGCGAGGTCAGAAGACCACATCGAGCGAGCAGTAAGCATCTGGGACGTTCCGGTCTGAAGACAGCATACTAACAGTAACAGCTTCAACTCTATATGGACGTAAGACGGCAAATTGAAGCATTCCACCATAGTTACCAAGAAGCCATACAGAGAAACTTGCTGCAGCCAGATGTCATATCAGATGTTGAGATCAAAGAATTCGAAATGATCCAATTCGACCTTGAAGCGCTTATGCGTTTGGAACAATGGAACGACCTTGATAAAACCCTCACAGTAAGCCAGTCTTCGAGTTGTTCAAGATGACAGACACTGATGGAATTGCCAGATGTGTCTAGATGCACGTCACTCGGACAGATTAGAAAGAGCAGCAGACTTGATCCTCCACATACATACCTATATCGCAAACTCCTGTCATACGAACCAACGCCACCAAGAAAAGATTCCCACCGTCATGGAAAAGATTATCAACACATGCTGGCGTAACAACAAAGACATCACGCGCCTCGCCCGCTGGATACGCTGTCTCTTCCAAATGACCATCACCACCGACCCCGTCATGTCTCTACGCTGCCTAGATCAAGCCCACGCGATCGCAAACAAAGCAGCTATGCAACAGATCCCTGAACCGTATCCTGTAGAAGAGTTGGAGTGGCTGGCAACAACTGCGTTTAATCATGCTGTGGATTTGTGGTTCGCTAGTGCTGATGAGGGAGATGGTCAAGACACCGCAAAAGCGTGGGCGGAGAAGGCATTGATGTTGAGTGGAGCTGTCACTATTGGGGAGGGTGCATTGCACAAGACACTGCAGGATAAGTGGATGAGATTGAGAGAAATGGGTCAGCAGTCGTGAGATATGAATGACGCGGGGAGTCGAGATATGGCTCCATTGCTCAAACATTGCTAGAGCTGTATGATCAAAGAAGGTATCTAGCTGAACAGCATTCAACACTCAACCCCGTCATCCATAGTATACCTCGATCGTGACAAAACTTTCAAACCAATCACAAGAATCTGCACACATCATAAACCGCACTCGAGAACCAAGCTCTACACTCAGCAACACATCCTCACTAACCAGTCTATGAAAAGGCACAGTTATGTTGATCTTTGACCTGATTATCCAACGAGATGACAACAGCGAGTGCTGCCAAGATGGATAAGAGGAATGCGCGACTGTGATTGGAAAATAAAAAGGGGAGATCCAAGCTGATAAAACAGGAAAGAAGGATCCAACAAACCGAGAAAAGGTAGGACTGACGGACGTACAAGATGGGACAGGGCGACCATGATGAGAGGAAATTGGATGAGGCTAAGAAAGAACGAAAAAAGATCAGATGCTCTGACTGGGGTTTTCTTGTAATCACTATAGATGAAAATACAGTACATGCTAAACCTCCAAACGAGCATCGAAGACATTTCACAAGAACGATGTTGGAAACGAAAAAAAAACCATCATAATGCATAAACAACTAGCGTCATCACCCGTCCCATCACCAAAACAATTCTCTCACCAGCCCATCTCACACAGCACTCAATTCAGCAATCCTCCTCTCCACCCCCTCCACCCCTCTCAGTCTCGCCTCCAACTCCTCCCTCTCATCCTCAAGCCCCAACCTCTTTTCCGCATCCAGCACTCCAAACACCGCTCCGCCCTTTCCATCAAATTGCAATATTCTCGTATGATACTGCCATAAACTTCTCCGATGAGATACCGTCAAGAGAGTGATATTTCGCTTTTTGGCTTCCGTGTAGATGAGAGTTTCGATGGAGGGGGTTAGGGAAGAGGTGCATTCGTCTAGGATGGCGTAGCAGGGGGAGTGGTAGAAGAGGCGGGCGGCGGCGAGGCGTTGTTGGGTGCCCGTGGAGAGGATGTCTGGCCAATTTTGCAGTGAGTCCAGTCCCGAGGACGCGTTTT
Organism: Aureobasidium pullulans EXF-150; assembly: GCF_000721785.1. Lineage (NCBI taxonomy): Eukaryota > Fungi > Ascomycota > Dothideomycetes > Dothideales > Saccotheciaceae > Aureobasidium > Aureobasidium pullulans. The sequence continues at coordinate 613,186 of NW_021941031.1, read as the reverse complement.
CTTTTCCTTCTTTGGATGGGAGGGAGAGTAGGGAGTTTAGGTCTAGCGAAGTCATGATGGAAAGTAAATCCTTATCTGTCGTGCCCTTTTCATGCATTTCGGCCACGGTGTCTGGGTATATCAACTGTTGGCGCAGACTACCTGAGGCCATCAGATAAGGCCGTTGAGGGATATAGAAGATTTCCTCAGCAGAGGGTTTTCTGACTTCGCCGCCATAGACAGGCCAAAGTCCGCCTAGGATTCTGAAGAGGGAGGATTTACCACAGCCATTGGGGCCGATGATGAGGAGGTGGTCTTGAGGTTTGATGTGGAAAGATAGTGCAGGCACCAAGATGTCACCGTTGGGAGAGACGATGGGGACGTTACTAAACATGATGTCTGGGCCTTCGGAAATGATACCTCTGCCTGCGAGAACTGCTGCGTTGGCGTCTGTGGAGGCGGAGCTGACGAGTTGCTTTTCGAAGTGACCGGCTTGGATGTCTGCGATGACTGAGAGTAGTGTTGACACTCGTGAAGTGTATCCGGCGAGTTGAGAGATCTCCTTGTAGGAGAACATGAGACGGCCGAATGCATCGGACGAGCTCAGCAACAACCTTCTGTTTGTGACGAAGGCTTCTGTGGAGTTTTTCGCTGTGGTGCCTGCATTCTTCGCAACAGGTAACTTGAAGAAGACTGGGATGGAGCAGAGCATCAAGCCCAGAGCGCCCCAGAAGTACTTGATCACAAAGTCTTCCATGATGCCGTGGTAGAATCTTCTCCTCAAGATGCGGTTGACGTGTTTGATCAGAGTGAAGTAATTCTTGTCCAAAGCATCTTTCTCGGCCTCATGGCCATGATACAGAGCAATTTCCTCGCTGTAGTCAATTACACGTGAATGCTGGAAACGGAACTCTCCTTCCAGACGTGCTTCGTCAGCAACGTATTTGCCGAATGGGGGTGTAAGTGCTCGCATGACTGAAGCTGAAAGCTGTACCAGCAAACCCATGGCAAAGAGGCCTTCTCCGCCTACACTTCTTGACAGTGAGTAGTTGTATATGACCATGTCCAAGATTGGTTTTGCGAGATTGCCGTACAGCTCGGCGAGGGAATTTGAGAACTTGCTGACATCTACTGTAATAAGCTGGTCTGCATTCTTGATTCGATCGTCCAAGGCAGAAAGTGTGTAGAAGGTCATGTTGGACAGGTACTTGTTGTGGATGTGTTGGGTGAGGCGAGTGCGGTACTGGAGGGCAAGCTTGCATTGGTGATAGCTGAGCATGGAGTTGGTGAACGTCGCGGGGATGGCGACAATCATCCACCAGATCAGACCTCCAATAAAGTCCTTGCCTTTACCGCGAACAAGGGCAGACACCAGGCGGCCGTCGAGCTCGGCGACGTACAAGGAGATCAAGGTCCGCAAGACCAGGAATATACTGTGGCTGATGAGAAGGCGTAGCTCTTTGCTCTTCCAGCCTGGTATACATATGCGTAACAGGCGTATCAAGCTGCGGAAGAAGTCCCTGTTCAATTCGACCTTCTTCCTGCCGCCAGTTGTGCTGCCTTCTTTTTCTCCATTCCTGCCTGCGGCTCGACGTTGCTGTTCAGCAGCTTTCTGTTCGTTGACAGCGTTGCGTACGCGATTCAGCAGGGTGACGAAGAGTCCAATGTAGATGGCGCGTGAGATGCGTGTGCGATGTTTGAGGTATAGCGACGTGAGGTCCGACACGGCCTTCTTCAGCCTTCCTTCTGACATGAGCCCACCGGGGAGCGACATCTTGGATTGTACCGCCATTTCACTGTCAAGTCCATCTGAGTGTATTGTTCATGAGAGGCTACATGTGTCCAAGAGCCATCATCCATCTTCTGCCCTTTGTCTTGCATGTGATGAACACGACACATGCCGAGGTCTGGGGTCCAAATCCGGGGTCACGATCCGGAGGTGCCAAGGGTGCCCACAGTTTGTTTAATTAATCACAGATAGAGAAGAATAATTCATAGGCCATCAAGAATTGGTTATCTGACCGTCCTGTGAGCCCGGCGTCATGCGAATGCAATACCTAAAGTAGGTATACTCGGCTTTTCAACTACCATCTACTCCCATTCCGCTTCCCAAGTTTCGCCAATTGCTTCAATCTCTCGTTGAAGTTTCGCCAACTCTTGCTCTGCTCTGGAGCTGATCGCATACCCGCTGCGACCTTTTAGCTGTGCTGCCTCCATCTTCAAGTCTGCACATCTTCGCTGGAAATCATCCTCAACTTCCTTTCTGTCTTTTGCTTTCCTTGCCAGGTACCTCATGTCATTCGTCTCGACGGCATATCGGAACACATCCCTCATTCTTCGTGAGTAAAGCTGGCAGGATAATCCTCCTCTGGCCTCATTGCGTATCGGCTGTTTTGTTCGGTTGAACCTCATAGCCACATCCGAGTTTGCCCTCAAACATGGCAACACCACGTCATTGTAACACTCATCACACACCGTCATGGCCGGTGCGAGGGACGGGACGAAATACCAGTCAACTCCTTCGAGTTTGTCATCTCGTATGCATTCCGGTTGCCGAGTTCTATGTCTGACAAGTGTAACAAAGTCGGACATGATGGGTAACCGTTTGGCAGACACCGCATCTTCATGAAGCTGGAACAAGCAATCAATGTAGGCTGCAAACCGGTTGTTGTTTTCTGGTCGAAGAGAGCAGAACCGACCCAGGATGTCGTCGTCGTCTTCGTAAGAGAATCGAGTGGGAAGTGGCACGAGCAGTCCTCTGAATCCAGGGAACAGTAGTTCCACCCTTTGGACGTCTGATGGACAAACGATGAAGTTTCGGAGGAAATGTCCATCTCTGTCACGAATCGAATACCAGTTGCACCAACCTCTTTCAATCCCTGGGCATGGCTCTTCAGTCTCATCAGCCTTGAATACCGCCTTCATCATGTTCAGTGTACTTTGTCGATTGTTCGTGGTTAACACCCAAGCGAGCCGGATCCAGGGGCTACTGAACTCGCATCTTCTGGGCATCCTCGGCGAATTGGCCTGCAATGGTCTGAAAGCAGACCCAAACTGTGTTTTGTCGATCACATGCTTGAAGCAGCGTGGACAAACATTGAAATCAGGGCAACCTTCGAGGCTGAGCCAATCATCGTATTTGACCATGTACTTGACTCGCTTGCATGGTGGTAGTTGCTCCCCTCGAGTATTCTTCGTGGTCGACGACATGTCAGCTGATTTCGGTCTATCTCGTCTTGAAGTGCCAGGTGTCGCAGCTTTCTCATCGGTGGGCCGCACATGGCTAGTTTGTGTTGGCTGTTTCGGAGTATTGACACGCGTCACTGGTTCGCTGAGTGGTGGCGGCAACAGACCGCTAGGCTGTTCTGGAAAGTATTGGTGATCTCTTTCTGAGGGCATGGTCTCGAATGGGCGGTCGTCGTCCGGATAGGGAAGCGGCGAGTATGGACTAGATACAGAGCGCGATGCCTGAGGACGTGGCGATCTAGGCAAAGTCGACTCGGCAAGACGAGATGGTGGTTGAGCGCGTCGCGCTGTTGTAGAAGCTGCTGAACCCATGTTCCAAGGATACTCAGGAGGATGCACAATCCGAGGTGAAGATTGAGGCGATGATTGTGTAGAACCACCTCTTGATGTAGGCCTTGAGTTTGGGATGCTGGGCGGATAAGTGTCTTTCACTTTATCTGAACTCGAGTTGCGTGGCGGCGAGGAAGTGTCCTGAGGGTTGTAGCTTCCTTCACTAGCGTGACGAGGATAGTATGTTGGTCTCTCAGATTGCTGCAGATTGACGACCTGTGGTGGGGGTGCAGGCCTATTCAAATAGTCGTTTGGGTTTGGATAGCCTTCGACAGGACCTGACTGCCTTCTCAAAGGATCGCGCACAGGAGGGTTGAACGGGGTGGGAGGAGACGAGTGAGACTGATCTGGCTTGGACCAAGAGTAGCGGGTTGACGATCTCTGGGGAATATGATCGTCTGCACTTCGGTGTGACTCGGCGGTGCTACGTCCTTCGTACACGTGCTTTGAAGTGGAACGGGGTGGAGAGTTGCCTCTAGTTGGGAATTGCTGTGGACCAGAGGCGCTGGTTGGCGGTGGGCGGTCAAACGTTGTAGACTTAGGTACAGCAGGTGGGGTGATGGTGTCTGGAGAAAGGTATAGGCCTTCTGAAGTCCTTTGTGTTTGGGAAGAAGGGGTCGGTTTGCTCCAGGCATACGGCGAGGCTTCTCTTCGCATCTCAGGAAGGCCAGCTGTTTCTATTCGAGGACCTTTGCGCCTTTCACGGCGTCTAGCTCGCTCATCATCACTAGAAGGAGGCGTGGAGTGTGTTTCAGGAGACTTCTTTGCAGAGGGAACCCAGACATAGCGACGATCCGGAGTGTGGCCAGGCACATCAATGAGCAATGGTTCTTGTTCAATAGTGCCTCTTGACGGAATGCGATCATAGTCTGTGACTTGTGGATTGTATTCCTTTCTCAGGGACTCTTTCTCGTCCTCGACGCTCGGTGGGGGCGGCCATCGGCGTGGTGCTCGACTGTGATCTCGACTCCTGGGTGCGCGACTGCGGGTTCTCGTGGGTATGGTAGGGTATAGGGATGGTTGCGTATAGTCATGGTATGTGGGGTCGAGACTGGCAGACTGTCAGCGGTCGAAAGGTGGGCAGGCAGAAGGGGAGCCGAGGCATACGTTGAGTCGTTTCGTGAGCGTCGTGTCTTGCCGTAAGAGTCGTCGTAACGTGGACGAGAAGTGTCGTAAGTCTCCCAGGACGCCATGCCGGCTGGCTAACCAAGAAGAATGTTGTGCTGCAAAAGAGGGACAAGAGAAGAAATCAGAAGAGGGTAGGGAGTTAGTAGGAGAGGTACGAGACTAGAGGAGACACAAGCGCAGGCCCGAGGGATCATTTGGGTAGGCAGGTGGATATATGCATCTCACCCCACATGCGAGTCGCCGGCGTGAGAGGAAGCGTGGAGGGATGCCTGAGCGGGCGCGCATAAGGAAGGAGCTGACGATCGCGCGTCCTCGAACTCCTTCACAATACCGACAGAGACTTACCTTTTCTAGCCGCGTCAGACCTTGTCGCTTTCACCTTGATCCCATTGAACGCATTCCTATGTGTTTGACACCGCTCTTTGATCCGTCTGTCTGCAGTTGAGGAGAAATCCAGAGCCGTTGCAGCATGACGTCTCGTCCGACTGGTCAACTCTGTTTTTGTGTACCACCAATTTGTCCAGCCAATCCAGGCCACGACCAAGTGACCTCTCCCCAACACACTTGGCCTCCTTTTTGCGTTTCATGTCACTGCACTAATCCACCATCCATGCATTTTCGGCATAGAGGACCGTCTCACTGCGGCTGTCGGCACAGCTGACGCCGCTCAATTTTCTATGGGCTCATGACTGTTTCACTACAATCCAGTTGATGTACAGATATTGCTGGCCTTTTGTCATACAATGCGACAATTGCACTCTCCGGGCAAGACTTCGGGGAAAGATTCTGCCTGTCCTAGTTGAGGTCTTGACAAAGGAGGATTTTTCTAGCAGCTCATGCAAGTCTCACACTAGGCAGGTAGGTCACAAGACATATTACTCGAAATATGCATCTAGAGAACCAAAAGCGTGAGTTAAACATTCAACATTATGGTTACCTATTTTCGATCCTCTTGTCGCGTTTCATATCCATCATCTTGTGTTCTCCTCGGCCCTTGATTCTTTGCTTCCCTGCTCTTGTCTACAAAGGGCTGTATCCTTGTAGAGTCACTCGGTCCGGGCCACGCAACAATGATTCTGCCAACACTCACTCACCAAGGATATTGCTATAGCAGTTAGGAAAGGCGCTTGGACAAAGTTCCAGCTTTACTTACTTTATTCTCCCAAGTCCAGAATGTTCCGCTGTGCTGTATACCCTTGCTCTCGATGACCTTGATCATAGCAGAGACTGATTCTTCTGGCGTCATGATGCCGTCGACTTCCCATCCAAGATCGATGTTTGCCATATCCCTGGTAACCCATCAGCGTGTACTCGGGTCCCTCAACAACTGTACTTACGTGGCGACCTCTCCAGGATGAATTGCTAGTAGGATAGTATCGTCGTCTTTGCGCTTGAGTTCGGCAGCCATATGCCGCATCGCCTGATTCAACGCGGCTTTTGATGCAGAGTAAGCTGCGAACCTGAAGAGGCGGTGAGTAAGAATGCAGAGTACATGTCAAAGGTACATACCCATCCTCCATTTCCAGGAACCGTTGTGCTGAACCTGAATCGCTGGACATGAAGACAATTGTTCCAATCGGAATCATTGTCTGAAGGAGTCTCTGAGCAGTGATGATCGGTCCAATGGTATTGGTATGCAGGTGGAAAGCGAATTCGTCGAACGAACTACAGAATCGTTCGTGGTCAGTCTCGACCAGGCAATCCCTCTCCGGTGCCCAAGTACTCACAATTCGGTCGCTCTCTGCAGAAGTCAGTCATGGTAAAGCATCAAGGACACCTATTACTCACATTCGGGTATCTCAAAACACCAGCATTAATCACGACATAATCTAACTTCAGGTTTGGTATAGCGGCGAGCTGAGTGACGAAACTCTTTGGAACACTGTATTAGCCATCACCTCGAATATTCCAGTACGTATATGGTGCTAAACAGAAGGACAGGGTTGATGAGGATGGGAAGAATGTTCCAATGTACATTTATGCTTTGTTCTGATAGGACATCGCAGATCAACATCTGACATCTGCCATGATCGTTTCCTGCCTGCGCCCAAAGCCCGGATGCATGAACGGCGGCGACGTCGCGGACTGTTGCGAATATGCGGTCTTCACGAGCGATCAACTGTCGCACAAACTCCAAACCTATGCCTCTGGATGCACCAACGATACACCAAGTTTTCTGTCCGGTCTTGCCATACAGAATCTCGGGTATTTGGTTCATGTTTTGACGAAGAATATTGGCCCTAAAGTAGTGAAGGCTTCAGATCCTGGTTACTGAGAAACAAACATGGGCTTTGGTGAAGGAGCCGCGCAGAAGCGTTGAGCCGCGCTCCGGTTAAAACAAACAATCTATCAGATCAAGATCTCGCTCGCGTGTTGCTTTGGCAGCTGAAGGAGCTTGAGCCGGCGCCATTCTCTTGACACGACGTCAAACCGCGTCAATCCGTGCATCACCAAAAAGTGTTTTGCTTTGGCCTGTGGCTTTGACAAGTCACGAGTTCACGGTGATACGGGGCGAATAGGAGCAAGAACAGAAACATGATCGAGAGCAGGTCTGGTGTTCACAATTGACAGTCTATGATACGTTGAGATGAGAAAAGGACCTAGGTCGCCACGCTGGTGAAGCAAAGTCGCGATCCAAATCAAGAAATGTTCCGAGGCTGCCCGAAAAACAAGCGCGTTTCCAGCAACATTGACTTTCTGGCCTTTTCTGATTGGCTGGATTCGATGGTTCGTGCACGGCGCCTCCATCCTAGAAACTCCTTGTTCGCCGCGATCGTCGAACAAAATTCCCATCCACTTCTCTTTACTCTTCAATCACCGCCACACATCCTACATATCACCCTTTAATCTTTTCATACACATCACATATCCGTCAAAATGGGCAAGGACAGCTTCGCACCTGGTAAGCATGCTCTTTCCAGCACAGCACCGTGTCAGCGCACCTAGCAGCCAGGAGCGAGAAACAAGAGGACCCGATCTCGACCCCTCGACACACGAAGGACACAAAGCAATTGCCAGCCTACGGCATTGCCTACGATCATTCCTCTGGTCTTCCGATTTCGTTCCTCCGCTGCTGTCGTCGCTGGCACTTTGCTGGATGCCAATGTTTGCCAAAGTGAACAAGTTCACTGACTGTACCATGTAGGTGACAGCAAGAAGGGTGCCAACCTCTTCAAGACCCGTTGCGCCCAGTGCCACAACTTGAAGGAGGGTGAGGGCAACAAGGTCAGTCCTCCTCCAAAATCAACATCATGAACTGGTCTACTTTCGGAGACCAACTCTTGGTGTTTTATCTCATGTCTGGTTCTCATACTGACCTCTTACAATAGATTGGTCCCAACCTTCACGGTCTTTTCGGTCGCAAGACTGGTGAGGTCGAGGGCTTCGCCTACTCCGATGCCAACAAGCAGAAGGGCATCACCTGGAACAACGACACTCTCGTAAGTTTTACCTGAATCGCCACTGCGTATACACACATGCAGCGAACTTTTGTCTTTCCTACGATCAGTCCCTGACCTCCGCTCCAGTTCGAGTACCTCGAGAACCCCAAGAAGTACATCCCCGGTACCAAGATGGCCTTCGGTGGCTTGAAGAAGGCCAAGGACCGCAACGACTTGATCACCTTCCTCTCCGAGGAGACCAAGTAGAGCACGACGACGACGATGATACCTCCACCTTGTACCAATACCACTTTTAGAGCGCAAAATTAGACCTGGTTGATGGGTTGTCTCAGCATGGCGATGCAAAGCGTGGTGGACTTTTGATCCACACTTGCATGGGGTCTCGAAGGCTGAGGCCTGTATAATGAATCTTTCCTCTTCTCTCACGCTTTCCATTCCTGTGCAAAAGTATGAAACCTTTGCTGAACACTTTTGGCAGCAGTTCTGCGACATGTCCTTACGTGATATGTTCCCCGTTTTTCCGACTAGATACCCGACGCCTGAGATATGCAGGTTACCTCTGCAAGGGACCGATTTCGTCGACGCATTGTTTTTATGGCATGTTGCAGGTGGAAGATGAAACACCACTTCTCGATCCCAGAATACCGCTGTCTGAATTTCCCTCTGCCTTGACTCAGATTGCTATTGATTGCGTATAGGAATTGGGCACACAGACCTATCCTGATTGTTTTCACCCTGCAGTCGAACATCTTTTGTTCAGAAATACTGAGCAAACGACCAGGCTTCAAACGCGGCTCTGGGTCGCGCCTTCCACATACAAATAGCCGACCATTCAGTCCCTTGTGCCTTCCCTCAGTACAACTTCGTCGCTTCGAAATTTATCATTGAACACTTTGTTGTTCCACTTCTCTCTTCCAACGTTCTCATCAACTCCGACCTTAATCCTCATCATCATGTAAGATATCCATGCATCACCTTGCTACTCCCCATTCGATCAATTGATCAGCACCAATGCCTCGATTCCTGCCTCGTCAATCTCTACTCAAAGTCTCATTCTTCCCAAGTCACCAACATCTGTTCTTGTTCCACGGTTTCAGATCTCAATTCATTCTTGCGTTTGCTCATCGACAGCTATCTACTTGACTAATAGCCAATTTACAGATCTTGGCCATCGTCCGAAATCATGAATCCAGGATATCGAAGCGCCCGTTCGCTGCCTCCGCAAAAGTGAGTTTGATGTTTCCTAAGAGTTGTCTCTAGCACTTACTTACATCCCCAAGCGCCTGGTGTAGCAGATGCCCTGGTTTCCGTCCCCTCGCCGCCTTCTCGAGGAGCCGCCAGCAAAGAGTCAATAACCTGCTCGCTAGAGGCGCCAGGTTGGGAGACAAGTCTGTAACATCCATCCTTTTCTGCAACAGCTGTTCTGGTGGCCCCAAGCTGGAGCTCAAGTGCACCGGCTGCGACAAGACTCGTGGCATTAACGAGTTCTCCTCGACCCAGAGGAACGTCCCCGACACTGCCAGATGCCGTAAATGCCAGGCTGAGATCGAGAACATCAAGGCTGGTCCACTGGAGCTTGAAGAAGATGAGTCGGACAACGAGTACATGGCCGTGCGTGTCTTCTGGTCACGTTGATGAGTGTGTCTGACACAGTCGCAGAAGAACATGGGAAAGAATGACCTCAGCTCTATCGCCTCCGCCATGGGTGGCGTCTCCCTGGCTCCCAGCAATGGCTTCGAAGCTCTTCCTTCTTCCACCCGCAGCTCTCACATCCCAACCAACATCACGACTTCCGCCAGATCTAGCACTCGCGCTTCGACTGCCACTACTTCCAGTAGGGCCAAGCTGCCTCTTGTGGAAATCGGTGCAAGTGGCTTCGCCAAGGTCAAGGCTGTCAGTCGACCTCACTTCGGACAGTACCCCACACATGACTGACAGATATCAGGGTCACCGCAAAGTTCTGGTTCCTGTTATGATGGACGATGATGTCGAGACCTTCGAAGACGGTGAAGACTGGGCAATGTGAGGCCGCTGTACATGACATTACGAAGTCCAGAACATATGGGTTTCTGGCCACAATGGTGGGCTGGTCATGAGTGGCTGAGCAGACGCATCACGTTACATGATCAACGTCAACTGGCTTATGTGCATAATTAAAGATGGAGGGCAAACTACAGACATAGAAAGAACCAAAGTATCCTTGCAAAGACAAGTATGCATCAACTTTAGATCTCGTTCATCCTCCCATCTCCTCAATAACATTTCCACTGGGCCCAGTCAGATGGGCCTAACGTCCCCAGTTGCTGTACAGTCGGCCCTGCTTCGTCGATTAAGTGTTGCTTCTGGCAATATCGCTGGGGCGACAAGGTCAAAGACATAATCAGAGGAGCAGGCAAACCTTCGGAAAGAGATGAGAAAGACAGAGTTTTTGCAGTGGCTGATCTACCTTTGAGATACTCTCCGTCCCTGGTCGAGTATACCTCCATCTCCTCTGTCGCGCTTGCCTTCCTTTACATGCTTGTAAAAAGGCAAGGTGCTTTTCAGGTTAACACGAAGGTCCAAAGAGAGCAGCAGATTCGGGCTTGAGTTTCCGATAAAATTTGAGCATCTCACTGGACGTTTCTCTGGTTCTGGAAAGCTTCTTGCATTTTGATGTGGTGTTACACGGCCCCTGAAAAGAAGTCGAGAGTGAATAGAGAGAGGGAAGGTATGAGTGTTTGTGAATAAGGTTGTTTTCCGCACTATCAGATTCAATAATTTCCTATCCCTATCCTGCCCAAGTCCCTGATCCATGATGTTGAATGCCAAAAAAGTCTGAAAAGTCTGAAGATGTGTCCCTGCCAATGCCCAAATCCATGTCTTTGTCCGCCCTGATAATGTCCAATCCTGTTCTAATGATGATGATGATGAAAAAATCTCAAAAATCTCCCAACTCTTCACCAGATACCCAGTCAAAACACCCAACTCAAGCCAAAAACAACCAAGCAAAGCCCCATAACAGTCAAGCAAACCAGCAAAGAAAAACCGAAAAAAGCTGATGAAAGCAATTCTCTATCGTCCCGAATCACCCAACTCCTCTCTTTTGTCAGGGACCATATGCAGTACGACCACCTCAAGCTAGACACCTTTTGAATGAACTGCATCCCAAACCACCATCAGCGAAAAATTCGTCTGCCAGAAGCATAAGAAAATCCCGGGATGTTTGCTTTTTCGTCCCCCAAACCACTGACTGCACCGACTCTCGCTGCTTTTTTTGAACTCTCCGAAGACCCGCCAACACAATGCTCAACACCGAACACGCCGATTTGGACCGATTTCTTTGAAAGCTCTCGACACGGTGGGTGGTTCTCATAGGCTGTATAGCTCAGGTGCATTTTCGAGGCTTTTCCCAAGTTTCTCAAAAAGATGCACCCGAGCTGACGCTGAGTTGACCGTGTGTGCAAGAGCAATCGCAAAAACCAGAACAGGGATCATAATTGCAGTGCCAGTGAAGAGCATGAGTCTTTGGAATCGACGTACTTTTGTTTGTTTGAAGCTTGAAAGTCGGATTGGTACTGGATCCGGTTTGCGTACTTCGCATGGAGAGATGAGCCGGTGTTTTCGCAAAAGATGACCCTCGCTGGTGTGTTATTGATGAGAAGTCGAGTGGCGGACTGGTTGATCTCGTTTCGAGGCTGAAATTCGCAAGACCGTGTGCCTGAGGCGATGCGAGGTGTTGATGACGAGAGCAGGCATCCTTTCTGAGCAGCAAATGTTGAGTCGAAAAATCGAGTTGCTGAACCCTGATGTGCCAAAAAGTGCTGCTCTCCTGAATCTGAACCTGCTGAGTGTCAGTGTATGAGAAATAAACCGATCTTGGCTGAGTACAAACCCTGATAGTGCTGAAACCTCGTGTTTTGTTGAAATATGCCGAGCATCGAAAGAAAAAGTGGAAAAACGTGAAAAGGTCGTTGGTGTTGAATTTGGTGTTGAAAAATGTGGTTGAGTGCAGCTGGTGCGACGAAGTGGAAAATAGAAGATAAAAGGAAGGAATGTGTGAAAGGTGCAAGTTGGCGAAAAAGTCGGCTTTGGCGAAAGGAGAAGTGCCAAAATGCTGTTTTCTGTAAGCATGAGACATCAGTAAACGCAAAAAATCACTTACTTTTTGAGTAAGTGCAGTTGGAGCGAAAAGGAGGTGCTATCCCAGATGTCGAGTGCTGAGAGCTGGCTGGCTGTCAAAAGGCAAGAAGGATTTCAAACTTGGAGAGATGTCCAGTGAGAGCCTGACAAGTGTCTGTGTTTGATGTCAGGGGAAGTTGATCTCAGTGAGCATGAGTGAAGATGACATACCTTGATGTAATGCAAAAGATCTTTGAAAGATGTCTTGATGTTGATGAAAGTTGATCAAGATAGGTGAAGGTAGTTGACCAAGGTAAGTGAAGACCAAAAGAGGTGATGATGTATGACCAAGGTATGTGATGAAGGTTGATGATGAAAGTCGATGATGAAAGTCGATGATGAAAGTCGATGATGAAAGTCGATGATGAAAGTCGATGATGAAAGTCGATGATGAAAGTCGATGNTGCGCGAGATGGCAAGTCGTTGTGTGCGGCGAGGAATTGAGGCGCGCATGCTGAGAAGCAGTTGTTGTTTTGCGTGTGATGGAAACTTGGCGCGCGCGCTGAAGAGCTGATGTGTGCATGATGGCAGGCAGCTGCTGATGATGATGGTAATGATGACCAATTGATGATGAAGAAGGTAGATCAATGATGGAAGAAGATGTCAAAAGAGGACAAAGTGGTTGTTGATATTTTTGGTGGATGTTGTGGAAGGAAGGTTGGAGAGGAGAGTGGGAGAGATGGCGGTTTATATAGGGAGAGGCTAAGCGAGCCAACGAAAGGCTCCCAAAAACACCTCATTTTTGAGGGAAAAACGTCGATTCGATCAAACGTAGCCATCTGTATAGCAAGACAAGTGCCCTTTCATCATTAGACAGTGCCATCGATACCTTTTGATGCCTTCCTCTTGCTACGTGATGCGTGATGATATAGGAACTCGTGCGCAGAAGGGCCTCATGCTGCTAGATGGCGGCGGGAGCGATTGCCCAGAAGGTCTACGACTTT